>NC_044285.2:3003007-3307257 GCF_004027225.2 Strigops habroptila
ACAACAAGGACTTCGAGGGGCTGGTGAGTGCCGGTGGCCGCGGTCGGGGTGTGTGTCCGGGCCGGGAATGCGGTGGTGGTCCACCGCTGGAACGAGCAGACTGCCTTGCGAAGGGGCTGCCTGGAGCGGGGAGCGCAGGCCGAGCGTGCCCGGGCTGTTCTGGGGGGGGAAGCAGGCGAGGCTGCCCGCAGGTGAGCCTCAGGCTTACACACAAAGCAGGATGAGTTGTTCACCCAGTCAAGGAGCCCAGGTTTTAAAGTATATTTGGGATTCTGACTAATAAGCCCATACATGGAAACTTCCAAGTCCCACGTTGGGGGATATGAAGCGCTAGAAGAGCTTCCGTACATGAAATGAACACTGATTTTGAAGGGTTTGTATGTTACATGGCCTGAACACTCACTGTGTCTATCCCACTGCAGATACTGCACTGGGACAGCTTGTTTTCTTTTAGGAGTTTGATTATTCTTGTACGTACCTTACAGATATTGCTGGTAAATATAAATATTTTATAACTTTCAGAACAAGTGACAAACTTTCCCACAAATGGGATACAAATGTTTGTATCTCAGAACAGAGACTGGGGTTTAGTTTACAACCTATCAGGGTGAAATACTGTTTTGTTTTCACTAGAGGTCTCTGTTTAATCATAATGAAAAGGAGCTTGTGCTAAATGCCTGTCTTGTTAGCTTGCAGATACCAAGGCTCTTCCAAGCCTGAAAGAGCTTCTGGAGTCTGTGCCAAACACAGAGAAAAGGACCTGGGATTTGTTTAGTTGGATTTTATCATCTAAGGTCTTCATGATACAAAGTACTAAGAAACAGGAGGTAAGTTCTGAATTCTGAAAGTCTTGATTAGAGTTTGTCTTTTAAGGCACGCTTGCACATCAGAGAGTATTTCCTCCTGCCAGAAGTTAGCGGTTAGTTCCTGTGAGAGCTTCACAGTTCAACATGAGTGCATTTTTTTTTCTGTATATAGAGAGGGGTGTTTGTTTTGGTTTTAAAATGAAATTTACAGGAGCACTGGTTGGAAGAAACAGTTATCACTGTCAGTAGTTGATGATGGGCAGTGGTTGTAGTCGGTTACTTCCATTAATGTAGCATGTACATGCATATTCTAGACCAAGATACTTCAGCTCGGGTGTTGTGGAACTAGGTCCTGCTTCTCACTAAGAAAGACAACTGTACTTCTTCTTGCTGCCCCAAAAGTGAAAGCTACTGAGGTACTTCTGTAACAGGGATCAAAATAGTTGCAGAGATTAGTAGCAAGATGAAAACAACTTCTGTTTTCACTTCTTTCCCCTCTGCCAAGATCAGCTGATGAATATATCGTCCTCGTAGCCAAAGTAGAATTGTGATGCTGTCCTTTTCAATTAATTCATAATCACAATTCAGTTTGTGGTTTTTCTGGAAAGAAGAATTAGGATTTAGCTTTGATAGCAAGAAACTGTTGTAATTTTTACTGTCTGCTTACTCCTCAGTTGTGGCAGTGTTGAATTCTAACACAGAAAGCATAATCAAAATACACAAAGCCATAGGAAAGACTAAGGGACAGTAAGCAGCATGCCCAGTGAGTAATCTAATCTAACCCCACAAACTAACACTTCTATTCCTTCCTGTTTTTAAGTACGAGAAGATCCAAGAACTCACAGGGATGTCTGGGGCTGTGGTTCCCGCTCCAGACTACCTCTTTGAGATCATGTATTGTGATCAAACCAATACCAAGTTTGCTGAGACCAAGGGAGAGCGGGACCTCATCTATGCCTTCCATGGGAGCCGCCTGGAGAACTTCCATTCCATCCTGCACAACGGCCTGCACTGCCACTTGAACAGGGTGAGGCTCCTCATACTGGCACCATCTGCTCTTGGTCACTTGCTGCTATTGACACTTCTTAAAAATAGGCCCAAATTCCTTTAGGGGTATGAAATGTGCTGATGATCTTGTCCTGCTGGTTTCAGTTCAGTGTGGGCCTTTGTGGATGGTTGTATTGGATTTTCTAGTGCAGCCTGAGGGTAAAAACTGGAAGTGGCACAAAACCATTTTCTCCAGCATGACGAAGTGCAACTGCCCTTTGCTTCTTTGTAAGGAACTATAATGCCAATGAAATACTGGCCTGTGCGACAGCCTGCAGCTGGAAAGTGCCTGTGCACAGAGAGGAGGGTAGTAGCCCAGGCAACGTAAAGATTCTCTCTGCCTGCCTGGCCTCAAGTTTAAGTCAACCAAGTTTTAAGTGCTACTTGTGAATGGAGCCTCCTTTAAATGGCCTGGTTAAGGGAGACATCCCGTAGGATTTGCACCTCTTCTGATTTCAGTGAAAAGGCGGTTGGGACTCCTGGCTTTGTGTGTTGTCTGTAAAGCAGCTTTGACACAGCAGCTGCTTAACCTTCCAGTCAACCTGGACTATGTTTTTCCCCCACGTTCTTTATGAGTAATGATTATCAGGTACAATGGACTTGCTGGATTAATAATTTTAGCTAGTGTGGCAAATCCTCTGATTCAGAGTCATTAAAACAGTTCTACTTGAAAGGAATTCACAATTGAAAAGTAATTCCCTCTTTTCTAGTAAAGCATGGATTTAAATGCAGGTAAAGCCTTGTCTTGTTTGTGGGGGCTCGATTATTTGAGTGATGGCAGTCTCAATAAATCAATGAAATGCCTCTAACAGCAGTGCAGTCATGTTGATGTAAAACACTTAGGTTGGCAAACTAAATCCAAATCCGGGAAAGCATGAATCTGTCCACACCAAGGGCTTTGCCAAGCAGCTAGGTTGAGGGATGGGAGAGGGCAGCTGCCCCACCCCAAGGAAACTGTGCCAGGACAACAGCAGTGCATGGACCAGGCCCAACACGGGTCAGAAAAGCCTTTCTCAAATACCTTCAGAAACAGAACTGCCAGTCTGAAAGTAAAGAACACTCCTATGTTGCGCTGCGGAATTTTATGATACTATTTCTGCTCCATTTCAGACATCCCTGTTTGGTGAAGGCACATATCTCACCAGTGACCTGAGCCTGGCTCTCCTTTATAGCCCCCACAGCCTTGGTTGGCAGCGAAGTGCGTTGGGCTCTGTCCTTAGCTGCGTGGCTGTTTGTGAGATCATTGACCACCCAGATGTAAAGTGTCAGGTGAAAAAGAAAGGTGAGTCTATTGCAGTAGTAACTATGTGTAGTTCATCTCATACTCGGCACTTCTATTTCAGCTTTGTCCATATATACTATCATGTAAACTATGCAGTATATGGAGTGTGGACACCCTTCAGCAGAATCACAGAATAATTTGGGTTGGAAGGGACTTAAAAGATCATTTAGATCCAACCCTGCTGCCATGGGCAGGGACACCTTCCACTAGACCAGGTTGCTCCAAGCCCCATCCAACCAGGCCTCTCCAATTTCCAGTGGACCCCTCAACAAATGCACAGCAGCCTCGCTGTCTGTGAAGCTTCTCTTAAAATAGTATGTTTAAGGGGTAGGAAATATTTTGGAGGCATTATTTGTTTTTCCTAGTTTTAGTAGTATGATAAAATAATGTTCCATAATGTTTAATTGCTGGTGGAACAGAAGCATCACAAATGTATCAGTAATAAGCTTTATTTGATGTCTAGGAAGCCTCTGCTCAGATTTTCCTTCTTTTACTGTTTTCTGCTTGCAGGGGTCAATCGCTCCTTCCATGTTCCATGTTGTTTTTCTTTCCCTGTTAACATTAGCAGCTCCTCAAGCACCCTGTGGGTGGGAGACCTGCCTCCTCACCACCCTGGTCTGGCCATAATGCCATCCATACCAAAGATGACTAGGAGTGGTATAGCCTCAAACAAACTTCTCAGTCTATTCTTGGATGCTAAGGGATTCAGGGGAATTCCAAGACTAGGTCTGTGGTTATCTCATTCCTCTTCTTGTGGAGGTGAGGGTGTATTAGTTGGTTGTGTATCTATTTTTGCTTTTCTGTTCCCCCCAAAGACCTCTTCTCTTCTCTTCCCATTCAGATTCAGAAGAAATAGACAGAAAAAGAGCAAGAGTGAGAAACAGCGAAGGGGGTGATGTACCACAGAAGTACTTCGTTGTCACAAACAATGAGCTTTTACGAGTTAAATACTTGCTGGTATATTCACAGAAGCAGCACAGGAGGTAAGAGTTCAGCTATCTGGAGTGATGAGCATGCTATAGCAGCCAGATAAACACATCTCAGTTTTGAAACATAACAGGAAACAAGTGAGAAAGATACAATGCACTGCCAGGATTTGTTTATCGCCTGTTTCCTGTGGAAATAAGGCTTACACCATCACGTTGTCTCTGTCTCACTCTTTGACGCTCTCAGGCTCAGCTGAATTTGCTTTTTCACCAGAGCTGTAAGCACTTGGTATTTTCAAGAGCTCTGATACTGTTTGTGGCAGGAAACCAAGAGTAAAACTCACAATGAGTGCAGCTCTTCAAACTAGGGCAGATTTAACTTTGCCCTTATCTATTCTAAGTGGCAGCATTCACCCAGCTAGTCAACACATGCGTACAGGCCAAGCAGTCACAGCTCCAAACCACAGAGAAGGGTGTGAACATGGGGAGAAAGAGCAGGATTATGCATGGAGACGTGGGGAAAAGGGATGGGAAATCAGGCTTTGTTAGTTCCAGGGACTGTGAAACAACTTTCTGGTTTTATTGCACTAGTGTAACAGTTTAAAATAGCAAAACCTAAGATACTCTTTTGCCAAGGTATTTGTGCATCTCTAACAGAATTCATGCTCTGTTCCCTTTCCAGGCCTTCTAGTCAATCTTCCTGGTTTCACACCCACCGTTTTGCCGTAATGATGATGCTGTACCTACTGCTGCTCATAGTGATAGGGGCCAGTAACTCGCCAACCTTCGTCTACTACTGGCACAGAATGTTTCACTCGGAGAGATGAATTGCCCAAGGTGATAAACTGTTCTTTTCACCACGTGCCTTAATAATAGCCAATCTGCAATGCACTGTCTCTGTTCCAGAGCTCTGGAAATACAGGTGCCTGGAACTTTCCAGTTCTGCAACCAGTATATTATCCTCATGGCATCTTTCCATTTATTCTTATTTCTGTGTTCCTGTGATTTACGAGGATGCCCAGTCCAGCTGAAAAGGATCACAGTGGTGCAGCTTAGCACGAACCAGTTATTAAGGGTCCATGGGAAAAAAGCGATTTAAAATTAATGAAAACTAAGCATGGAAACACTCAGGTGTAACTTTTCTGTCAAACTGAGGTATGTTTGCACAAGTATGGAGGGAGGATTTTTCTGTATGTCAGGCAAAGCAACCTGTAGAGAGTCTTACCAGTTTGTTTTCAGAAGCTGAATTTAGTGATGTTTAGCATGTATCAGTGCAGATGGGATCACTGTTTAAACTTTTAAAACTAAACTTTGGCTTTGGCCAGGAATTTTTGTATGAGAGCGTAATGATTGTAACAAAGCAAAAGAAATAAAACAACCACCAAAATGGAAGAAGTTACATGGTTTCTAGTATGGTTTTTCTCTCCTCCCCATAAAACATTGTTGTGGTTTAACACCAGCCAGCAGCTAAGCACAATCCAAAACATAGCCCCATACCAGCTACTGTGAAGAAAATAAACTCTGTCCCAGCCAAAACCAGCACAAATCATTGTGCTCTCAGCCATGATCTATCTTGTGCAGATAAAACAAACTCAGGCCCTTCTGCATCAGTACTGAATAAGGATTATTCCTATCAAACTGACTTCCACTTTTTCTGCACCAAGAAGAGGGAGGGTAAAGGGTTCCACTTATGCTGACACTTGACAGGCTTTTTGGGCTTGGGGCTGCCTGAGGTTTGGGATCTGGTTCAACATTTTTTGCCTGTATTGAATCATTTTCAGTCTCCCTTTATGAACAAAAGGACCAGTAATATGCCAACTAGTTCCCAAAACACTTGTAACAAATGGGGTAAAATGGCAGCAGAACTGGTAGGATTGTGTTTATGTCTGTGAACATTTGTAGCACAGTTAACTTCATGCAGAAAAGCAACCTACAACTACCTGAAACTGAAAAAAGAGCAAAGGACTGTGCTCTGTTAGGGACTGGGCCTGGGACAAACCTGATGACGAACCCAGGGATTCCAGGCAAAACAAAACTAGATGTGTGTGCCGCAGTCCAAGCTAATGGTCCAGCTTTTAGTAGTAGACTTGATACCACAGGATTTCATTGCACAGTGAACCCTGACCACAAAAAAAACCTCATCACATATTTCCAGCAAATGAGTCTGTGATTACTACCTTACCCATTAAATATTTCAAAGAAAATCTTTCTCTGATCATCTTCTGGTACCTAATTGCCAGAAATAATGACCTGGTAATCAGGTTTTCTAACTCAAGTTCATTTACAGCAACCCCTCTTCTTGGTGGATGGGGCTAGAAGCATTCCTTCCAGTTCATTTTGCTGCCAGAACAAATGTATTTATTCACCATATAGCTTGCAAAACAAGAACATTATAATCCAATTCCCCATTGCCTTTTACAGTCTGTTAATATCGCTCACTGTTAAAGCACATCCCACTGCCACAGCTCAAGAAATGTACATGCTAATTATAGTGCTGATTTGCAATTAAAATCATATACATAAACTATTTATTGCACAACAGATTCAACTACTTTATAGTGGTTTCCTCCTTGATATTTGAAGGGAGGAGCTTGGGGTTTGAGACATGCATGGGAATATTTGCCCATTTTTGGTCCACCTCAGCATTTTATATATAATGTTGTGCTATATATGTCTCAGTTTAGGGTAGGTAATGTGCTAGCTAGAAAACCTGGATGCTATCTAAAGGGTATTGTGTTAAAAGTTTCGTATGTCTGCAAAGAAACATCTTTTGGAACAGATGGGCTATTGGGGGCTGTTGGAAAAGGAGGACGTGAGGCAGCAGTTGTGGGATGGCTGTTTGCACTGCAGGGAAAGGCACAGACCTGGGAATCTGAGTCAAGCACAAGGAACAGATGGGAAGGAAGGCAGCCAGGTTTTGAGGCTCTCTTCTTCAGATTTCTTTGCATAGGAAAGTTTCTGAAGAGTAAGCAAGAGGAATGAATGCATGGCAGCCCTTCAGCACTATCACCTAAGGTCTGCCTGGGCTTTTATTTGGCTTTAAGCCATACCACTGAGCTCTTTTCCCAAGTGGAGGGAGCTAATTCCCAAGTTGATCTTCTGCATGCGCTGCTCCAGGCTGTACCCCCAAGAGAGAAAAGTATTGCAGGGGCTCTCATGGCAGACACACACAGTCCAGCACTGCAATTAAATCAGCAGGTATCAAAGGAAAAAAGCAGCTTTTTTCTGCTTTGAACAGTTTGAATAGACCCAGAAGAAAGAGGTGGCTGCAGGTAGGGGCTGAGTCCTGATGGACATATCTCGAGTGCCTGTCAGAGGGCTCGGAGCCCCATCCCTTGCACTCCCAGGCCTGCAGGGATGCTGGGCACAGCCTCCTCCATCCTTCAGCTCCACATCTGCGGAGCTGGGTAGCGCTGTCCTCAAAGGCAATGGGAAAATGAATACATCTGAGGTGCTCAGATTCTACCTTAGCAGGCCAGCAAAAGACTTAATACCCTGCTCCCACGCTTGTTTTCTGTGCTCCCTGCTGATTCCAGCATGTGTTTCCCAACGTGGCGAGATGCAGTCAGCTGAATTAATGCGAGTGTTGTGCTGAGTAACCAACAATATTATGAATTAACCCAAGGTTCCCGTTAACCTCTTAAGCCACTTGCGTGGCTCTTTCAACACGCACAGTGCTATCAAAATGCTAATGGGGAATTAATCAGATCTTCCTCCCAAACAAAGGACCGCTGTGTCTGAAGCAGGCAGCCCAGGGTGAGGTCGAGGAGTTGTAAACTATAGAGCTACCTATGCTTATTAATACGTTTGTTACATTACTGTGGTGAATATTAGGGAATTGTTACCAAGTCAGACAAATTTGGTCCTGCTGGGACTGCAAGAAGTGTGATGACTGGTGTTTCCTGGGGATGAACGGGCAGATTTGGGGAAAGTGAAAGAATTTTCCTCCTATAAGGAGAAATAGATAATATATGTATATAAAAATATAAGTAATTTTGTGTATATGTATTTTTTTAATGTGTGTGTTTGTATGTGTATATGTGGAGAGATCACAGACTGGTTTGGGTGAAGCTCATACAGTCCCAACCCCTGCCACGGGCAGGGACACCTTCCACTAGAGCAGGTTGCTCCAAGCCCCTGTGTCCAACCTGGCCTTGAACACTGCCAGGGATGGGGCAGCCACAGCTTCTCTGGGCACCCTGTGCCAGCGCCTCAGCACCCTCACAGGGAAGAGCTTCTGCCTGAGAGCTCATCTCCATCTCCCCTCTCAGGACCCAGCTGAGGACGAGGGGAGGTGCTGTTGGAGACCAGGGATTTGAGACAATGTGAAGAGATGGAACCACTGCAGAAAGCAGGCCCACCCCCGGGGCAGGGAGAAGTGAAGCTCCAGATTTCCTGCTCCTCGTTAAGTGATGCAAGAATCTTTTCCTCTCTTAAGTATGAACAGGTTTAAGAGATGCACAATCAGAAACATGGGGATGTTCAAGCCAGGTCTGGGCTTTGGACCAACTCTGGCAGGACCCAGACCCAGGTCAGTCCCCAGTAACCCGGAAAACATCTGCTCTGGCTTCCCTGGGGAGGTGCTGCCCCCTTTTTATCGCAAACATCGGGCACCCGGCTTGGCAGCACTCTCTTCTGGTGACATTTGCCTTCTAGTCTGAAAGCTGTCACTGTGGGCACCCTGCCCACACCCTGGGCTTCCCAGAATGTCAGCCTTGAGCACCAGCAATGGGAGGGAACATATCAAGAGGTGGGCAGAAGGAGCAGCGCTAAAGTGCCTGCAAGCATCCCAAGGGATGTGCCGTGCTTCCCCAAGGACCAAGGTATGTATCCTTGCCAGCATCCCCATTTTCCTACTCTTCAACCTAAAGCCATACCTGTTTCTGCCCTCTCACTGTACCCATGGGGTGTAAAGCTTTCCCACAAGAGAAAAAAATGCTTCTTGCTCCTCAGAGGCGGTGTCTGAACAATCCTTCATCTGGGCAAGAGCAGACAAGTGGCCTTAAGCGTGTGAGCAATGCTGGACCTGTTCTCTCCCACTCACCAGAAAGCAGATGAATAATGTTTTCAGGAGATTAAAGATACTTTCCTGCTTATTTGAGGCTCGCCAGAAAGAAAACACACCTTCAAGGTCTGCCTCCCATTAGCAATCACCACTAATACAAACAAGACACCAAGTGAGTGTCTGATGGATAAATTATCTTCCTCTACCACAAGCCATTCCCATCACCTTACATGAAACTCCTTCTTGCACTGGTCAAGCCAAGCTGGCAGAAAGAGCCCCATTAGGGTTGAGTAACTAACCTTGAGTGGAACAAGCCCAGGAAAGCCAAACGGTGATTACACATCCCATCGGAGCTTGGATGCTTCCTAAAGGGCTCACACTAATCCCCACCAGTCAGCCTTGGCTCCTGCAGCTCTAACTGATTTTGCCTTTCTCTTTGGGCATCATTTTTAGCATAGATCATTGTTCGCATGGGGAAAGCCAAGTGCTCGGCACCAGTGTACAGCTCAGCATCACCCTCAGCACTGAGGCTTTCCATATCCTCATTGCCTCAGCCAGCCTGCAAGGACTGCTTGCCACTACTCCAATCATAATCAGATGTTAGCTGGGGCACTGGGAGACCAGTGCAGATCCTTTCTGACCGATGGGGATCCATCCCCTCTTGGAGACGGGATCGAGAAAGCCCCCTGGGTGTCCAAAGGAGATTTGCTTTCTTGGGGAGACATCTCCCAGCTTCCCCACATGTGTGACCACAGCAAGTCAAGACTTGTTATTCTAAAACAAAGCTCTTTCATCCTGATAAACTCCAGATGCTCATTCACAGCCGCATTAGTCACAAAAACCCAGGGATCCATCTCCTATAAGTTCAGAGCTCCTGAGCTGCCCGAAGATTTCACAAACCCAAAGAAAATCAACAAACCCACATGTCTCAAAAGCAAATTACTCTTCAAAAACAACCTCCCCCCCACATTTAATAACAACCAGCAGAGAACAAACAAAGAAATAATCCACTGTCCCTAATTATATGGAAAGCAACAACACAGCTGAATAAACCCATCTCTTCAACCCACACCCAGAGAAGAGGCCCCAACCTTCACAAGCAACTTCTGGCACATGAATGAGAAACAAAAAGTCCATTTTACTCACCACAGACCCGCTGATCCCTCCAGCAGCCTCCCTTGACCTCCTGGTGCAGCCGAAGACCATCAGCACCCAGAATGGGTGAGGTGGTCCCTCCACCCCATCATCTTCCTCGTTCACACATCCCAGGCATCACCTGCAGGTGCTGGAGCTGGGACAAGCCTTTAGGGCAAAGCAAATATGGGGACAGCCCACACATGGTCTGTGAGCTGCCAGCTCATGCCCTGGGACAGGAGCAGCCAAGAGGGGCTGGGCAGCGTTGAGTCTAGTTCTTGCTCTCTGGTTACCCCACATAATCTGGTCAATGATGTGTCCCAGAGAGCTGCTGTGTAAGGATGTGTCTGCATGACCCTCTGCATGCCAGAGCAAGGCGGTAGGGGCTGTTTGCCCTTCTGTCTGCCTCCAAAAGGGAGAAGAAACTCCATCTCATCCCATCTGATCCCACCATGGTTCTTCATACCCCTCTTGCTTGACTTCCTCCATCCCCACAGCACCTCCTCTCTTCCCACCATGTCCAGGGGGACTAATGCCCCGGCATTAGTCACTCCCCAAAGATTTAGATCCTTCCCAGGGCTTGACACACAGTTGTGGGAGAACCAGGCAGGCTCTGAGCCAGGAGATCCGAGATTTCCAGAGAGCTTTTCCTGCAGTGGGTGGAGGAAACAGAGTAAAAGCCTGTGATTGCACCTCTGTAGCCTCTCAGGGTGACACCATTTAGTGCTGGGCTCCTCCCAGGGGTTGATGCTGCAGATGCTTGATCCCAGAATCAGGGCCAGAGCATGTGTAGGGTACAAAAAAGATGGTTTTCTAGTTGTCACAGGGCTGCCAGAATATGGAAGAATGACCATAACTACCCCCAAATGTTTTTCACCCTGAGTACAGGTAGGAGACACATTCCCAGTTTCTGGCCACGGACCCTCACCCACCAAATTTGGGTGGCAAACCTCTATATAAGTCTCCAGAATGATCCTATGGGACAAAGTAGTCCCCAAAGCTGTGCATCCCATCTCCTCGTGGGTATGTGTCTTCAGCAGGCCGTGTTGACAGTTGTCCCATTGGAGCACCCTGATGCCACCCCACCATTTACAGCACCATCCTTGGTGTTCTTCTCTGAGGCTGAGATGGGTTTGTGTCTCTCGTGCCTGGTAATGGCTGTCTCAATGCCCCTGAGACACAACTGCACATCCTCCCGAAAGGACGGGGTGTACAGTCCATAGATGATAGGGTCGGTGCAGGTGTGCAGCAAGCCAAAGAGAAAGAAGCTGTGGTTGATATACTCCGGCATCTTCTGGATCATGGCTGGCTGGAACCAGTACCACAAGCCCAGGAGGTAATATGGGGTCCAGCAGATGATGAAGGTGGCAACAATCACTATGGTCATCTTCAGAGTCTTCATGCGTGCCTTGGAGATGTGGTCACTTTGATTTCTTATCAAACCTGCCAGGGAGAGCCAAAAGGATAGCTGAGATGGGAGAGCACCAGGAGAACATAACCATCCATGACTGTGCTTCTGCCAGAGAGGGGAGACCATCTCCTGGTCTGGTCCGAGGCCCACAGGAGGCAGAAGACAGCAAGGAGAGGGGGTCAAGAAGCTTGTGTAAAACCCCTTAGCTGGGGTTCAAAGGGTGGTGGGACAGACCCAACAACGCTCCAGGCTGGAGCAGGTTCAGTCATGGAGTCATGGTGGACACTAAAGGGTTGGGACCTGCTTACCTTTATTGATCTTTAGCTGCTTGCTGATCTCCCAAATGATCCGGGTGTAGCAAACAATCATAACGCTCAGGGGGGTGATGTAGAGGGTGGTGAAGGTGAACATGTTATACACGGTTTCCTCCCAGTGCGTTCGGAAGCTCCCATGAGTAACACACTGAGTGAAGTTCCCTCCTGGGGCTGTGTCCAGGTGGAAGAGGAAAAGCTGAAATGGAGAAACAAATAATAATTCAGAGAGCCTTTGGAATAGGGCACCACATGCTGCTCCTGGATGTGCATGGGCAGCACCTCCTGCTGCTGCCGGGCTGGGAGAGATGCTCTGGTCACCTAACTCATGGCTATGGCCAGGATGGATGGGAGCTCCGAAATCCCATTTTCTGGCCATATCAAATGTTATTTTGGTCAGGAGCTGCTCAGGTTTGTCTTGGTCTGCTCCAACATGTAACACCCTGATGGTGTTGCAATGAATGGGTGCTAGAAGGAAGGTGCAAAGCAGCACTGAGCACCCAATGCTCAGTGCTGCTTTACACACTGTTTCATTCCACAAAGTGAATATGGTGGTGTTGGAACCAATGGATTGGGATAGACTTGTTGAGGCTGCCGGGATGCGGAAGCCCCCCTCCAAACCCACCCCAGCTTGGGCAAACCACATGGGGAGAGCACCAAGCCCTACCTGGGGTGAAGCCAGGAGCAAGCTGCCAGCCCAGGCAGCACGGAGCAGCAGCCCATTGCGGCGGCGAGCGCGGGAGAAGGGATGGAGGATGGCCGCGTGCCGGTCCAGGCTGATGACCACCAGCACCAGGGCGGCCGCATACATGGCAAAGAGCTTGAGGAAGTTGAGGAGCTTGCAGGAGATGTCCCCTCCGTACCACTGCACCGTCACGTTCCACGCCGCATCCAGGGGCATCACCGTCACCGTCACCAGCAGGTCGGCCAGCGCCAGGCTGAGGATCAGTGGCCGCACGTGGGATTTCCTCCTCTTCCTCAGCAGGCTGCCCAGCACCGCCGCGTTGCTGCCTGCTGCCAGCAGGAAGAAGATGACCGTGATGATCACCCGCACCCTTGCCGCTTGTGTGAACCGGGGCTCGACCCAGCGTTCAGGGCAGATGGAGGCCGAGACGTTGGCATCCTCCTCCTTGGTGGGGGCATCAGGAGATGTGAGGAGCTGCTCGTCACTCATCCCCTGCTGAAACAAAGCAGCAATGTGAATCCCCTCTTAGGTGCTGTGTGATGTGCTGCAGCTTCAATATAAGGGGAGATGGTGGGATCTGCACTGGAGGCACCAGCAGTGACCTCCCAGTCCCAGCCCATCCCCTCTGTGTTGCCTGTTTTGCCAAGCCAGCACATCTCCCAGTGTGGTGACACTGCCTGGCTGCCCTCTTTGGCTAACCCCTGCTGTAGCTATAGAGATTGCTCACACCGATGTGTATTTTTAGCTCTTTGCGAGGCGGGTGAGCAGCTGGGAAGCGGGACCGGTGGCCAGAATTGAGGGATGAGCTGCTGCCCACCAGCGCCCAGCCAGGAATGGGTCACACTGGAGCTGGCTGAGCCTGTGCTGGAGCTGCCGGTTCAAGGACTCATCCTTCCAAAGGGGCTTTGCAAGCAGGGCTCAGCTCTTTAAAAATCCCATGGCACTTTCCATTAGTGTGTTAAACCTTAATGGTCCACCTCCATCTCCAGCACTGGATCTGGGGCCATGGGTGGGAGCACCTGCGGGTGACCAGGAGGGGAGAAAGGGGATCCCACACTGTCTGGGGACTGACTGTGGCTCTCAGGAGAGGGTCATGGTGGCATTTAGAAGCCTGGACCTTACCACTGCCACCAGCTCAACACCTCTTGCAGTCCCTTTGCCTTGGGGGGTGAAGCAGAAAGAGGAGATGAAGGTAGAAATACATCCACACAGGGGGTGGCTGGGGGTGATGAGCAACATGGTGGTTCCCCATGGTTTGACTCAGTTGCCCTTTTTGCCCCAGCACAACCAGCCTGGGGACAACTTACGTTTCAAGGGCAAATATTTCAAACTCTTGGGGACACGAGCTGTTAAAACAGTCCCAGCCACAGGCAGGGTATGTCCCTTGGTGTTTTAAGCACTTTCTGCATTCCCTACCTTAGAACAAATAACATGAGCAGCAGAAATCAAATCTGCCTCTCCAGCTCTGCAGGACGGAGGTGCCAACACCTTGCAGCAAGCCACCCTCCTCCAGCCCCACAACCAGCAGCCCGAGCCCCCTTGCTGCCCGAGCCCCCCTCCTTCCCCACAGAACAACCCAACACGCAAACAGCAAAAAGAAGCAGCAGTTTAAAAGCACCTAGCTGCTTGCTGGCTCTCTGGAAGAAACAAGGGGAAACCCGTGTCCAGGTCTGCATCACTCCCAGCCGATGGGAACGTACCTGGCATACGCATGCCCTGACGCCAAGAGAAAATGCTCCTTGTCTTTCCCCACGGGTCTCCCACCACTGCGGTGCCGAGTCAGGATGCTCCAGCGCGTCTTTGCATCACATCCCTGCAACAAACTCCTTAAAGCAGCAAGATCTCCCCTTGCGAGTCAGGAGCGATGCTGTTTTTAGCACAGGCAAACGCAGGCATCTGCAGATGGCAACGCCGATGCAAACATCCCCTGCACTGGCAAACCAGGAGGTGGGCACCCATGGGCAGCCCGGGTCAGGCAGATGATGGTGTTTCACCCCTGCCCTTGCAGACTTAAGGAGCTGCTTGGTTTCAGGCTTAATGAGCAGGCAGCAGTGATGATGACAAAGCTGCTGTATTGCAAGGAATGGCCAAAATTCAAGATGCTGTAGCCAAATGTGGCCCCATCAGGGATAAGTGCCAACACTCCCTGCATCAGTTTTCTATAAATACAGGGAAATGAGTTAATTATCCCTGGAGTTAGTGATGAATATCCCGTTGCTCAGACAACCAGGAAACTCATAGCACAAACAGGCACACGCGTGCCACAGCGATGCTCCTGGACCACACAGGTCCATGGGAGCATCACGAATGAACACAGGAACGTGCTTGAACTGGAAATGCTCTAAGGAGGGAATTAACAAGAAGAAACTTGGGTCATTTTTCCATTTTAATGAATATACATTTTTTTTCTGCGCTCTATCAGTTCCCACCTTGTTCTTTCTTTCTTTCTTTCAGCATAATGCAGTGAGAGCTCAATGTGAAAACCCAGGAGGGACAAAGAGCTCACAGAAGCTTAATAAACATGATGTGCAATGCAAGGGCAGGGAGGGAAACTGAGGACACCCTGCTCCTCTGACCAGCAAGAGTGAATGAGCAGGGGGGGTGACAGAGGACCAGCCCCAAGCCCCGCTGGGACCAGCACCAGCAAACGTGCTCCCAGGGGCATCACAGGGACTTTAATTACATGCAAATAGACCTTCACATCTCTTCGTCTATTACATTAAGAAGTGCACGGTGTGCATGGGGACTGCAGGTCCCAGGCTGGAGCCGGTGGCTCTGTGCTGTTCACTGAGAAGAGGAGGTTCCCTTTCTGGGATAGGAGGTTTTCTGATGTTAAACCTATTCCCACTTATCCCTGGGAGGAGATACCTGAGGTCTGATGGGGGGTTGCACCATCTCTGAGCCTGCTGTGCTAGGAGGAATGCTCCTGGGCACAAGCGAAACAGGAGGACTTTTTCCCCTTTGTGGGGTTAAGAGTCAAATTGTGTGGCAGAGACTGGTTCCTGAAACCCAGGAGATGCTGCAGGCTCTGGACCACCTCAGCCCTTGAGGCACCGCCATCCACCAGAGCCCCCTGAACCCCCATTGCTTCTGCACTGACCCAAAAGGGATCAAGCTGGAAACTCTCTGCTCAGAGCCCCAGAGGGCAATTTACGCATTCAAAGTGCAGGAGGGCAGGCGCCCAGCGTGCATCAGCCACCCCTGCCACGGAGAACGGGACCATCCCCATCACTTCCTTACCTGGCAGGAGCATCACCCCCCAGCACCACAGGAAAGCCTAGTTCGTGGGGGGAGAAAAGGCACAAAACCCGTGAAGAAGTCGTGTGGAAGCCTGCTTGTTCCAGCAGCCACCTCCTCCTGGCGTTAGGCCCCTGCTTAAAGCTGAGATTACATTGGCCCCACATGCTCATCCTTTTTTTCCCTTTCATTTAGCTCTTTGCACCTGCACGAAAGCAATTGAATAGTGAGTCAGGAATGTATTCCCTGTTTGTCCTCCTTCCTGGCTGGCTGCCTTTTTGTCTAGAAATGTCCTCTCCATCCCCGACTGTATGATGTAAGAGAGGGACAGGATTTTTCTGGGGGACTGTAAGCCTCACTCATGCCACAACAAAGCCTTTGGTCCCTGTTCAGAGAGGATGTTTTTAACATGGCATCATGCAGAAATGTCCTGGGCATGCATTAGCAATAAGTCTTATTTAAGGGTGGGGTTCCTCATTAAAATGACTATTTTCCTCCGGTGTTTGCACAGTAACCCCCTTGTGTTTTCCCTTGTTTCTTTTTTCCCCTCATCTCCTCAAAGGTCAGCTTGGATGGTGTCTGCTCAGCAGCCTTCAGCTGAAGCTCTGAACACTGGTTTAACGATCAGAGGGTTTTGGTCCCCAGGATTAGGAAACAGTGCTGGCAGACAGGGCTTGTTTCCATACACCCCAGCTTGGCTCTTCCCGAAATCCCTTCCTTTTGGGATGCTGCCCCAGTACATCCCTGGAGCTGCAGCCCAGCGCTGGGTCATGGGGAGCCAGAGCATCTCCAGGCATCCCCAAATAGGACTTTTCTCCCCAAATCCATACAGATCATCCTGGGATGCTGGAGAAAACAGAAAGTTACACCACTAGCAATTTTTGCATGAGCAGACCTTAAAGAAAAAGGCAAGTGCTGTGTTTTTCCATCGGATATCCTGTATAAACTGGGATCTCATGCAGAGAAAGTGGCACGGGATGTAATTTCCATTAGCTGAGTGCAAACACATGGCAGGGAACCTGCTGCTGTTTATGCTCATAAATCACCACCAGGGTCTTGGCTTCACAAAAGAGAGAAAAACTTGTATTTCACTTCTGAGAGGAACTCCTGCTGCTGAGTGTTATGAGGGGGTAATGACTGCTCTTGTTCCAGCAGAACCATCCTATAGCAGCATGATCACCTGCACCCTCACCCCCAGCACCCTTGGGTGTTTGTGCTGGGCCGGCTATCCAACAATTCCCTTTGCCCAGAGAAACTTCATGATTTCAGAGTTCTTAATGCTGATTTTTGTTTTCTTTTTCCCCTCCAATTCTTCTCCTCCTCCTCCTCCAAACCTTGAATTGTCTCAGGAGCAGCTCGTCCAAGGAAATTTTTGTCTCATACTGGACTCAAAACAGAAAGTCTAGTCAGGGACATCTGACATGCAATGTTTTTGTGAGTAAATACCAGCGTCCATGAAGTCATTTCCCGGGGTTAGAAATGAGCTCACCTCTGGAACGGCTTCTCTTCTTACCCAGAGTTCACAAGTCAAGCGGTTGGGAAGCTCCCAGTTTTCATTCTCTTGAGAAAACAGCATCGGGGCTGCCTGTGGCGTGATGCTGCCTCCGGTTGTACACTATGGACAGGTCCGCGGTGCAACAACACCCTGAATTCCCTGAAATCCTTCAGCAAAAGGCAGAGGACCAAAGCTCAGCGGTCACTGGGGATAAACCAGCGTCTCATTCTGCCTGCTCACCCAGCCCTGGCTGCTCTGCTGAGCCTGCCAAGAGGGACAATAATTGCTGTCCCTCGTGGCGATAATCTGGGTCATCCCGTCCACCTCCTAAAAGCCCTTGTTTAAAGCAGAGGGAGGGCTCTCTCCTGCCCACTGGGCTCAGGATCTCGGTAAATTCTGTCTATGGACTGTTTCTTGGTGAAATAACACACTCTTTTTGATTCAGTTTCATATATTGAAGCCTTGCTGGAGACCTCGCTGGCAAGTGCCCTTCTCCAGGGGTACCATGCAATTGGATAGCGGTGCTAAGAAAAACATGCTCTCGATCCTCAAACCCACTGCAATTCCCATCTTTTTATACCCTGGCTGGTGTTCCTGGTGTTCCTGGATATCCAAGTCATGTCCCCAGCCAGGATGGTGTAAAGGACAAGGATCCCTCTGGCAGGGGAGCACATATGTCCAAAGCATCATTCCCAGAGGTTCCCTAAATTTACACCTTCCCATGTGGAGCCGCAGCTCTCAGGGTCTTTCTTCCATCTCTCACCAGGATATGTTGACCAGAGCAAAATCCTCTTTCCCCATCTCTAAACTAGACAAGAGAGAAGAGTGAGTCTATCACCCTAGACCAAACCCTGAGGTCAAGCTCCAGAAAACCTGGTGGGCTTTGGTGCTGAGCCCCATCCACTCATTGTCAAGTGATAAACCTGGATGCGTGTGTACATCACCATTCCACTCACAGTTCACCTTTCCCACAGCAGCTTTTCCTTGCCCAGGCTGGAAACTGCACCGTGGGGGATCTATTTGGGATCTCACCCAGCACCCTGGTCCTGTGATGCTCCAGTCCCCAATAAACCAGGAAAATCACCTGTAAGGTTGATGGAGGGGCCATGGGTCCCCTTCAGCTCCAGCACACACTGACCCAGACAGGGCTTTCACTGCCCTAACTGGGTATTTTTCTTGAGCTGGAAGAAATTATGAAATCCCGATGTTTTCACTGTGACTAACCCATGGAAGTGAACAATTTTGCCCTTGTTTTTGGATGGGTTTTAGTTGCTCTCCTTGTCTTTGCCTTTCGTGCCCTCTTTTATCCTTCACTTCTTTTTACTCCCTGTGGGACCTGCCCATCGCATTGCTCCAAACATGAAATATCTTCCTCTCCCCATGCTCCCAAATTTGATTGTGTGTCCCAAGGCCATATTTCAGCGCTCCCTTTGGATGGTCCTTCCCAAACACACAGGCCAGATTCAAGGGCGGGTTTCCTGCATTTCACTCAGAGAGAGGTGAGATGTGGGGAAAGCTGAAAGCCTCATGGGACCCTCTGCAGCATTACCCAGGAGTGAGAAGCAGGGAAAACCTCCCCTGGCTTTCCCTCCCCTGGAAGGAAAACCTTCCCCTGTGCTTCATATCTCCAAGCAGTTTTCAAGGCTTAAAAACACCCTTTATGCAGCGACATCGCTGCTTTTAGGAAGGATCAGTGGCTCAGTGGGGAAAGAAGCCATTGATGCTAAATTAAACAAGCCAGAGGAGCATAATTTCTGCTCCACCACCCTGTTTTGACCCTCCTGCAAGAAACCTGCTCTGAGCCAGGCTCTGGGATTGCACGACCCTGGTGTTCCTTGGGATGAGCATCAGTGCTGACATCTCCCCCGGCCAGATTTGGCTTCTCAGGGAAGTGTTTCTGGGAAGCAAAGCTCAATCCAATGCCGGGAGCATTGCACTGAGTTTTTCTTGGGAAGGGCTTATCTCTCCTGCTGCCTTCCCACCCTGCTCCCGGCAGTTTCCATCTCCCCCATTCCAAGGTGCTCAAACCAGGATGCTGCCAGCCCTTCCCTTTGCAGCACTTGCCCCTCACCAAACACCTCTGCCCACTGCTGGCAAACTCACATTTACCCTCCGGGAAAGCTGATACGGCCACAACCGCTCCAAGGGGAATCCCGGCAATGCTGGAATTAGCTCGGTACAGACTGGCTCTTCCGAGCATGCCCTCATGAGCTCATGAGATATTTTACAGCTCTGGTCACCCCCATGACCAGAGGTGCTCCGGGAAGGGGAGACGTTTCTGTGCCCTCTTCTGTCAGTGTGGATGCTGGCAAACTCTTTAGGAGCCAAAACTCGGATGTGGATCAACCCCGACTGCCTCAGTGCAATAATTAACCCGAAATAAATTCATGTATGGTTCATGTATGGTGCCCACCACCCGCCCGGCTCCATCCCTTGCATGTTTTCTGTCCATCCCAAGTAAAGGCTCATCCATACATTAAAAGGTACCTCTTAACATGATGCTCCGTTTTCACTGCCATCACCATCGCCTCTGGTCCAGCTTACACAGCCTGCACCTCTTCCATGTGCTGCTGGTGCAGTCCCTGCAGAGTGAGACAGAGACAAACCACGGTGTGCTGGAAGATCCAAGCCCTCCCCTGCAATAACCATGGGTTAGGCAGGATTTTGCTAGTTTTTTAGGGAAAACCGGCTGGTGCTTTGCTGGTGCAAATCAGCTGCAAATCTACCTGCCTTGACCTGGTTTATGGCAAGAAAATCGTGGTGAAAAAGGCATAGATGAGCCCAGGGACTGCCATCCCATGGGTGGGAGGCTGCTCTCCCTGCCAAGCATGGGTGCACAGCTTGGAAAACCTCCAAACCCAAAGCTAATTCCTGTAAATAAGAGTAATAAATTAAGGATTTCTTCAGGAGCAATTAATTGCCCAAAGCAACATGTGCTTTGACACAGGATGGTCTTTGTCCACCAAACCCTGTCCAGAGCTAATGCAAACAGCCCTTGGGCTGTGGGTTGGAGCTCTGCTCCTGCTCTTCCTCCATGGTTTAAATGCCCCCATTGAGGCACAGCCCTGCCTCAGACATGGCCACATTCCAATTGTGCCCATTCCCATCCTGCAACTGCGTTTCCATCACCAATCCAAGGTTGTGCAATAATCCAGACCTTGCTGCTAGCCTGCATCTGCCAGCAGGAGGTACCCAGCCAACATTAGTGTTGTACCAGCACATGGCACCATGATGCTGCCCTGTGAGTGTCCCCAAGGAGATAATGCTCCAGGCATCGTGCAGGGAGAGGCTGGGATGTGCATTACTCATGGAGGGCTTGAAAATAACTGCCTTCTCCATCTCGCAGAGAGTTTCTAAATGGTCCAGAATACTTATCTTAACTTCCTCAGCACTGTAATTTAAAAGAGATTTGCTATTGAGGCATTTCTGGTGCTCTCATAGCATCTCCCGTCTCTGCTCTTTCAAGCTGTGATGGGGAAGGAGACATGTCAGAAATGGACACAGCATCCAGGAGGGCAACCCCAGCAGGACCCTTCAGCAGTCCAGGATATCCCAGTGACCAGCAAACCCCACTCCAGGCAACATGGGTCTGGATGCGGAGCTGTACACATGCAGCAGGGATGCAGGTGACAGTGCCTGGGCACTCGGATAACAGCCATGCCTTGCAAAAGCACTAGAAAAAGCCCTTTGCCTTGACAGATTGGGTCACGGAGCAGGGGACACCCCAGATTTACATGCTGGGGGTGTCAGGTATGTGCTGGTGCTGGCAGACATTTGGGGGGTCACCCCATGGCCGGACCCCACAAGCAGCATGGCAGCAGCCGCTTGCTCTCCCCCAGCTCTCAGAAAAAGCCTCTCTGACCTCCACAGCTAAAATGAGTCTTTCCCTGCCTCCTGCCTTCCACAGTGTCCCCCCTCTGTGGTGCTGCTTGCGTCTGTTTCATAAATGATGTATGTGGAGCTGAGCACTGCTGAGCCACGGTCAAGGCTTTAGCCTCAAAAAGCAAATCCTTCCTGGGGGGAAAGGTCCGCTCACTGCTTTTCTCCCAGCCACAGTCTGTAAATCCTCATCCACACAATAAAACCAAACTCCAGTAGTTCATTTTTTGGGCTCTTTTCCAAAGCTTTTAGGCAGTTGGAGTGTAATTTCGTGCTGATGAAGCAGTGGGAGAGGGCTTAAGTGAAACAATATTGTGGTGGTGCGAGGTTTGCTGGTGGTTCAGAGCTCAGAGTGAACCCCGGGGCCCCGCCATGTCTCCCAGCTCTCCTACAAACCATGGAAATCGCCAGTCCGGCTCCTGGGATAGCAAAACAGGACTGAAAAAACAACATTAGCCACCCCTGGAGCATGGCTGGAGCAGCGCTCGAGCCAAGTGCTTAATGAAATCCCAGCTCCCAGCTCGCCCTCCGAAACCACGCAAACTTCCCCAAAGTGTTTGGGATGGAACAAAGTCATCAATCACTTATTTTAACTTCCATCTCCGTAAACAGAAGTGAGCACAGAAACAGGCAGCAGGGGAAAATAACTGTCAGCTCCCTTCGGAGGAGCGGAGAGGGAGGACGGGGCAGGCGGCGGGGAACTGAGCACGGCCTTGGCCCCAGAGGGCATTTCATGGACCCCAAAGGGTATCTCATGGACCTCACGGGGCATTTCATAGTCCCTACAGCCTGTAAACCTCATGCACAGCCCTGAGAGCAGCCCCACCACCCCCAGACACCCTCCCAGCAGGGTGCTGTCAGATTTGGCAACAGTCACTCTGCCAATGCCTTATCGGAAAGGGTGGGAGGCACAAATAGCTGGGATGAGCATCACTAGCCGGTTTTCCTCTGGATTTATTAGAGGGACACAAGAGGGACAACCACGAAGGAGTACGGAGTGGGCGATGCTGTTCCACCATCTGCTGTCACACTCCTCTTACCCTGCCCCAGCCTCAGCACTGGTGGGGGGGAAGCATTAAGCATGGCAGCATTCATCTAAATACGTTATGGATTTGTAATCACACGTCAGTGATGAAACCACGGAAAAACCCATGAGAGCTGGGCAGGGTCCCCAGGGTTAATCTGGGAGAGGAATGAATTCAAGGGGCACCAATGCTTTGGCTGGGAAACACCAGTCTCAGGCAGCTGAACCCTGATGTGATGGCCAGAAAGACAAGAGCAGTTTGGTCTGGGATGCATCCTTCCCCACTGGCCATGGGCACAGGGCAGCACCCTGCTTGTTCCCCTACCTCACAGATCTGGGTGTTCTCCACCTCGGGTTGACGGGAAGCAGCCGCGCATGTCCCGGAGCTGCGGTGCAGCCGGTGGTGCTCTGCACTGGAAACATCTGGGGCTCTGCTCGTGTTGCTCCATCCCGTGTCAGCCACATGCCGGAGCTGCAGCAAGGGATGGCCAAGCCAAGAGAGGTTGAGCAACCAGACTCTTCTAGAGACTTGGGTTTTGCATGAACTCACGTGTCTCAGACCTGCTCCTGAAGCCACACACGTGTCTCTGGAGTTTGTGTTGCAGCAGCTATGCTGAAGAGGAGACATCCATGTTAAGGAGGAGGCACTTGTGCTAAGAAGGCTGCAAAATCCCATGCAGAAACGCCTGCAGCTGTGCCGGGCTGGAGATTCACCTGGGTTTCATAACATAAAGAATAACAGCTTTAGTTTGGCAGAACAGCACCTTTCCTTACCCTGCAGTGTGACCCATGGAAATTGATGCCAGCACTGGCAGGACCAGAGCTGAGGCACTGGTGCTGTGCTGGGGATGGGCAGGCCATGGCAGGAGGTAGGCGCCATCCAGGGAGGATGAATCCCTTGCTCCCTGTCTCGGCACCTTTCCCACATCTCATCCTCATCACAGGGGGAAGCACAGTGAGCTCCGTGTTGATCCCACAGGTCCGGGGGGAGCTCTGGCTCACCGGGCGCTCCTTGCCCACCGGATAAACAACCTGCCATCTTTTGGCACATCTCTGGTGTGTTTTCCTTTTCCCTTGTAAACACAAACAGGAGCTGGTGCAGGCACCACCAATCATTTTTTACATGACACCTTGATCTGTGTTCCTCT
The DNA here is from genome assembly GCF_004027225.2 of Strigops habroptila. Lineage (NCBI taxonomy): Eukaryota > Metazoa > Chordata > Aves > Psittaciformes > Psittacidae > Strigops > Strigops habroptila. The sequence continues at coordinate 3,026,398 of NC_044285.2, forward strand.
CACACCGCTCCCTCTGGCAGCGGGCCGGCAAGGATTACTAAGAGGCAGCCCAAGACTCCGCTGGCACATCCCGTACACCACTGCCTGCCCCAATGCCCGTCCCCAGCCTTCGGGAACAGCTCCTACCATGTAAAGCACACGCTGGCACACCAGACTCCAGCACAAACAGGCAGCACAGCCCCACAGCGCCCAGGGCTGCATGCATGGGTGGCACATGGCTGCACGCTTTATGCAACACCCAGGAGCCCTGAGCTCCACAACTTACACAGGAAAAGCGTGGCTGCAGAGGGAGGAAGGACCTGGGGGTGTTGAAGCCAGCCTGGGGCAGGTGGGGAGCTCTCATTAGGAGTTGTTGCTAGATCTCCCCACGGCTCAAGTGGGACACAGTCATGTTTATGTGCAAGGATGTCCTGCCTCTGCAGCTCTGTGCTACCCCAGGTGTCCAGAACAATCCATCTGGATTTGTCCCATATCCTTGCATACCCTGACATCCTCATTTGACCCCTGCCAGAGCCAGCACAGGGGCAGAGGCAAGCAGGCAGCACGGGCAGCGCAGGGAATGGTATCCCACTGAGCCCTGCCCCACACCTGTGAAATGTGGGAGCTCCACGGGGTGGGGAGGTTTGTCCCAAACATTTGTCCCAGACCCACGCAAGAGCCAAAAAAGCATCCCCAAAACTCTTTGCACTACATGCCTGCACACTGTATTTCCATCTTCAACACCCAGCAGTACCTATTTTGCATCCAGACCCAGGGTGAACCCCTAACAGTGATGCTGCTGTGCTGGGATGTGGTGCTCACACTGGGACGTGGTACCCACACCGCAGCACCCTGCCACACCGTAGTATCGCCACCGGCCCCTAGAGCTGCAGTTTCACCCAGGGTTTGTGTTTACCATCACCTCGTTAAGGGATTATTCAGCCTGTGGTTTCCTCTCTCGGCCGATCTGTTTGTGCTCGGCGGCCGGTGGCTCGCTGCCATCCCCTAAGCTACACGCCGGGCTATATAAGCGCCTCGCTGCCTCGGCTGCGGGAGGCTCGCGCGCAGCCCGGCTCGGCGGCGGTGCACGGCAGGGCTCGGTAAGCTGCAACTCTCTCTTCTTCTTCCCAACCGGCTGCAAATCCCTTATCCCACAGCGGTCAGACCCTCACCTCGCTCCCAGGACCGCAGCTCGGCTGGTGGCTCCGTGGGGAGAGGATGAGACACTCCTTAACTGGGGTTTTATGGGTTTTGTACTAAGAGCAAATAAACCCCAACTCTGCTCAGTTTTTCCCCTTTGTGGCAGCTAGTGGTTATGTAATATTGCTGTGTTATTAAGGCTGTGTAATTAAGAGCAGCTGTGACTGAGGGTGAGGTGGGTATTAATTGATGGGCAGATGAAGGTACGGAGGCTGCTGGCTGGGAAACCTTGACGGGGATGTGGTTCCCCATGTCCTGCTTTTCCCTTCCTCGTACCAGATAATGGGTTTGGGGCAGGGTTATGGGGACGCTGGAGTGGGATGTCGGGGGGATGACAATGCTTTGCTCACATGGGGCTGTTTGATCTCTTGTGGCTCTGTCCCACACTGGCTCCCCTGCCAAAGAGGCGACACGATGCTGAATCCTCCTTGCCACCAGGATCTGCCTGCTGGAACCCCCCCTTTCCCAGTATCACATGTCCCCGAGACAGAGGGATGTATCCCGTCTCAAACCCAGCACTGAACAAGTCACAGCCAGCTCCCAAAATAGCTGCCGAGTGGGAAACAGGCTTTCAGCCTGGATTAATTTTTCCTGGTTATTGTCTGGCTGCGAGTTCACGACCCCGCCGTAAGCCCACAAAATACTGCTCATGTGTTGCTTGTTATTTTTGCTTGACTGGGATTTGCTGAGCCATAATCAAAGTGTTTCCTAGTCCCACATTCCCTGGTGTCGCTGGGGAAGGTTAAAACTGCTTACTAATAACAGGGTGTTCTTGCTGCCGGCTGCTCTTTATCAGCCTTGTTTTATGGGTAAACTGAGGCACCAAAAGGCTGAGGCAACATTTCCCCCTCCCTGACTTCATTAATTTTGGGTGCGCAAAATCAAGCATCTGGATAACACCAGCTCCATGGGTACCTTTAGAAATTAAATACCCAAATGCTTGATGCTGTAGGGTTAAGGGACTCGCTTAAAGCAATATCTGAAGTGGCTGAGCTGGGGGAGAGCAACACAAAGCCTCAGTCCCTCATCTCTATGTGCAGAAAAAGGGAAATATTTAGCTTCTTGCTTGCATTTGCAGGAAAGACTTGGCTTGTGTAAGGGATTTTCCACTTTCAGAGGCGCTCAGGAGCCTTCCCCCTCCCCACGCTCCTGGGACATAGTGGGATATGATGCTATCCTCACGCTAAGCCCAGTGTGCAGGCAGAGGGATGGAGGCATGATGTCCCTGCTCATGTGGGGGGCAGAGCGGGGGCCCGTGGAGCTGCATGGGCTGCAAGAGCATCCCTGCAGAAGTATTTAAGCTGTTAAAAGGCACTTTAAGGAGATGTCATTACAAAGCAGTGCTCTGCAGAATAGATTTGGAATCAGATGTGACAGTGAGAAGCAGAGGGGATACCAGTGTAGATGTGGATCCCCTGCTGCTCTCCGCTCCAGGGACAATCAGGGGCCTGCTGTGGATGGGTTAGACAGGGTATGAGCAGCCCCAGTTTTGGACTGGTTCAGCCTGGGAGAAGCTCCCTGAAAGCAGCAGGACCCTGGGTGACCCTCAACACGGCTGGGCTTGTCTCTGCAGGTCTGGGACGACTGCAGATACACCAAGAAGCCCCCCATCACCTCTGGAGACGATGGTCACTGTGAAGGAGTGGATCCTCCTCCTCCTCCTGGGAGCCACATCCGTTCTAGGTGAAGGTTACTCGTTTCTATTTCCGTCACCGCGCTGTCCCCTGCCCGCGGGCACACCAGTGTGAAGGCACGTCTGTCGGCGGCTGCTGAGCCAGCAGACATGGGCCCGACATCAATGCCGGCTGCTGCTCTGGTTCATTGCAGTGTTTGCCCAGCCAAAGGACTTCCAGATGAGGGCTGGCACCCACCCAGCTTGCAAAGCACAGGCAAAGCCCATCTGTGAGTCAGGCAGCCTCTGGTTAACCGTGGGTGAGTCCCCTGCCCACCGGCCGTGCTGGGACGATCCCTGGCTGGGTCTGTACCCCGGCTCACCTCTGCTCTGTGCAGACCCAAGCTGGCCAGTGCCTTATCCATCACCCAAGCACGAAACAGACCCAGCTTCCAAGCTGAGCCCTTGGGAAGCATCGCCATGGCTCTTCTCCAGGAGAAGATGCTCAGGAGCAGCAGAGTCTGTCTGCTGGCTCCGCAGGGTCACACATACCAAAGTGCTGAGTGATAAGTAACCTGCCCCTCTGTGCCAGTGGGTCTTGTGAGGAAACATGTTTGTAGGCTCTTTACGTTTGTTTTCCAAGGCTATGGAGGAATTTTGCCCTGAAGTGCTCTGGCCAGACACCTGGGTTTAAAACAGGGAGAGTAAATTTTTCACTGGGGAGGTGCCCAGAAGCCCTTGCTGAGTCTCCAGGAGCTCAGAGCCAGCGCTGGTCAGCTTCAGGCTTAGCTCCCCAGTTTAAGTGGGACTGGTCCCAGCAACCACCCCAGGAACCAGCCACAACCACCAGCTCCCCTTGGGCAAACAGGCAGCCAGCAAGTGCAGAAACCAGCCTATATCCCATAGCAACAACCAACCTCGTCCACTTTGGGTTCATTTCTCCCCACCCAGGGAGAAGCAGGACATATTTTATATCTCCAGCTGCAAAAAGATGAGTTGATCTGAGCTGCTCCACCACAGAAAGCACAAAAAAGCTTTTCTTGGGTGCTAAGGGAAACAGCTAATTTGCATCATACCTGAGCTGCAGCGATGCTGTGGGACATCTCCATCACACCCTTCACTTGGCATCTCCTGCCCTGCATCCCACAGGAGCTCTCGCCAGCCACAACCCAAAAGGAAATCCAAAAAACTGATCCTAAGCATTCCCAATTCCTTGAATCTAATTAATGCGTTATTAATCCAATTTAATCTCTCATTTATTAACCCTTAGGTCAAAGGCTTCTGAAACCAGCCCTCGGCAGGATCCAGATAGGACAGAAAACCTTCAGCCCGCTGGTAATGCTCAGCTTGGAGAGTAAGTTGTTCCCAGCTCGGGCGGCTTTCCCTCACCAGGACAAGGGGTGTTTGCACGCGTATTAGGGTTTTCTTCAGCCTCAATTTACAACCAAACAGTATTATTTGAGTAGATGAGGACATTTAAGCAATGGAATAAATGTTAATCATCCGCGACCTCCTGTAGGGTTCTAGCTATCACTGACACATGCTGTTGGCTCCAATCCTGGAAAAGTGAAGGTCAAGTGCATGACCACAGCCCCAGCTCCCGCAGGAAGCACGCGCGGGCTGGGAGGGCGAGGAGAGCCCAGGGATGGGCAAGAACATGCTCTGACTTGCCCTTCCCCTGCCCAGCCTGTCCCCACACAGTTGGTGACACCATATAGAATGAAAGCCTGTGGGGTATTAATTACCTATAGAGCCCAGTCTGCTCATTAATCCCCAGGAGACATCGCAACCCCTCAAGCTTTACTGCCGAGGGCTCGGGATTTAGATTCCAGCAGGCACTGGAAGGGCTGGATGTGCTGACACCATAGCTGAGGGATTAGGGGACTTTCCCAGCTTTCCACCCCATTCCCAGCAGCTCTCTTACCTGCTGGAGAGAATCAAAGCACAAAACCATGGCCATTCAGAGAGGGGTTTTCTCCACTTGGTCTTTTGAAGAAAACTACCAGGAAAATTGTTTTCCCCTCAAAGTCGACGGCACGAGGCAGTGATGCTGAGGCTTGCAGAGCAGGGGCTGACTTCTGCTTCTCTAGGGAGAAATAAAGCAAAATGCTGAGGTTTTGACCAATGCAATTGGAAACTAAAGCTCCTGCCCTCGGCAGCAGTGATCTGTAAGCTCAGTTTTTGCCTCCAGGAGAGGGTGTCCTGGTGGGATTGAGCAGCAGGGCTCAGTGCAGGGACTGGTGCTCAGCCAGGGAATGGGCAAACCCTGCCTGAACCACCCCCCACATCCTCTGCCCGCAGGTACGAGGAGCAGCTCTCGCCGGGGAGACCCGATCTTCACCTACACCAGACGCAGTACGTGCTGCTGGCCAGTGCCGCGGGTCCCTCCCCACGTCCCCATCAGTGCTCCTTCTCTTGGCTTCTCCCTTACTCTCTGCTTTCTGCTTTTTCTGCTGTCAAGGTCCTACCCAAAGCCATATGATGCTATTTTCCTCCCGCAAGTCTTCCCTCCTCCTTTCTCATCATTACCAGCTCTGCAGTTAAAAGCAGCTGATCGCAAACATGCTCAGGATCTTACTGAGACCCCACTTTCATCTGTTGCATGTTAAAGTTTTGCTTGAGGCAAATATAGACAGACATTAATCCATGTGCTACCACATCCCCAAGCCCACCTCCTCCTGCATCCCCCAAACTGCTAAGTAAGGTCTATGGATGCACCACTCAGGATGCTGAACCGGAGATGCCAACAGATTAAAATCTCACCCGTCTAAGCCAAGCTCACTCCAAACCAGACATGATGCTCCCTGGCTGCTCTCATTTAAATAGCCTTTCCCAGCCACCTGCTTGTGTACGCCAGGGGTTCATTTTTGGCCTTTCTAGGGAAGAACCCAACCTGGTTTATTACAAATGGGGTGGAATAGTAAGTGTGGGAAATGACACAGCACGTATCTTCAAGAAACCTCACTTTTAGAAACTTTAGGCACGAGCACATCCTTGTAAACATTATTGGAACACTGTCATTTAAAAATAAACCCAAACCACAGACTTGGAGTGGATCTCATCCATTCAGAGCCACTTAAATTAATATCATCTATAGCCTGGTTAAAGAAATTCCTTTAAAAACCTAACCCCATATTAAACTCTCAGCATGTTTTATAAACTCTTTGTGTTTTACAAATCAGCTGGCCCGTACATGCTCAGCCTGCTCAGTAGCATCTCAGGCTTCTGTTTTGCACACAGTAAAAGTGCTCACAGTAGGACACACACTTCCCCTATAGGGAACATATGTTGAAGTATGGTTAAAGACATTCAACACGTTCATACAAACAATTTTACCCTTTTTTTGCTTTGGTTTGTTTTTATTTAACCACATTTGAAACACAGGCAAGCACGGCCCCTCAGACAGCATTTAAATGACAATGTGTGTTTGATTTCCTTTAAGCCAAAGTTATTCAACACTAAGCATGAGCTGCATGCACTTTGCTCCCCTCCAGTTTATCTTAATCATCCTGAATTCAGTAGCCTGCAGGGAATTAAGTCAGAAGCTTTCAGACGCCTCCTCACGCTTTATTTCCCAGCTTCCTGGACATGCTTTGAGTTTGTTTAATCCATGTGATGCATAATATCTAAATGCATAGTCTGAGCTACATAGAAGCTGCTAAGAAAACAACTGGCTATTTTTGGCAGCTGAATGTCTAATGTGCATCTCAGTAACACGCCACTGATGTTATTTAAGGTCCACCGGTGCAAGATTCAAAAAGGTTTTTGTCTCCATGGTCGAAATGGAGCGAGTGCTCAGCAAAGTGTGGCCAAACCGGTGTGCAGAAGCGTACCAGATCCTGCCTAGCTGAGCGCCGCTGGGGCGTGCACTGTAATGAAGCAACTGAGGAAGGGCGGCTCTGCATTGGACATGTTTGCTCAGGTGCTCCTATAACCTCACTTACGGGCAAGGGGATGACGTCCTGATCTCACCACCACGCAGGCGTTGTATTCCCTTTGCTGTCATTTTACCATCTTTCTCTCCCTTGCCAGAATTTTGTGATGCTGGTTCCTTCCCAAGCAGAGCACAGGGAATTTATAGCCAAATGGCAAGATAAAGGGGGGATCCAGATATGGGGAATCATCAGAGACCCATAAAGATCCCAGGGATATAGGAAAAATCTCATTAATCTTGTTATAACAGCAGCTCTCAAAGTGGAGATGATGATTGCAGGCAGCTGCCTCCATGTAATCTCCAGGAAGGGGAAGAGTTGGGAATATTGAATTGCCACAGCCCCTGCTGAAGGGGCTTGTAATTAATTATATTATTCTTATAATCCCCCTTTAAACAAATAATTCTTAAAATGGGAAAACATAGATTATTATTTGGGATTAATCACTATAGGTAACAAAAATGTTTCAGAATCACTGTTTGTGAGACCATTTGTTATATCCGTTGGGTAAACCTCATTTGGCAATTAACCTGTTAGTCCTGCCCAGGCCAGGATACCACTGAATAAGGGGAGACAGCCTTTAATTCATGACTTTTGGGCATGAGATGGTAACAGAAACCTACGAAGTTTAACGCATTTGGATTTGTAATTTCGCCAGGGTTGAGTTAAGAGCTCACATGCTGATCTGGATTCAAATTTTCCTGAAATCCAGCCCTTTGGGGAAGGTAAATACAGTTCCTAGCTGTAATTATATCCACGTGTCTGCTTTCTACTAATTGTCAGGTTCAGAATCACATTGTCACAGTGTTTCTAAGGCGCAGCTGTTGATAATCAGTAAAAATATGTTTTGGATCCAATTTATTCCTTGTGCAGTATCTGCCTTCTTGCATCTAAATTAAAAGCAGACATGAGACCATGCCATGAGTGTTATGAGCACTTGGGGCCACTTTCTGACTTGCCTGCCTCTCCTCCAGCCTGCAACATCACCTGCCTCATGGGCCGTGTCAATGCTGACTGCGACGCCTGCATGTGCGAGGATGCGACCCTGCATGGGAAGGTCTCTCTTGAGGATGGGTCACCCGCTACCGATGCCCGGGTCTATCTGCAAGCCAAGAAACTTAAGCTGTTGACAACCGCCGATGAGAGGGGCATGTTTAGGATCCCGGGGATCTGTCCTGATGGCAAAAATACCCTTAAAATAAAGAAAGCCAAATACGCAACAGCGACTGTCACCGTGCCCGAGAGCAACAGAAGAAACCTGGCAATCCAAGTGCAGCTGCAGCGATCAGGTAGCTCCAATGAGGTTTTACACAGCAATTAGAAATAAACAGTGATTTTAGGAGGGGAAGAGTAACAATATGGCCTTCTCCTCCTCTGCAGGCAAACCCTACGTTTTCAGAAGCCCTGAGGACAAAGCCAGGAGAGTGGGACAGAGCGTGTCACTCTGCTGTGATGCCCACGGGAGCCCGGCCCCCAACCGCTACCTCTGGTAAGGAACTCCAGTTTGATCAGGGAAAAGTCTTGGCTGTCCCATGGATTCAATTTGTATCTCCTTACCATCTCCATAAAGGCGGGGGTTTAGCTATAAAACAGCTAAATACACTGAGAATAAATTGCTGCAAATGATGGTGTCTTTAAGATGTGCAGAGCTGGTGTTCCTCAGAGGTGCTGTGTCATCTGCTAAGGCACTTACTGCTAAAACACACAAATACGTGTTTGAAAGCCCTCAGCAGGCAGGACTGGCAGTTCTCCTGCCTGCCAACTGCCCAGCAGACACATCTCAGTACCGCCAGGGGAAGGGGAATAACTTTTAGGTGATGCCACCTAGCCAGACTACAAATGGGGAAACCGAGGCAAGAGGTCTGGCAAAATCCACACGGCAGGATGCAGGATTAAGGCCATGGCTCTTCCCCTTTAACTGTCTGCCTGTTCCTGACAGGTACCACAATGGCTCACTGCTGGATCCCTCTTTATACAAATATAAAAACAACCTGATTCTGAAGAACTTGAAGAGAGACCATTCAGGAGAGTATTTCTGCAAGGCCACCAGTGCCGGAGGGTCGGCAAAGTCCCAGCCTGCCAAGCTTGCTGTCATAGGTAAGATAAAATGGGCGTGATGCTCTCCAAGCAGCTGGGGAGGCAGAAACCAGGAATTGTGGTACATGTGGGAAGGAAAAGTCCCAGGAAAAATATTTGGGGCCTAATTCATGCATCCGTTAGCAGATAAGCTTGTGTGAGCTGGTTGGGAACCAGATGCTGTCTACAAACTGGAGCTCTGGATTGCAGGTGACCTGCCAAGCTCAATCTGCTGGTTTCAGCAGATTTCTCACTGTATTCGCTGCCTGACATGTGAATATTTGTTTGCTTTGGTGTTTTTTCTTAAACCTTGGGACACATTTAGCCTCTCCCCAGCCAAAAAGCCAAGCAGCTGCAGAACAGCTAGCAGAGAGTGGGTTGGACGCAGTGGTGGGTAAGCAGGAGCAGGGATGCAAACAGCACTGCCCTTAATCAGGTACCTAAAGTGAAAGCTGAGCACCTGCTTCACGAAAACCAAGGCCAGGTGAATCCAGCTAACCAAAATGCTGCAAAACATCTGGTTTATGGCAGCGAAACCTCAATGTTATTGGAAACATTTAACTCTGTGCATTTCAGACCACAGAGCAATGACTGTACAATTATTTCATGCTGCTCATTAAGAAATCCTATTCAACAGGGAGACAAGAGGCACCCTGTGACTCCCAACCTGAAAGCCACCTCATCCGACTTCCTCACGACTGCTTCCAAAAAGCAACGAACACCTTCTACTATGATGTTGGCAAGTGCCCAGCGACGACTTGTGCTGGGAAGCTGGATAAGGGACTCCGGTGTAAGGACAACATTGCCTATTGCTGCGGAGTGTCCAAGATGGAAACCAGAGACATCTCCTGTGATGGGTACACGCTCCCCACTAAAGTTGTTGTAGCATGTGGCTGCAAAAAATGCACCGAGACCAAAATAACAGTTCGAGGCAGAGCCACAGCAGCAGATAACGGAGAGCCGCTGAGGTTTGGCCACATCTACATGGGCAACAAGAGAGTGAGTATGACCGGCTACAAGGGAACCTTCTCGGTCCATGTCCCAGCAGACACGGAGAGACTGGTTCTAACATTCGTTGATCGGCTGCAGAAGTTTGTGAACACAACAAAAGTTCTGCCCTTCAAGGAAAACGGAGGTGCTGTGTTTCACGAGATCAAGCTGCTAAGAAAGAACCCCCCTGTTACACTGGAATCCACTGAAACCAACGTGATCTCTTTGGGAGAAATGGCAGAAGATGATCCAATTGCTGAATTAGAAATTCCTGCCAATGCATTTTATAGGAAAAACGGAGAAGCTTACAGAGGCAAAGTGAAAGCCAGCGTGACATTTCTGGACCCGAGAAACATCTCAACAGCTCCTGTGACACAAAGTGACCTGAACTTCGTAGATGAGGAAGGAGACGTATTTCCACTCCGCACCTACGGCATGTTTTCCGTGGACTTCACTGATGAAAAGGGCACCGAGTCTCTTAACGCAGAAGAGGTGAAGGTTCATTTGGATGCTGCTCAGGTGAAGATGCCAGAGCACCTGCAAGAGATGAAGCTTTGGTCCCTGAACCCAGAGACAGGATTATGGGAGGAAGAAGGGGACTTCAACCTGGAGAAAAACAGACGGCACAAAAGGGAGGAGAGAACTTTTTTGATTGGGAACATGGAGATCAAAGAAAGGCGGCTTTTTAACCTGGACGTCCCAGAGAGCAGACGGTGCTACGTCAAAGTCCGAGCCTACAGAAGCGAGAGATTCCTGCAAAGCGAGCAGATCCAAGGGGTTGTGATTTCTATTATAAACACAGAGCCACAGCCAGGATTCTCCTCCAACCCCAGAGCATGGGGCCGTTTTGACAGCGTGGTCACTGGTCCCAATGGTGCTTGCGTGCCCGCCTTCTGTGACGACCAAAACCCTGAGGCTTATGGAGCTTATATCTTGGCAAGCATGGGGGGTGAAGAGCTTGAAGCTGTCCCCTCTGCTCCCAAACTCAACCCTAATGCTATTGGGGTCCCACAGCCATATCTCAACAAGCTCAACTACAGGAGAACAGACCATGAGGACTCCAACACTAAGAAAACAGCATTCAGCATTAACATGGCCAAGCCAAGCCCTAATTCCCCAGAAGAGAACAACGGCCCTATTTATGCCTATGAAAACCTAAAAGAATGTGAGGAAGCTCCACACAATGCTGCTCACTTCAGGTTTTACAGGATAGAGGGAGACCGGTATGACTACAACACTGTTCCCTTCAGCGAAGATGACCTCATGAGCTGGACCGATGACTACCTGGCATGGTGGCCCAAGCCTATGGAATTTAGGGCCTGCTACATTAAAGTAAAAATCAATGGACCCCAGGAGGTGAACATAAGATCTCGGAATATGGGTGGGACGCACCCGCGTACCATTGGCAAGCTCTACGGCATCAGGGACGTCCGCAGCATTCGGAACTCGCAGCGGCCAGATGTGTCTGCGGCGTGCCTGGAGTTCAAGTGCAGCGGCATGCTCTTCGACCAGGACCGTGTGGACCGCACGCTGGTCAAAGTGGTGCCTCAAGGCAGCTGCCGCCGAGAGAGCGTCAACAGCATGCTCCACGAGTACCTGGTGAACCACCTCCCCATGGCTACCAACAACGACACCAGCGAGTACACAATGCTGGCTCCTCTCGACCCGCTGGGACACAACTACGGCATCTACACTGTCACCGACCAAGACCCAAGGATCGCCAAGGAAATCGCCTTGGGTAGGTGTTTCGATGGCACATCTGATGGCACCTCCAGAACCATGAAGAGTGATGTCGGTGTTGGGTTGACTTTTACCTGTTCAGAGAGGAGCGCAGCGGAGCAAAGCATCTTCCAGTCTCAGAGGAACTCGGGCCAGCAGTCCACCCTGGTTCTGCCAGGGGAGAGCCCCGCATACGGAAGGCAGCCGGCAAGCCGTCGAATCCCACAAAGCAGGATCCCGATGAGAGGTCAACGTCCTTACGGATACTAGAGCTGTATAGGAGCCTCGGTAAAGTTGTTCACACTCAGTTAAATATAATTTGAAAGTAAAATCCAACAGAACCCAAAGCTGGAGGTGTCATTATTTTTGAGATATAATAAAGGTGCACTTTTTTCTCCACCAGAAAGACATAAGGCAAAAATTGGGGGCCAGTAGCTGTAGCGAGTTTGTGTCTTATTAAATGCATCCATAAAAATCTTCTTTCTGCCTGACGTTAAACAGCTTCATATGATAGCCTAAAGGGAAGACTAAACACATGATTCAATTAAGTCATGTACATAAAACACCCTTCTGTTCTGCATCTGCAGACTTTGCCAGCCCAAGTACCTGTACAGTAGTTGGTAACATGAAAAGGAATAAACTGATTTCCTCATACTGAATTCAACTGCGAGGTTTTGTACTTGAAATGTAAGTATTTTATTTATTTCTAGCTTATTTTAGAATGACTGTATTCCAGCTAAACTGCCGGCAGCTGCATTTCTAAGAACTCACATGCTCGACAGCACAGAGAAGCCATGAGGATTTGTAGGCTCAACATGGATAAACCTAGTTTTCTCTTGCTTCTTGCATTATTTGACAAGAAAATCCATGCTTTAATGATACGCTAGGTTAATAAAAAGAGTCATTTTGTAACTTTGACAATGCTGTGTTGCTTTTGTGTTTGAAATGCCCGACCACGACCAAAGAACAACCTGCAGAATTTCACCCTTCTGTTCACAAACAGGTCACAGCTTTATCGATGTGAGGCTAACCCTGGGTATACGTGAGGGGTTTGGTGGGTAGCTGGTGCTCCCTCAGGTCCAGGGCTTGGCCATGGCATGCTGCAGTCAAGGAATCTGTGCCCACCTTGAGATGTGGAGGCAGAAACAGTGCTGAGAAGCAGAGCAGCAGGTCTGGGCAAGGGACGAGCTAGAGAGGCAGCAGCACAGCACCCAGAGTGGGACAAGATGGGGGTGAAAGCAGGTTGGGACACCATGCTTTGAGGATGATAGGAAACCAGGCAATGTAGAGCTGCTGGGCATGAAGCTGCTCTTAGCTGAAGGTACAGATGGCCACAGAAAGGGTCAGACAGACAGTGATCCATCCCCAAGTGACCAATTAAGTTGTCCTATCAACTCCCTACTACTTCTAGAGCAGAATCAAGGACCTCAGCAGCACAGAACACATTTTATGTTTACATCCAAACACTGCAATACATTTTTGGGGTGCAGGCAAGCCTCTAACACTGAAATTTCCACAGAGAGAGATCACTGAAAGGTGGGCAGTGCTACTACATGAGAACTGGAATTCAAACACATGCTCCAGCTTGAATTTCCCTCTCCTACCCAACGCCCTCCTATAGGTTTGAAGCCAGTTCTAGGTCTATGCTGTCTTACCTACAAGCCCATCAAGGGTGTGAGGAATCTTTCAATAGCATTTAGCAAGCCTCAGAACAGGTTCTCAGGTCTGACACGGGGCATCCCATGCATTAAAGGCAGAGCTGTGCAGGACTGAATAGCTATGCAGCTGGAATAATGCTTAAAAAGGTTAAAAAGCCCACCTTAATAATCCATGTTTTTACGCAAATTGACAGTTATCAAAAAGAAGCAGAAAAGGAAGAGCTGTGGAATACTCTGGCACATGCTCTTCATACCAATGAATTTAGACTGTGTGTTTTCTTTTGTGTCTAGTCTGCTGCAAGGGCTTGGCGTGAGCTGGAGCCAAGGCAGCCAGTGGGGAGCATCAGCTTGGACCTTCCCACAGAGCTCTTGGCTTGCACTGCAGACTCGCAGAGAAATGTCTCTTCCCTCTGCTCTCCTCCTCCTCTGCAGGCAGACAGCCAAATCCCAAACTTAGTTTCATCACTTTGAGGGTGAAGTAACACAAATGACTTCTACAGACCAACCCAGGAGATACATGGGTGGAAGCAGGCTTAGGATCTGAGCCCTTTGGTGCATGTGGGCTCACCAGAGTCAAACACAGCAGATCATAGGGCTCTTTCTTTTGGGGAGAAATGTCTGTTTAACAGCAATGAAATGGTCACAGCCCTACAGCCTGAAACAGCAAGAAGCTCTCCAAGTTTCCCCAAACTGTCCCCCACTGCAGCTTAATTCTGACTTGAAGGAACAAACTAACTCTACACTCTCCGACTCCCTGAGTATTGAAGAGTAGGCTGCTGGCAGAGCACACTAGATACAGAGCAAGACAAAGAGCTTTCAAACATGGGTGCTTAAACACTATCAACAGAAAACAACCTTAGCCCAACAACCACCACTCAGTGCTAACACTTTGTCATTACTGATGAACCACTGCACCAAGTACATTAAGAAAGTCTGGACAGGAGAAAAGCTACAGCAGGTCCTGGCACCCACCACTCACATGAGTTTTATGCTATAGTTCAATGTCAGTTCTGACTTGCCCAGCTTGTGTTTATGGTCAGTGGACAGCAATGTCCTTTCTGCAACCTGAAACCTAACCCACACTCCCACATATCAAAGGAAAGCATCAGCTGGAGGAATGCAGGAAGGCTTCCACTCACCTCCTCCCTTGGCCTTAGCCTTTAGACCACCAACCTTGAGAAACAGGCTGAAGCAGGAGACCTGGCTCCTAAACGTCGGCAGGTTTGCGGCTAATGGCAAAGCATCTTCCATTAAGGTCACTTAGTTTCCAACCCTTGGGTAAATCTGGTGACCTATCTCTCCTCCTGCTTTTAAGAAAGGGAAAAAATTGCTTCCCAGAAGCTATCAGGCTGTCAGGAGTTAGGATAAACAAAAGGACTAGACTCAACCTTCAAATTATTCAGGGATTTTGCAACCAACTTTTTAAAAGCCTCCAGTAATGAGTCACTTACACTTTTTATTTGTAATTTATTCAGCAGATATCAGGAATAAAGGTTTCCTAGGAAGCAGGGGGAGCAGTCAGGTTTCAGATCATGAAACAGATGCATCTAACGGCGAGTCATCAGCATCCTAAGAAATACCACTTCAACATTTATTTGAAATCCAAGATGAAGTCATCTCTACCCAACACCAGAACCCTTCTGGTGCCCAAATGTTTTGCAGTTCCACCAGTAATTTGGCTTCAGTGATCATAAACTGAGCCATAGTGGATGCTGGGTCTATGAATACCTCTGCTATTTTCCCTCTTATGGCGAAAGGAGAACTGCTTTATTTTGGTAGTATCACTTTCCAATTGCTAAGGCGGCTGTACTTGACCTCAGCAGTGGTACTGAGGATTGAATCACCATGTCTATGTTCTGGAGTCAACCCTGACATGCTATTCCACACCTCATCAGTGAATGCCCCATTTTTGTTTTGTCTGTTCTGCAAAAATAATCAGATTTTCATTACCTACTGAGTTAAATCCCTACAGAGCTAGGTGAGAGCAAAGTTTCCAAAGAGACATTTTGGCTAACAGCTGCCTGGGGAACTCCAATTCCTTTTAAAGCTCCTCTACCATGCCAAAAATAGCATGCCAAAGATTTCCTCCATGAAAAAATAAATTAATCTTACCCTTTTTTCCTCCACAAAACAACTGGGGTGAAGTTGCGCATATTCAGAGCTAGGACATGAACTGTTAAGCAAGAACTGTTTAATCTTCCATAACTTCTTGCATAGAAAGCAATTCTGAGAAGCCTTAAAGGAAATTGCACAGATCAAAAGATTAAGTTACAAGTATAGGTATCCTGGCTACAATATGGTTTAGACATTACCTGGTATTAAACAACTAACTGAAGACATTCTGTACCAGATTGTCTCAATGTTCTGTCCAGCTGACCTTGGTTTTCCCCTGAAAAAGATGCAGTGAGCACCATCTACAGGGGTTCTGAGCACATCCCACCTCAAACTCCGCCAAAGACACAGGGAAACTCTCCCCTGTTGCTTTATGCTTTAGTTAGAGCCGAAATTACCACCTGCCAGCAATGACTAACAGCAACAGATCTCACACAAGGCACAACGTAAAACTGTCAGTGAGAGGTGTACAGATTGCCCTACATGTTCCCTCCCATGCTAACATGCAGACACTGCTGGCTGGAAGCTGATATTCCAACTAGGAGCATTAATGACAGCCAGTAGTAATGCTGCTTTGCTCCGTGCCGTTTTGGATGTGCAAAGGATAGAGACAAAGCTCTTCTTTGCTGTCACCCTTATGATAGCAGAGGAGACTCAAAAAAGCAAAGAGTTAAAGAACTCTCAAGGAATTTTCCTCAAGTCATTCTTTGGAACTAAAAGGTTAATTTAATGGTTTGGTCATCTAAAAACTTTTAACCTTAAATTGCCTGAACTTTCAATACTGTATGTTTTCGGTAGGAGTCATATCTCACTGATCATTTTACTCTGGTCATAACAAACCAGAATTCATTTTCCAGTGCCTGGGGACCTGGACATCAGAAAAGTTGGGTCCACCCATGATAACAGATAATTAAAATACTTCACTTCTCCTAAGTCCAAAATTCTTTATCATTTGTGCTTAAAATTATCTATAAATTGTTGTGGTGGGTGGTTTGTTGGGGTTTATGTATTCATTATTCTGCTAATCCATCTTCTGAGTTGGATTAGCCTGAGGACAAACCCCCACCATGCAGCTGATTAGTATCAAAAACCTCACTATCTATGGGGAAGGGGCTGTAGAGATGTTCTTACCCTCAGCGAACATTGAATATTTGAATCCCAGTGATGCCTATGAGAGCTCTTTAAAAATAACTGATGAAAGATTCCCAGAAGCTTCAGTGGGTAAAACACAAGGCAAGCAGCCATACAGCCGAGCCAGTGATGTACAAAACCTAGAAAATCCCCAAATCCATCACACACACACACACAAAACCCACCCACCCACCATCCCTTCTATTGGCATAAGGTGGTAACTAACCTTTCATATGAACAGAGTGAAAGCAAAATGACTCCACACCTTTTACATGCAAGTGGTAGGTGGGAGCAAACCACAAAAATACATCATTTGCTTGGAAACAAACTTGCCAGGTTTATAACTTCTGCAGCACAAACTCCACCCTTGAGTGTGCAGTCAGAGACAAACGGAATTCTCCACAGGGGCCCAACTTCCACCTTGTTGTTGTTTCCAGGTTTTGACTCTGATTCATAAGCTTGGATTTCTTGGAGGATTGTGTGTTCTGGAAAACCTGTCAGAGGCAGATTAATTGTTGGACCAATGGCAATTAAAGAAAAATACTGCAGCATCTGCTTTAACAGATGCTTCTTCAGAAACATTTTAATCCATGTGATAAAACACATTTTTATGGAGCTTTTGCTTGCTTTCATCCAGTGAGTCACACTCCAGCACATCAAGTTCCTGTCACCTTATTGAATTCCCATGAATTTAACACCTGACTTGTCAGTTGCAGACATCGCTAACTTAAAGCTACTCCCCTTGTCCTGTCCCTACAGGCCCTTGTCCAAAGCCCCTCTCCAGGTTTCCTGTAGCCCCTTTAGGCACTGGAGCCGCTCTAAGGTCTCCTCTTAAGGAGCCTTCTCTTCTCCAGGCTGACCCAGCCCAGCTCTCTCAGCCTGGCTCCAGAGCAGAGCTGCTTCAGCCCTCACAGCATCTCTTCTGGGCTCACTCAGCTCCAGATCTTTCTTATGTTTAGGGCTCCAGAGCTGGATGCAGTACTCCAGGGTGGGATCTCACCATAGCGCAGAATCCCCTCTCTCAACCCCGCTGGTTACACCGCTGGAGATACAGCCCAACAGTTGGTTTCTGGGCTGCAAGTGCACACAGCCAGGACACAGGGAGCTTCTCATCAACCAACACCCCCCCAGTCTTCCTCCTCAGGGCTGCTCTCAATCCAGTCTGTACAGTCTGTGTTTGTGCTGGGGATTGCCCCAGCCCAGGTGGAAGACCTTGTACTTGGCCTTGTTGAACTGCATGAGGTTCACACTGGCCCGCCTCTCTAGCCTGTCAAGGTCCCTCTGGATGGCTGATAATGCTGCAAATCTGCAGCTAATGGAACAGTAACTCCCAAGTCTGAACAGCTCCAGTGGCTTTGCTTTTACCTCAGTAGTATTCAGAAAAAGCAGGAAAAAGTGAGCAACCACCACTTGAGCAGCTCCCAGGATGTGGCCAGTCTTTGTTTTGCTGTTATCCTCACAGTACTACATTCTAAGACAAGAAAGTAAAAGTCATCAGTTCAGGGGTTCTTCACATGAAATGCTCCTTATACATGCCATTAACCAAAGGTTGAGGAAAAGCTGGATTAGATTAACTTCTCTTCAGGCAAACACCTTTCCTATCAAAGTATGACAGTAGAACATAAATTTTCATGGATGGATGGCACATAAATATTAACTGGGATGTATTCTAGGATATGAAAACAGAGGAGAAGGAAGAGATGGCAACTGGTATGATTAAGTAGGAAACATAAGTAATCGATCAGAAAACCTAAGGATATAGAAGAAAATGATCTACTGAGAAGGTGAATGACACATTTTTAGAAATGGAATGGAAGAGATTAAAACAAGAAAACTATCATGGACAATAAAAAAATCCTCTAGATGCTCCCAATTAAGGCTTAAGTTATTCATCTCAAAGCAAGGACACCAAGGCAAGAAAATCAAACTAGATAATCTAAGAGTCTCAGTGAGCACTAAACTCTGAATGCCAGAGAAGCACGGGATTTTAGTATTGCCAGATTGAAGTAACTGTGCACAACCTACACCTGAAGAAAGTCCTCAAAGAGAAATTGAGAACCTTGTATAAAAATAAATTTATTGCTCAACAGTGGAAACAGAGATTTATTCACTATCTTTAACACTCAAAGAGATTCTCTTTCTTAACGGAGGAAACAGAAGTAAGTATCCTCAGGAGCCCACAATGAAAACATGCAGATGACAGTAAGATCAAATACTCTGGGAGCAAACCCCATAACTAAGTTGAATATTCTAGGTGGGCATTGAAATATTTTATATTACTATTAACTTACAGACATCATCTTCCACATTTTAAAATACATTATTGCTTTATATTCTGTGACAACATTTCCCTCTCTTTCAGAGTCTTTTTTGCCGTGCTAAGTTTGAGCGTTTGAAATCTGCATTCCTCATGAACTGCTCTTGACTTCTGCTGGAACCAAGAGTGCATATATCCATTGTAGAAATCAACTGCTGTAAGCTTCTTCTTTAATATGACTGCTTTGATTCCAACCCAGCCTTCCTAAAAGTAAACACAAACAAATGGCAGCAAGCTTCTTCCATGGTTTTAAATTATCTTTAGCTCTCACTAGGCTGACTTGCAGAATACAGTTTATTTAATGTCATCATATTTACATTAGAAGTCAAATACTTTCTTACAACTGAAAAGCTTGTTAGTGGAAATCAGAAGTTCTCCAAGATAGCAAATAAGACAACTCATGCTAATCTCAACTAGCTCAGTGCGTATCAATGGACAATTAAGACAAAAATTGTGTAACATACAAATACTAAAAACTGCATCCCTAGGGCAGTGAATATAAAATAAATGGGAAAAACCTACCTTGCAACGAGCTATCAGTGTTTGGGATGATTTATGGTATAAGAGCGAACCAGGAACAGCTCCACAGTCATTTAATATTTGATCTAAAAGCAAAGCAAGAGTGTCTTGCATTTTTACAGCACCAAGATCAAAAAAGTTTGAAACACTTATGTCTCTTTGAAGCACAAGTCACTATTTTGCCCAAAAATATTTTATTGTATTCTCTGGTTTAATATACCCAAATAAGCAGGGGAGAATCAGAACAGTCATTCTGGCACTGGTCCCTATCTGATCCAGAAATAGTCCTCATGAGAGATCCCCAGACAACGGCATTAGAAGAAGATCTCCTAACTAACTAGAGAATTCAAATCCTCTAATCTCAGGATTCACAAGACCATACCTGCTGCTCACTCAACATCAAGGCGCAGGAATGACCTTAAAACCCATTTTATGCTCATCTTTGGGCACAGAAACTTACTGCACTCTGAGCATACATGAGACTGACTTAGTTCTACTGGAGTTTCAGAAAGCAGTACTCAAAGCTATCGTTTAGTACCACTGCATACGATCTCCAAGTCAATGTTTGAAAAGACAGGAAAATTTAATTTCAAAGTAAATACCAGCAAAACCAGGGATATCATCCACTTCCACAAAATCCAGAAGTTTAACCGTAGTACCCTTCCAGAGCGTCTGCAAAGGGAACTGGAAACAGAAGTAGATGACACACTGAGAATATTTTCATGACTTCCAGGCAACTGTCTAGTTTCTTTCTTATGCAAGATACCTGTGACAACATTAGGGGGCAAATTTAGGTCTATGTCCAGATAAGACTTTTCTTATTATATCCAGTTTTCCTTGTTCTTCCTCATCTCACTGACAAGCAAGCCATCAGCATATGCAATAATTAGTAAAGCAACTAGCTACAATAGCTGTTTACTGAAGCTGTTTGCACTGTTCACTGTCATGCAAAGATGTTATTAACAGTGTTCTGTAATCCTCTCAAATGCATCAGTTGCAATCTCAGAATCAGTAAGGAATCAGTTGCAATCTAAGGAATCAGTACAAAACTACTGGGCTGACTTCACACTTGGAATCAAGTCTATGAAAATTCTCCTCTACATTAATTCTACTTCTAATGCTAAACTATGCTGGGATTTTAGAACACATGCTGGGTTTTAAAGGATAAAATAACTTGAGTTTTAGGCATTAGTTAAAATACCCACACCAAACTCAGACATGCTAGAGGACAGAAAAGCGCTAAAAAAAATCCACTGTCTTACCATGCTTCCTATTGCACGATGCAGCTGAATTATTTGTGCAGCTGTTTGCTCTTCCCATCTTATACAGCTCTTAGCTACAGATATTTTAGGAGCTAGAAGGGAAAAATAATAGAAGACTTCATATTTTGTTTTGCATCTTTTTGCAAACAAATAGCTGTACCATTTTACCCTATTTCAAACCCAACTTCACCCTGACCAATGGCAGGTTTACCTCTAGCCATAGGTACCTTAGTCAACAACTAGAGAAAAGATTCTGTAAAAACCTCCTTTTGATTATTTATACTTTATTCTCAGTTGTCCTCTTATTTACCCAATGCACTGCAAGCTGGTAACATATATTTATAAGCACAGCTTAACACTTTTGGCTGTTACAGCCATCAAGAATAAACTCAGATTTTGTGACATCACTCTTGGTTTTGATATTGTAATGGACAACTGGAACAAACATGTTAATGTAGGAAGTCTGTAGAAGAAATACAAAGCTTTCTTCCCCCTTTGTACAACTTCTTTAAGCCAGAGAAGGCAATGGAGAGACCATATTGAGAAAGGTACCTAAACAATATAACATCCAGCACAGCAGGAAGAAACTTATTTTTTCAGCTGATAAAAACAAAATGAACAAGTTGCACTAAATACGATTTGTACCTACCAAATGTTACACCTTCTTCTGGTTGTTCTTTTTTATTTTTTAAACTTTCAGGCAAGTTTCTCAGAACTGATATCAGCTGTAAAATTAGATTTTGTACAGAGTATTAGCAAAGCTAAGAACAGCATATTTATTAATAGTACTTAATTTTTCATCAGTGAAACTTTCATGTGAGCTTTTAGACAATTGGGTCGGTATATTCAGAAGACTTGTATCATACACAAAAACACCTTGAAGGCATCCTTCCCACTGAATCACAATTCAAAAACCCCAAGTATTATTTTATGGATGATCTCCTCTCTGATATTAATCCCAGAACAGGACAAAATCTGGGATTATTAAGACAGAAAAGCAGATATTCACTCAATGAAAGAAGAAACTGCACCGTTTCCACACAAAGCACGAGTTCTTCACTGAACAGAAAGAGACCAGCAAGGCACAGGATGAACACTGACTGCTTATCACACACCACGCAGCTTTCCTCTCATCAAGACGAAGTGCTCACAAACACCAGTTTCAGATCATTCTCCTCTTAACAGTTACAGCCAACTCAGAGCAAGATTAAAAAGAATTCTGTTTACACATGTTAAAAGCAAGGTGCTAATGAGAACTGACACTAGCTTGAGCTTGCATGACTTTACCATGTTCGCACCCATCTTTGACAGTATCACTTCCAGCTCCTTTGCAGTACAGCGTGGAGGAACAGCAAACTCTTCTTGCTTAATAATTGGACCTACATCAAACCTGTGAAGCAAAAAACATACAAGCTTACTAGAGGAGAAGCTTTAACTCAACCAGCAGTTAAAAACTCTATATTCAATACATTAACTCAATTACTAATTACCCTTTTTCCCCTCTACAACTTTGTTTTTCACACATTATCAAATACTGTTTAGTTCACAAGGTAACACAGAGAAAAGAATATCAGATATATCTTGGCAAGCAAGATTCGCCTCAGCAAGCTGAGTCTGAACACACAATTTACAGTTCAGAAGCAGGCCTGAGAAGAAACAACCTGAAGTATTCAGAAGAAACTAGTTTCAAGCTTTCCTGAGACCTATTATAGACAAGCATCTAAGAAACAAAAGTTAACTGTGATAATGTGTTTTCTCAAGCCTTTTAAGCCAGAGTTTGTGCTGAAACTAAACCATATAGTCTCTCTCTCATCCCCAGATAGGCAACTGTTTGTCCTCTGTTTCACTTACAGGATGTTACAGGTGACTCTGAAGTCTGAACAACAGATCTTTCCCGCCACGTCATACCAAGCCTATCCATCTAGCTGTGTGACTGACTGTTCTCTGTCTGCTGCCTGTAACAATGCTAAAAATTAGAGAACAGGCCTAGAGCCTGGAGTGCAAATTACACACTCACTAAAATACTGTATTTGTAGCAAGTCTCATATGGTCAGATGAAAGTTTAAGTGTTTCAACTTCTAATATTAAACACACACATTAGAAAAAAGTAGTAATTACAGAATGATTTAAATAGTGGCTTAAGTGGTGATGATTTAAAGTCCTGAGAACCAACAGAAGCTTTTGGAAAGCACAGCTAACCTACCTTTTTGGTCTTATTTCCATAATTGTGACCCCAGTCACTTTATCACCATGAAGCACTGTGTGGATTATGGGTGCAGGACCACGCCATCGTGGGAGGCAGCTGGGATGGACGTTCAGCACGCCACTGAATTGAAATGGTTTAGGTTAGAATAGGAACAGTACCTGAAGCGTACGTAAATGGGTGTGCAACACTTATTACACTGAAAATACTTGAAGAATTATCTGCTCAGACCTTCTGAAGTGTTACTGGTTTAAATATACACTTAAAGGAAAATTCACAGTATATAACCTTCAGTTTTTCAGTGAACACAAAGAGAGATGAGAGGAATAAAGATAAACACATTATACTGAACTTTTGCATAGGCCTCTATCAACATGTTAAAGAACAACAGTGAACCAACAGAAGCAGGGCTCAAGCTAAGCAGATGAACCCAGGGAAGAAGTTGACCTCATCTGCTACAAATCACAGGTGCTGACTCAAAAAATAACTAATGAAGCAGCAATAGATGTCTTGTCAACCCACATACTATGGGAACTGCAGAATAAGGTCCTCGCTCAGGAGACGACCAAATGATGCCACCACACCCACATCAAACTGCCCCGCAGGTCCCGTGTGGGGCCACTCGTGAACAGGCAGCTGGAGCTCCCGGGCACAGCTCCTCACAGGCAGGTCCATGGGCAGGCGCGAGGGCAGGGTCACCACCTCCAGCCTGGACACGAGCGAGTCCTCGCTGGGCTCCCTGGGGAGGACAAGGCACTGAAGGGCTCATGCAAGCAGACAGAGAGAGGAGAAGGCTGGGTCACCTCCACCCCTTGCTCTGCCCTCCTCAGCACCTACCCCTACAACTCCTATCCCCTACTTGGTCCCCAGCCTCCCTTCACTGGCCTCAACCCTGTTGCTACCTCAGCTTCCTCCCTCCAACCCAAAAACCGATCTCCATACCCCCTGCCACCCTCTAAGCCCTGTAACCCCCTTGCGAGCCCTCTCCATCAACCCACTCATGACTCCAAGGTCCTTGTCCCACCCTAAGCCCCCTTCCCTCCACCTTCCCAACCAACCTCTGCCCAAACCACGCTCCTTGCCTCACCCCGACCCCATCTCATCCCACAACGACCCCTGAAACTCCCCAGCATCCCCCATCTCCCGCTCTTCAGTGCCCAGCCCTCCCTCCACTCGCTCAGTTCCCGGCCCCCCGCACACCCCGGCCCCGGTACACCCCGGCCGGTACCTGGCTGCCTGCAGGGCCCGCAGCGCGGTGACGGCGAAGCGGTCAGTGCCGAAGAACAGGACCCGCCATGGCGGCGCCCCCGCCGCCGCCCCCCGCACCGCCTTCACGCCCTCCCGCCAGGCGCGCAGCCACCGGCCCCTCATGGCGGCGCTTCCGGCGCCGGGAGATGCCGCACGCAGGGGCGCGGAGCCCGCCTCGGGGCGGGACGGAGCCGCCCTCCTCAGGCTGAGGCGGCGGCGCCATGTTGGTGCGGGGCGGTGCTCCCTCAGCGCAGGGTGGCGGTGGAGGGCAGCGCGTTTCGCGGTCTTATGTGCCAAGCACGGTCACCGTCCTTGGCTTCTGTTTCTCCACAGCGTCGGCACTGACCGGGCGAGCGTAACCCGTGTCGGTGGAGCCGCAACCTTGTCCCTCCTGACCCTGAGTTGGCCGCTCCGCCTCAGTGTGGAGATAAGGGCAGGCAGGGGTGTTGACATCGCAGCCACTGAGGCTCCGCTGGCTCCGACTCAAGCTCATTTGTGTGTCCGCCTCTGTGGGCTGCTTTGTTTTAACAGTGATTATAACTTAAAGAATGTTTTCTTGTAAACGGTGGGGTCAGAATAACCACTTAAAAGAACCGTCTTCTCCCATAACATAAGAATAAAAGTATTTTATCGTTCTAAGAACATCATTCTCCCCCGTGGAAAGCTGGGTTGTTTGTGTAGCTTTCCATTTCGTGTAAATTATATACACAAATTCCCTATGCATCTAAATCGCTGTGTATCCTACAGCCTTTGACAGTGGGAATTTCTAAAACATGGAATGTGAGAAATCTGGAAATAGTTTCAGTGAAAACATGTAAATTACTTGGAAATTGGATGACAATTCATGTCAGACACATACAGGAGGGAAGGATCACTAAGGAAAGGGAAATCTTGTGCTGTGTTCAGCGGCTCTGTGCATATTCATTCCCTTTTCCATGTGTTTTACCCATCATTAGAGATTTCTTCTCTCACACATAGAAGGTGCTACCACTTCCAATGGTAGAAAGAAAGGAGAATTGAGAAAGTGCTGTTATAGGGAACAAAAAATGAGTTGGGATATCCTAAATGAGGTGCTTACACTCCTGTGCCCTGAGAAAAGGAGAGTATATTACCAAATACCGAGGTATTTCCTAGCTGAGTATCGGTATGTCAAAATTAATTGCTCCATTAAACTTAATTCTCTATTACTTGGGGAGCCCCATGAAAATCCTCAGTTCAGTCACGTGCAGGACACTGTTCGGTTCCAGACACCACATCCTGGGGTGCTAGATGAAAGGATACAGTAAGATATAAACAAGAACATGGCAAGGATGAAGGAATGGCTTCTGCTTGAGAAGAGATTAAAGCAAGCAGCACAGTTCATGTGGGAAAGTGGAGATGGGAGAAGGGCAGGCGAGCAGCCTGTCTTATCACAAATACTATGGAGCTGTAAACACGGAACAATTAGTCGTTGCACAATCACTGAGTGATTATAGGCACTTACAGGCATCAGGCCCCTAAAGAGAAGAAGCAGTATTCCACACAGTGTGTAATTTGACTGCTTCTTCCAGATGCTGGGAAGATTTGAGCACTTAATATCTCAGCTGCTGAAAAATACCCATGGTTTCTCGAAGCAAACAGTGCGGTTGCTGGACAGAGATGTCCTGTGTGGTGCCGATGAATACCAGCTAGCTGAGGTCTTGGGAGAAACCCTGGATTTACCACCAGCACATCAGAAAGGCCAGGGATATACCATGCGTGTCCGTATGGCCCAAATGCCACCCAAAAGCTGGGAATTTGAACCTGGCATCCAGGTGCTGCTCGGTGTCAATTTCCAGGTATCAGATCCCAGCACAAGGTATTGAACATGGCAGCAGCACATGGGCACCGAGTGTGGAGCTTCTGCTGCTCACCAGGGGGCTGAAACCCTGGGGATGGATTCACAGTTCTCGCAGGATTAAAGCTCCTGGAAATACTGAAACTGTGCTGAGTTTCTGCCAGACTTACACATGGAGTAATTAATGTTTCATTTATGAAGTGGACTTAAATTCTCCAGTATACTTGCTCCCAAGTAATTAATGCTCTGATAGGACTGTTCAAACAGATCACAGCTATTATTTAGTGTTATGCTTTGGACAGATGAATTTTAGCTGAACATTTATTTCGGTGTAATTTTTTTTCAGCAGAATGAAAGCATCAATCTGATTGATTCACAAAAGAAAAAAATAAAGCTCACATATCTTGCTTTCCTGCTGCATTTGAACTCTGCTTTTGTACATGGAGAAAAAAAATCCCCACAACCCTGAATGTTTAGTTATTCTGTAACCAGGCACTTCAGGTCAAAGACACAGAAGGGATCAAAAAAGATAAGCAAAATTAAAATGCCAAGGTCAGACAAGCTCTTCCTAAGCATAGTGAAGACAATCCAAGGAGGAAGCAGAACACCAATCAGCATCCTATCTCCACTTCGCTTCCTAGCCAAAGACACTGAAAGTGTCTCCAAGAAGTAAAAAGATATCTCCCATGAAAGAGCGCCAGTGTTGTCAAGGGAAATATGAAATAAAACACTCCCAGCCGTTGCTGAAGAGATTGTCCTGAGTGTGTTCGTGCTCCTCTGGAGAAGGAGAGGATTACTGGGTGCAGGGGACATTTAGTGGTGTCCCACATGGACCTCTCTTCTGCAAACAGCCCAAAGGCAGGACAGGACCCAGACAGCCACTGCAGAGCTGCGAGGTGCCTGATGTCCCAGGCGCTGCAGGCACTCTGTCACCTCTGGTCAGGTTTCTCCATCTGGTTGCAGAAGCTTCAGTGTGGGGAAATTGGGTTACACCGGCATGTCCGGCTTCCACTCAGTGGTTGGGGAAACACTTCATTTTTCTTTTTTAAATATAGGTACATAAATCAAGCCATGTACAAAATTGGGATCGAAAAGAGACCTTCTGGGGGTTTGCAGTCGCCTTCCTCCTGTTACAGTCACCTCTTCACCATGTGTAGCATCTCCGTGCCTTTACTCAGAAACTGCACTACAGAGGACAGGCATTTTCTTTACCCCTTTCTCAAAGGCCATGAGCCAGAGGATTTGGGTTTGTAGCTTGTGAGACCATCATTGTACCTCATCCCTGGCAGTGGAAATTTCACAAGGACACTGTAGAGAAGCATTCTGCAGAGTGATGGCACTTCTAAATGATCCAACTTGAAATGAGGAGGAAGGACAGCCCAATTTACAGCATGGTCTGATGTCCTGGCTCGACCTGCCTCCCCCAGCGGAGAGGAGCTCTTGTTTCCTGCAGGATGTGTTTCTGAGTGCAAGCTCCATCTGATCGCTGCCAGGCTGACTGAACAGTAAAACATCCCTCTCTGGGGAGTGCGTGTGTCTGCCGTGTGAAACTTCACAGGGGCAGCCAGAGGAAGCTCTGAATCAAATACGAGATGGGATTCAAAGGATTAATCGCACTGGAACACAGCTTCAGTGCCAAAGACACTTTATTTCAAGCTGGAAGAAGCCAAGAACAAGACAAATGTAAGGATACAGTGCTCGTCTCCAATTAACCTTAGCTAACCAGTGCTAGCTGTGTGCTCCAAGCCTGTCAGAGAGGTACCTAGCTTGCTCTGCAGTATGCAGCTCCATCCATAGATCAAATAGTTCAGGTAGGAGGAACCTCCTTTCCCAATGTGGATGGCACAGCCAGCCAGCCCATCAGCCTTGTGGCACTGCAAAGCCTCTTAGCAGCCTGTTGACTTAGCCAACTGTTGCCAGTACCTGCAAAACAGGGATGGCAAAATCTCCAGCGGGTGCTTTGTCTGTGAAGTCAGTCACTCTTGTGAGATGCTCTGAGAGCCTTAGAATGACCATTCACTAAAAGAAAAAAAAGAAGGGGCTTTATCAGGACATGCTTCCTTTACATGAGGACAGAGCCAGGCAGAGTGAACGTTATCATTTATTTTAACCACAGGGTAACTTATTACTGAGTGTCATTCTGCTCAGCATGCTCTGCTAATACTGATTAGGCCAATAGCTTGAGCAAATAAACTAGAAGTTCCTGTGGTTTATTCTTTGGGAAAAGGTCATTCACCTCATGTAAATGGACCCACTAAAGAGGTGTGTTTTTTCCAGGGGCTGGAGCGAACCTCACCTGTTGGACTGGCCTTCAGACATGACTCAGGAGCAGAATGAATCACAGCTCGTAGTGTACCAAGAGTAGAAGGAAAGGCAACCTTGTCACCGTGGTGAGGCACTGACGGCTGCTTGGAGAAGACATCTTCAGGCAGCAGGGCTTAAAGAAGAAATGTAGCTTCCTCTCTGCTGGAACAGCGTGTTTCTGGTGAGTTAGCGGAGACGAACGGACATTCCTGCTGCTGGGTTAATTTATAGCTATCTGTAAAGAAAGACTTCTTTATTTATTTCAGTTAGAAAGCTCCAATCTGTGGAAATTTTAAGTGAAGGCTGCATAACTTGTTTAAGGAGAGACTGAATGGCAAGTGAGAAGCAGGCTGGGCTAACTCCTGCATATAAGCAGCCTGGAAAGCAGTCAGCGGAAAATATTTCCTATAACTCAGGTTTGCTCTTTAACTTTTGACTTTACAAAGGTTAAAAATTAGTGCAGATTGCCTTCTTGCTCTGGTATTTTAAATATTAAACATTTCTCTTGTGTTCTTTAGTTGAACTCATTCCTCAATATACCTTTATAAACCAACCCACCCATTTGTATCTCCATGGTGTGCCACTGTATATCCTTTATGAGTCCCAAAGGCAGGGCATCCCACTTTTACAATGAATTTGGAATAACTGATGCATTTGAACGCAATCAATATAAGATAAGATAACCTCCAGGAAAAGAGTCTGGATGACAAGAGGAAACTCTTTTACAAAGACTGGGGTGTTATAAGTGCATTGTCCCGTATTATGTAGTGAGTATTGAGGAGGGGGTCCAGAGGGACATTATCATCTTAACTTGCTGGTCTTTCCATAAGACTTTTTTCCCCCATCTTTACTTATATCAATATAGTATCTCAAGACTTTTCATTTGCAGAGTGAGGGCAACATCTGACTTGGTAAGAACCATGAGTATTAGACCTGATAAAAACCAATGTACGAAGCACATGATGGTTTCACAACACCACAGATCGTGCTCTGGCTGGAAGGAGTCCATGTGCAACTGGGAATGTGCATGTTCCTGCATGGGGACATGCCCCTCACCAGGTTACGCCAGCCTTTAGAGCACCGACCTACCATTTAAGTGCTGGGATGAATATGTAGAGCAACAAGCAGTCACTTGCCATTTTTTGGATTTTCTTGAGATTCTGTTGAATGCCACCAAAGTCCACAGATCCTGGTTTTGAGCAGCAGGATTTAGGCTGGCATTGGTGACTCTTTGTCCTGAAGTCCACACAGCACAGAAAATTTGCAGCTTTTGAAGTGAAAATCCCATGTGCAGAAGAAAGGAACTACAGTATTGTTCAGGTGTAAATATAAACTCAAAATAAAAAAGGAAGAGTGTTTCCTTGAGAGGTGCTGGCCTCTTAGTTCTTTCTCCTTCCTTCCATAAAAGCATAAAATGCATGAGCTTTCTCTCATTTCAGCCTCCCGTGCTGCACCCAACCTGGGAAGCAACCTCAGAAGGGTCTTGGGTGTCTTCAGAGGGCTAGAAGATCGAAGTCTACAGGTTAGAGTTGTCAAAGGCCTGGATGTCAAAGGCTTCACGCCCATCCAGCAGCAGCTGAGTGACTGCTGAGATGTGAGGCAGGGGGAAAATGGAGAAGACATCACCCACACTCTCTCAGCTTGCTTGGTGGAGCAGTGATGTCCCACACCAGGATTTGGGCGGCAGAGCAGAGCTGCTGCGTGGTGGAAGCTGGAGGAGATGCCTTTACAAATCTCTCTTTCAGACTGGAAGATCCAAACTCTTGTGGGACTCACTGTTTCCTTACCGAGGAAACTGGAGGTGCAGGCAGTGTTCTGGATCCTGCTCAGGCTCTCCACTGGGGTATATACAGTGGCCTGAGAACAGTTTGCTTTGCAGCTTTGAAGAATGCAGCTTCCAAACTAGTTTAGTCAGTTTGATGCAGATGTTATAGATCTTTAAAATAACAGGGGGGTCCCTTAAAGTCTTTTACCTGAATTTCCTGTTAGTGCACAACACATACCTGTTCTGCTACTGTATTGTAGCTGAGAAGTTCCGGTCTGTGGGAGATCTGGCAGTCACTACTTTATGAAGTAGGGAAGGACTTCTAGCAGCTGTGTAGCATCCCTGCTGTGCATGCCAGCTTTGGTGTGGGCACCAGGAGGTGGCCCACAAGTTATGAAACACCTTAGGAGAAAATCAGCAACATGCATGTCGAATATTCCTGTTGCAGCAAATGATGAGACAGCAAGATTTAGCACATTCAAGTGGCACCTTCTTATTAGGGTGTAGTAGACTTGTAACTTGATTTCATTGGCGCCAAGACTTTATTACCTCTTTTGAGAGGAGGATTCCACATGAATAAGCTAAAGGTTACTTGCACAGCAAGGTAATTGGCACAGCTAACTGCAGGGAGCAGCTTTACCCATGTTTTCTGAAATAGAGAGTCAAAGTGGACCATGTATTTAAGAGTCCTCAAGGAATTGCTCACAGGTGGTTTTCTGGCAGCAGGGAGCAAGCCAGCATGCCTGTTTGGCTATAAAATGTGACCTTTGAATTGTGAAGACACTGAGAAGGGGAGGGAAATAGTAGCAATCATTAGGTCTATAACCGACAGGACAAATGCCTCCTGGAAAAGTCAGCAGTGTTGTTGACACACCTAGCATGGTGGAACATGCTCGGGAGTGATTTGCAGCGAAGAGTTTCAGACAGTGCCACACTACAAAGGCAGGTAAAAGTTGAGAGTATCAGACAGTTGTAAAAGTCTTAGTTTTCATATAATAATTAATGGCCTGTGGGGCCAGCACGTCTGCGGGACACACGTGTGTTGTGGTGTCATTCGCCTGAGAGAGGGTGATGGATGAGATGAGGCCAGTGAGCGGTGGTGAAGCACTGGGGAGAGCCAGCCAACCATCTCAGACTAACAGTGCACAGATGGGAACCCTCTGCTCAAGTCAGGTCCCTCCAAAGGAGGCTGAAGTTGGGCAAGCTGCCATAAAAGCTGGATTGATGCCACTGACAGATGAGAGACTAAAGATCAAGGAGGAGCTTTCTACTTCTCTGAGGGATGTGAGGTACCTTTGCCTCAATGGCACGCTGGCTTTTCTTCCTCTTGGAGCTGAGCCCTCCAATTCCTCATCTCCACACCCTTATTCTGCCATCCGTGGATTGGCAGCAGGTAGTCACTGTCCACGAAGTGTATTCTTTAAGTTTTGTGGCAGGGGAGCAAGGAGGGAAGAGAGAGATTAGCTGAGGAGGGGCTGGTTTACAGCGGCCAAGCTTGCATCTGCACGGTGTCACCTAGGCAAGGGGTCCAACCCCAGGCAGCAGACCCTGTGCCAGAGCCGCTCTGCTCACCTCAGGTGGCTCCCGGGATGTCTGTACCTGTCCTGGCAGCTCAGACTCACAGGAGAAAACAGATGCCACAGCTACAGGGGTACATCAGGTTTGAGTACAGAGCTGGAGCAAGGAGGGGAATCAGCATGAGCACAGGCTCATTTAAAAGATCATTTCTACTTGTTGTTTAGCCTCCTTTCATCTGCTGTAGACACTAGAGGAGAAACATGCTGGCCTGCTGTCTCCAGTCCCTCTGAGTAATAACCTGTGTAACTTTCAGGGCTCCTACTGATAAAACCAGTGGCACTGTATGGTGGGAGCTCGCAGAGGTTACCTTACCCCTCACCTCTCATCTCTTTTTCTTTCCCAGACATCTGCTCACTGAAGAAACTCTGGTGAAGGCGTGATCCACCCCAGCACACACACAAATATGAAGCTTTTCTGGATAATCCCATTTTTCCTGCTGCAAGGTAGAGTCTTGTCTTGGAGGATAATGGTGTGGGTGAAGTAGGTCACACATGCTGAACTGTCATCCAGAACCTTCTCCACTTCTCAGTGCATGAGATAAGGTTGTGCCCTCCTGGCTGCATTCTGCCTGCTTGGAGAGACAGGCTGGACAACCCTGGGAGCCAAGGGAAGGCCATTTCTAGCCTGAAGTATTGCAGTGTGCAACCATTGCATCTTTCTGCTCTTTTCCTCCCCAGCCAACGCAGAGCAAGACATGGATGTCCCCACAGCCCTTGCCCGCATAGACACGTACGACCATGCAGCAGACGTGACCCCTGCGCTGAGTATAAGTGAAGAGGAGCTGGAGGTGCTGCTCTGGTTCTTCCGCACAGAAGACCGTAAGTCCCATTGGCATTCCTGAGTTGAGAGTTGAAATATAGACAGTCAGTCCTTGGCCGTTAACCCTCCTCCTAATGGAGCTGCCAAAGGGAATTACCTGAGGATATGATTTACCCCAGATACATAATCCTTCAGTCTCACCTCCAGAAGAAGTGTGGGTAAAGACAGGCACGAGGCTTTGCTGAGAAAATGTCTCTGCCCAGAGTGGGGTCGGCCTCTTTCAGGCACAGCCTGGCAAGAGAGCAGAGGGCTGGGGTGACCAGTGATTTTGGCAGGGTAGAGGGAGCAGGTTGATATGAGCAGGTCAGTGCCAGGAGGATCAACTTCAAAGCCACAAAAATCAAGGACGGGGCATCCGCTGGCATCTGTGCTGCACACCCCAGCCCGTGTTCAAAGGCAAAATCTATCCACCTGAGTGTGCAGTGGTGAGAAAGGCTGTGGAACAGAAGGGCCCTTCTAGCAGTGCTCTTGGTGGGACACTGCAGCTCCCAGCCTTGCTCCCAGCCTGGGGCAGGGCCGAAGCCACACGTGGTACATGTGGCCAGTATGGGGGATACAGAGCCTGAGGTGGGGGGCTGTGAGCCACAGAAAGCAGCTGTGTAAGTCTCCTGCCCAGGGAGGGAGAGTTATCCCCCAAAATGTGACCTGGGTGCTCTGCTCTGGGTGCTGAGCTGGACATGGGCACCTCTGCCCCCATCCTGCAGCCAAGCCATGGCACTTTGAGCTTGGGTATCCTTGGAAAAGGCCTGGCTGGGCTCTGCAGGACACCCTGCTCTGTGCATGCTAACGCTGCCTCTCTGCTTTCCCCCAGCGTCAACATGGAATTACTCCGTCCTTGCACTTTCCTTCGTGGCCATGATTTTGGGTCTTGTCCTTCTGGCCCGTAACGTTACACAGAACAGGTGAGACAGGAAAATCTGGGGTTCTTTTAGTGTGCGGTGGTATGCTGAAACCCCCCAGCTGACAGGGTTTGGCAGAGCAGGGCAGGACAAGCCCTGAGTGATGGGGAGAAGAGCAAAGACAAAACCCCTTTGACCTGAGTTTCGTTGTAAAACCGTGCCTGACTCCCTGCTCTCCTTGTGTGTTGCTTGGAATGAGCCCCTTCACTTTCCAGGCCATGGATCCTCAGCAGTAAAGTGCCTGTGACAGCTCTGCCCAGCCAAGCTGGGAGGGAAGGAAAATTAGATGCATCGTGTGAGGTGCTCCTCATGTGAGGGGCTCTGGAGCAGGACTCCCCAGCCTTGCCGTCTGCATTCCCATGATGTTCCCCTGGCCCGTACTGCTAAACAACAACCTGGCAGCTGAGGAGCAACTCACTGTTCTCTACAGCAAGAGGACTTAACTTCTGGGTCAGAGCTTCCATTTCCAATGAGAGAAAAAGAACTGATGTCCCAAGTCAGCCACACTGTCGTTCTAATGACGGTTTACTGGCTGTTGCTGCCTCACCGTGGTGTGCTGTGTGTTCTCCAAGTGTAAACCCACAACTCAAACACTGCAGACCTCTTAACACAACACAGTGCAGCTGTTTTCCCACAAGCAGCTGCCGTGTTCCCAGAGCCAAGGCGTGAAGAGATGGATGGAACCATCTCTGCAGGTAGATACTTACCCCAGATGTGGGCTGGGCTTGCTGCTTCACTCCATGTTTCCTTTCTGTCCCTTCCCTGCAGGAAAAGGAAGAGACACATGTACAGCGCAGCAGTGCAGAAGACGCAGCAGGCGGAGCTGGAAACCAAGCAAGCCCTGGTCTCTGTGCAGGAGCACAGCCCCAGTGAACCACAGAAGGAGGAGCCGGTGCCCCAGGATCAGAAATCAGGAGAAGTCGTGGTGCAGTGGAAGGATGGGACTGTCACGTCTCTGTATGCAGAGAAGTCTGAGGACACCCAGTAACAGCAGCTTAAACCCAACCATTCAGGTCCTAACGAATGTAACAGAATGTCTTCATTCATAGTGATGGAAGTTGAAAAACACAGTTTAGCCTGGGGAAACAAAAGAGAATAAAAAGCAGCAGCAGAGCTGCACCAGCACAAGTGGCTCTGGATTTGCAAACCTGGGCTTCCCTGGTTCAGCTGGTGGCTGGCTGGTCTTCACCTGCTGCTCTCGGTGCCTCCACCCTTCTCTCTGGTGCTGGCTTCATCCCCTGTTGCACCCAGGCCAGAGCTGAGCCGGGACAAAGGGCAGGAGGTGTGGGAACACACCATCAGCCAGGGAACACACTGTCCTGTCCCATCAGGAGAACAGCCACACGGACATGGAGACACTTCTGTTCTTTTCAGAAATCATCTTTATTAAAATACTTTCCAAAGTAGTTGTTTGAAATCCCATATTGAATCTCTCTATCAGTAAGGTCTTCTATATATATATAGGTTTATATGTACAAATATACACCTGATTGTGTTACTCTGCAGAGTAACTGCACCTCTGCAAACTAACTGCTTCTCCAGGGAGAAGGAGAACATTTAACCTGATACAGCAAATGAAGCTGAGCACACAGCCCTTGGTCCTGGCTCGGGCACAGGCAGAGCCTGGTCTGCTTTGGGGTTCACTTCGTGCCCTTCACTGGGCACACGTAAAAGCCATGAAATAATTTAAGACATTTTTTAAACACATCAGTCTTTTAACAAAGGCTTTTCAGAGCTCGTCCTCATCAGTGAAGCATTTCTCCTCGTAAAGCCTTTGAAAAGGAACGTTATAGTGTAAAAAGTGGATTAAACCCCAGCTATTTTGGTATGACTTATTTGATGCATGGGAATTGGTTTCGGGACACCTGAGGCCTTTAGTTGGCTGAAACAGTATCTGTAGCTTGGATTAAAAATACACAAAAATTCCTCCTACTTATTGCTCAGTGAGGGCACCCGGGAGAGGAGCGAGGTGGATGTCCCCATGCTTTGTTAATGATTGATTCCCCCTTCCTAGGCTCCCATCACTGCTCCGAGCTGGCTGGAGGCCCTGGGGACAGCCCTCACCCTCCCAATGGTGCCCATGGCTCTGGCTGCTCCAGGAACTGCCTGAATCCACCCGGAAAGCTGGGCTGGCCCCCAGTGCTGGTGGCAGGACAAGATGCACACACTGCGGCGGTGCTCAGCCAGAGGGGTCGGGAGCCAGGGCAGGGGCAGGCAGGGTGATGCCATGGCTGATTTTAGGCTCTCAGCACCCCATCTGCACACCACATCACCACCACAGGCTTTGCCCTGCCCACCAGCAGCCCATTGGTCCATCACGGATGCTCTTAGCCCTTGTGGAGTTGGGGGAACAGGGTCTCTCACCACTCCGTCCTGCAGCCCGCAGGGACACCTCCTAAAATATCTTGAAGCCCTTCAGCAGGGTGAGCGTGGGAGCTTTCCTCTTGCTCTGCGCCCGCGAGGACTTGACGGTGACCAGCTTGGCCTGTGCCACCGAGGGGATCTCCTTGTAGTTGACGGTGGAGAGGGTGTTGAAGGTGCAGCTGGCCAAGCCGTGCCGGGCGGGCAGCGCCACCGGCGTGGCCATGGGCAGGCACGGCCGCTCCTCGGTGATGAAGAGAGGCCGCACGGGCAGGTTCCACTGTGCCCGGCGCCGCACCTCGCGCACGGCCTCGTGGAACACGTGCTGCACCCCTGCGAAGTCCTGGCACGCCGACACCTCGTAGTACAGGCACCCGAACCGGCTCGCCAGGGACAGCCCTTCGGCTGCGGGCACCTGCCTGGCGAGAGCGAGGGGATGGTGCAGCATCCCGAGGGGATGCAACCACCAGAAAGGGGAGTGAGGGATGCAGGTGGGGAGCAACGGACCCTGAATCCTGGTGAACACGGCGCTCTGCTCCTGGGACAAGTAGGGAACATGAGTCCCAAATTGTTTTGCCTTTCCCAGAATCCCAGAGCAATGGGCTGCGTGAGTCCCTTGGGAATCATGCAACCTCCTGTGCCAGGGATGTGATGGCACTGGGAAGCTGGGTACAGCACAGGAAGCACTGGGAAGGGAGGAGACAGTGTGTGCTGTGGGGACAGGGAAGCCTCGGTGCTGGGAGCACAGGGTGGGTCAGCAACGTGCGTGACTCAAGGATCCATGGGACCAACACTCAGCACAGCCCCAGAACAGCACAAAAGGCCAGAAAAACACATTGGGGACATGCAGTGCTGGCAGCGGGACGGGTGAGGAAGGGCTCCAGGGAAAGGGCACATCCAGAGGGGAGCGAGGAGCTGGAGCAGGCTCAAGCCCTGCCTGGGGATGGTGACTCTGCCCAACCACGCAGCCGAAAAACATCCCACTGAAAATACCAACGGGCTCAAAATAAATACATCATCCCCAGGCAGGAGAGCAGGAACCTCGGAGATGTGGGAGGATGTGGCACATACCGATGGGGGTGGAAATACCCACAATAGAAATCAGATTTGGGTTTTGCATCCCAGTTGGAGGGATGGGGGGGGGATCTGTGAGCTCTCCCCACCGGGAAAAGACAGCCTTGCCCCATGCCTAGTACCTGTACTGTTCCATGTCCAGCTTGTTGCCCAGGAGGAGCACAGGACACCGGCTCTGGCAGCCCCTTGCATGCAGGGCCAGGACCTCCAGGTAGCGCTGGCAGCCCTCGAAGCTCTTCCTGTCATCGATGCTGTACACCACGAGGAAGGCGCTGGCCCAGCACAGGTAGCGCTCGCAATTCCCGGGGCCATCCTGGAGGCGAGAGGAGCGGCTGAGCTGTGGTCCAGCCGCATCCAGCTGGGTCACAGCAGGCGTTTGGCACCAGCACTGCCCCGGTGTCTCACCTCGTCAGCCGTGTCCATCACCTTCAGCAGCACAGGCTGCTGGTCCACCAGCTCCTCCGAGGTGTAGGTGTCCTCTGCAAGGAGAAGGGTGGTTGTGAGGATGGGCTGGGGTGTCCCGTCTGCTCCAAAGCCAAGCAAAGCTCTGGATGCTTGGGATACCATGGAAAAATCTCAGCCCCTGATGAGGAGCATCCTCCACTGACACCTCCCACCTTGCTCCTTCCTGAGACAACATTACTTTGGGGGGCTGGTGGTGATGCTGCTGGGAAGCCTGGTGAGGAACACTTATTTCTCTCTGTGTGCTGCAAGTGTGGGCTCCCACGGGATAAGGAGGGAGGGAAGGAGCCCAGCACAGCCGTCACTGCACCCAGGGCTCAACCCTTATCTAAATGCCATGACATGGTGAGATAAAGCGAGTTTGGGGCTTGACACCGGGGCTGTTTCCCAATTAATCAGGCAAAAGCAGCACCCTTTTCCTTTGGAAGAAGGGCGGGCAGAGCTGCTGAGCCATTCCCCTGGGAGAAAGATGCCTTCTCCCTGCTGGTCCTAACGGATGCGTTTCAGAAAGGTTTTGACGTGGGAAGATGAAAACACATTCCTAAAAAAGATCCGAGGAGGAAAGGATTTGTCCTTCTTTCCTAAGAGTCACTGAGTTATGAGGGGCTGGAGTCGGTTCCTGGACAAGCTCCATATCTCCCTAATGTCCCCGATAAATCATTCCTGGTTCTTCCCTGCTCCCTGGAGTCCAGCCTAGGAAAATAGTGATTAATTACTCAAACGAGTGAAAAATAATGCCCAGAACCGCTCATTGCAAAGCGCAGCCCCTGGGGCCACCCGCTCTGCAGCCCCCTTTGTCCCCAGCCCTTCCCTGCCTGACACCCCAGGAGCAAGCAGGAGGCTCCCCAAGGACCCCCAATAGCTCAGCTGTCAGGTTTTGGGGTGATGGGACATTGCCCGCAGGGAGAGTGCTGCCTCTGTTTGTACAGGCGGGTTTGGGTCAAATCCAGCCCTTCTGTTGTTTTTCATGTAATTTTGGGTGCTGCTTTTTTTCTCCTTAAATGCCACATTCGTGGGAAACACGGGAGACCGGGAGGATGCTCCATGGGAGCTCATGGGGGGAAAACACCCGCAGAGGAAGCATCTTACCCAAGTTCGGGTCATATTCGCTTATGAACCTCTTGGTTAGAAACTTCACGGTCAGAGCTGCAGGAGGTGAAACAGGCGGGTGAGGCGGGTGCCCCCCCATGGCACCGGCACCCCAGCACCTCCTTGATGCCTGTACATCCCCATAGCATCGGGGCGCCCGCCTCACCTGACTTGCCGGCCCCGCGGCACCCCAGGATGGCCACGTTGCACTCGCCGAGGGGGCTCTGGGGCGGCCGCTCGCCGCCGGTTCGGGGTTTGCCGAACATCGAGGACATCCTCTGTCCTATAGGAGAGACGGGGGGGACGTGGGGCACCCGCTGCCATCCCGGGTGGGGACCTTCCAGTGGGGTGCCCCAGGCTGGGGGGGCCGAGAAGGGGGATCCCCTCTCCTCTATCCGCATCCTGGAGCCACAGCGGCCGGCAGCAGCATCCCAGCTCCCCACCCAGCAAACAGAGGGACCCCCCAGCCCTCTGCCCACCCTTTGCACCCCAGAAAGAGAAGAGAAACGCGGCCTCCCACCTTAAAGCCCTGCTCTGGAGGAGCCGCGGGGCTCTCGGGGGGCCTGGGGAGCAGCAGCCCCCGTGCGCCGGGAGCGGATGAATGAGGCAGGAGGAGGCGACCGCGGCTCCCGCCGCTCGGGCTCCAGCCAAACTCCTTGTAAGGAATGCTGCCGCGCCGGCGCCGATGGACACGCTGCCCGGCACCCCGAGGGCAGGCCCCCGAGCTCCCGGGGCTTCGGGTAGGGACCCCTGGTCCCAAAACGCATCATGACTCTGCTCAGTGGCCACCTCACCGTGTCCCACCACCTTCCATGTCCCAACCGCCCTGCCGTGTCCCACCACTTTATCATGTCCCAGAACCTCATCACGTCCCCAGCAAGCCAAAGCCTGGTCCCACCTCCCTGGCTGAGGCCGGTGCACTCATGACACCTCCTGCAGGCAGAGCAGCACCCAGGAGCGATGCTGCCTGTGCATCCACCCTGCCCACCACCTGCACAGCTCCTGTGGATGCACCAAAGCACAGAGACCTGCTGCTGCTGCTGACAGAGGTTTTGCAAGGTGGGGAAAATCCCCCTTTTTCCACCCAAAAGGCACAGTCCCAAAAGGAAAAGGGGAGCACAGGGAGTACTCACCGCTGCCCGCACCAAGCCATCAGCCAGCACCCAGCGGGCTCTGAGCCTGAGTAGGTGGTGGAGGCTGAAGTCAGCGTTGTCATGGTGATCACAGCCATTTGGGATGGGGCTCTGCACCCGGGATGCAGGAAACGGCCCCCACACCAGCCCCAAGGGATTTCAATGGGGGGCCATAGCCAGGGCTGGGGGGTGAAGGCAGCTCTGTGGCCGTGCAGGGCTGCTACTCCATTGGGGTTATTGCCCTTTAATGCTGGCAGGATATTTATAAACCCTCCCAAAATAGTCTGGGAGTGTGGAAGTCCCTGCAAGCCCCGGGATGGGGATCATGGGGATCACTCCCCTGTGGGAAGCAAAACCCCTTTGGGGACCCCCAGACTCCCTTTGGACAGGCCAAGGATGCTTGAAAGCAACTGGAGCTGAATGTGGTACTTTAAGCTGGGTACCAGTAAGGACCAATGATGGTAACGCAAGCGCAAAGCTCTCACCTTCTCCCCTAAACTCAGGTATTTGGGGAGCCTGCTGGGTCCATGATCCTGGGGCAATGGCTTTGCTGTTGCATGGTGCTCCAGGAGCTCCCGGCTGCTGGGATGAGGGGCTGAGGAGGAAGGAAAGAATAAACCTTCAGGAAGGGTGCAATTATGCAACAGAACTAACCCCTGGCTATAGATGGCAATGGGGGACTT
This sequence comes from Strigops habroptila, assembly GCF_004027225.2. Taxonomy (NCBI): domain Eukaryota; kingdom Metazoa; phylum Chordata; class Aves; order Psittaciformes; family Psittacidae; genus Strigops; species Strigops habroptila. The sequence goes on from NC_044285.2 coordinate 3,066,339, forward strand.
GAGGAGCAGCCCCCCGGGTGAGCCCTGCTGCTGGCCCTCCTCAGCATCACATGGCAGGGGTGAAATAGGGTTTCTAGCCAGGGAAAGCTGTGAATAGCACTCAAATGAGTGATGCACCGCAAATAACACTTTTATTCACTGTTAAAGTCTGTGTGAGTCGCGGGGGGGTTGTCTCTGCCTGCAGCTGGACTGCTTTTGGTGAGAAGGGGTTGCTGCACTTTATTTTCCTCACCACAAGATCATAGAATTGTAAGATGGTTTGGGTTGGAAGGGACCTTAAAGCTCACCCAGTTCCAGCCCCCCGCCATGGGCAGGGACACCTTCCACTAGAGCAGGTTGCTCCAAGCCCCTGTGTCCAACCTGGCCTTGAACACTGCCAGGGATGGGGCAGCCACAGCTTCTCTGGGCACCCTGGGCCAGCGCCTCAGCACCCTCACAGGGAAGAGCTTCTGCCTCAGAGCTCATCTCAATCTCCCTTCTGGCAGGTTAAAGCTATTCCCCTTGTCCTGTCCTTACAGGCCCTTGTCCAAAGCCCCTCTCCAGGTTTCCTGTAGCCCCTTTAGGCACTGGAGCTGCTCTAAGGTCTCCCTGGAGCCTCTCTCCAGGCTGAACAACCCCTACCCAATCCAGATCCCCAGATGAAGCACAGGCTGGTTTATGGCTTTATGGCTCCCTTTTGGAGCGTCGCAAGGAGGATGCCTGAGAGCAGGGAGTGCAAAACCCGGCTCTGCCAGCGCTGCCGAGCATCCTCCATGGGATGAGCTGGGAGAGAGCCGGGCATCCCGGCCATGTCCCCCACTGTCCGGTGACACCAGAACCCTGCTGTGCTGTGCAGCTGAGCACAGTGGGTGCTTGTGCAAGGCCCCGGTCACGAGCTCGGCTATCTTTAGCTGAAGGTATTTATATTACAGGGCAGTGGTGTGGCGGCCACCGGGCAGGCAGCAAAGGCATCAAAGGAGGCAGGAGGCGGCTGCACCGGGCGAGCATCGGGTGCTGCCCCACCACGCCTGGGCGAGGATGACCCCGGAGGAGGAAGGCTCCCAGGCAGAGCCCCCGCAGCACGTGCGTATCCGGGTGGAGGAGCAGTCGTTCTGCGTGGAGAAGGCGTTGCTGGTGGAGAGCAGTGAGTACTTCCGTGCCCTGTTCCGCTCGGGCATGAGGGAGAGCACGCAGGAGGAGATCGGGCTGGGGGAGCTGAGCGCGGCCGGGTTCTTCACCATGCTGCAGGTGCTGGCGGGCGAGAGGCCCGTCCTCAGCAGCGAGGAGACCTTCCAGGCGGTCGAGTGCGCCGCCTTCCTGCAGGTGAAGCCCTTGGCCAAGTTCTTGATCAATTCTATCAACTCCGACAACTGCATCCTGCTGTTCCAAGCCGCTGCCATATTCGGCCTCCTGGACCTTTTCCACTGCGCCGCGCTCTACATCAGGGACAGCTATGCCGAGCTGGAGGAGTACCTGGACTGCCTCCCTGCCGACCTGCTGGCCTATGTGGAATCCCTCCTACCCAGCACCTTCGTGGCAGTGGGAGCCCATACACCCACCTTCGAGTTCTTGGAGGACCTCTCCAGGACTATCTGCTACCTGGATGAGGAGACCAACACATGGAGGACCCTCTCCTGCCTGCCGCTGAGCGCCAGCACATTCCTAGCCGGCATGGCAACCATGGACAACAAGATCTACATCGTGGGTGGTGTGTACGGGGCCAGCAAGCAGGTGGTGGAGAGCAGCTTCTGCTATGATGCTGACACCAACACATGGAGCGAGTTCCCCAGTCCCCATCAGCTGCGCTATGATGCCAGGCTGGTTGCCCATGAGGGCTTCCTCTATGCCATCGGTGGGGAGTATGAGAAGATCTCACTGAAGTCTGTGGAGAGGTATGACCTGGCCTCCAGCACATGGACGTTCGTCTCCGACCTGCCGCAGCCGAGCACGGCGGCACCCTGCGCCCAAGCCATGGGGCAGATCTTCGTTTGCTTGTGGAAGCCACTGGACACCACCATCATCTATGAGTACCAGACCCAGCAAGACGCATGGCTTCCCATCACGGAGCTCAAGCGGCAGCAGAGCTACGGGCACTGCATGGTGGCCCATCGTGACAACCTCTATGTGATGCGCAATGGTCCCTCGGATGACTTCTTGCGTTGTGTCATTGACTGCTTCAACCTGACGTCGCGGCAGTGGACCGCCCTGCCCGGGCAGTTCATGAACAACAAAGGAGCCCTGTTCACCGCTGTCATCAAGGGTGACACCATCTACACCGTCAACAAGATGCTGACGCTCCTCTACTCCGTGGAAGAGGGGACCTGGAAGTTCAAGAAGGAGCGGGCAGGTTTCCCACGCAGCGGCTCTCTGCAGACCTTCCTCCTGCGGCTGCCAAGGCGCGACCACAAGATCGCGACGTAGGTGAGCCCCCATCCCACGTCGGGACGCTCTCCTTGCACGTGGCCTTGGTTCTGCTCCCACTGCTCCCTCAGGGCTTCTCTCCTCTGCGGAGCTGTGCTCAGGTCCAGGGATGCTTCATGTTGGACCTTGGAGATGACATTAGACTGCATGGGCTGTGTGTGAAGTCCTACCAGATGTGGGCTGACGAGCCAACCACGTGCAGGGCTTCATGGCTCCTGCAGAAGGACAGATACCACAGAGATGCAAACACAGGGTTTATTTATTCTGACCGCATTCTGAAGGTGAGCAGCATCCCACCTCCTCTACTCCGGTGGGAATTCATCCATTTTATCACGGAATTAAAAGGAAAGCTATAACCCCCAGTGTTTTCCATTACTGTTGGGTTTGGGTTTTTTCTCCCCCCCCTTCTGAAGGAAACACCTCCTCACAGGACCCACGTCAGGGCTCGCTCCTGCCCACTGAATGCTTTTTCAGCTGCGGCTCCGTTTCGGAGCCGTACGTGGGAGCGCGGTTCCCACACAGCCCCTGCTCCCTGGGGACATCTCCACGGCTGCTCCCGGGCACAGCGGGGTCCTGGGAGGAGGAGGGGAGATGGGGAAGTGAAGGAAAGGATCTCCTGGGCATCGGTGCTTACTGCACTGAGGGATTTGGGGTGACCTGGGAACCATCCATCACCCCCCGAGTCCATTACCCAGCTATGGGCTCCTCTGGGCTTGTCTGCAGCCCCAGCACAGACCCAGCGGGGTGGCTGGGGCAAGTGCTGGTGCTCATTTTGAGCCAAGACACAGCCTGTTGAGGACACAACAAACCTTGGAAATGCAGAGGGTGCTAAAAGGGAAGGAGAGGAGCGAGCACCAGCATTGCATGGCGATGCCAGGCTTGCAGAGGTCTTCCCTGTTAGCAGAGCTCCATAACCAGATGGGCTGTTCCCATGAGATACCACTGCCCAGGGCTGAAGTGTGCTAGCCCTCAGCACCAGCTCTGGGGCTGGCTGGAGGACACAGACCTGCGACCACAGCACTGCTGGGACACCCATGGGCAGCAGCAGCAAATCCAGACCATGGCTCAGCTGGTTTCCCATCCATGGGGCAGGCTTTGGGCAGCCTGTGCCATCCCAGCTGAGATAGAGCGGATGGGAATACCAGCTGAGATGCCTCAAATACCTCTGCTCTGACCCATGCCGAGTTCTCAGCGCTTTCAAAACAGTTCCCTCTTTTGAGAACAAACCCCACACAACACAACCACAGACCAAAACAAACAGGAAAACCCCAGCTCGCATCCATGTCCGGACTGAAACCCCTTGATGCGCCTTGTCCCTGTTTGCCCCCTGCTACTGGGCCAGGCCGTCACCCCATGTAACCCCCCGGGATGGGGACCACAGCAGTGGAGGTGCAGGTCTGATGGTGGCACAGGGGACACTGGTGGAACTCACCCACCTCTACACTGTGCTGCAGCATGAGCTGAGCGGTGTTACTATCCCTGGGTGGGTCATTAGCAGAAAGCCCATCAAGTTAAATCCTTGTTCCCTTCCTAAATGAAGCCAATTATCATTTCACACTGTCTTCTCCTAGCTGCAAGCAGCACATGGAAGCACACTGCTGTAAAACCACTTCAAGTTCAACGAACAGCTTGAACCCTCCATTAAAATGAAGTTAAAATAATTCTGTTACTAAAATATTTATGACAGGCTCCTGTGGCTAACCTGAGAGCTGAACTTGGCAGGCTCCCCCTCCAGCTCCAACGCCACCAAGTGATGATACAACCTCCTGCCTCCACACTGTTTGTTGTGACAGTTCAGGGGTTTACAAAGGTATTTGCCAACAAAATGTAAAAGGTTTTAAGATTTTAAGCGTAGCACCTGGGGAAAGAGCAGGTCTTGGCAGGCACTGCTATGGCATGGATGCTCCCAAGACAGGAGTGATTTGTTGGATCCATCAATCCAAACCACGATACAGAAAGCAATGCAAGAAAAGGATACAGTCCTTACCTCTTCAAGCAGGGGATAAAAACGATGAGCCAGGACCAAGCAAATCCCTAAGGAAAGCTGCTCAGCCTTTGCACAGTGAGTGGGCACAACGGCAAATGTGCCTCGCACCATCAGAATTTAGCCTTCATCACCCATTACTGGCAGCAGCACGGCACCATTATCTTCCCCTTTCAGTCTTTGTGCTGTTAATTCTCTCAAAGACTACAGATTGAGGCAAAGTGATCTATCTAATCACAGTTTAACCTTTTGCAAGTTTCTTTTTTAAGGTGACATCATCTTGGCAGGCATGAATGTAAGGAAATGCTGCCTTAGAATGGACTTGCCTTATAAGGGCCATATCAAAAATAAAAGCTTGTATAACCAAGGGAAAGCTGGAGGGAAAACAGGGCTGGGAGCTCCAAGAAGAGCCTGTGAGCTCCCCAAGAGTACCTCCCTTGGTCATACAAGGTGCCACGTTTTCCTTTCCAATGCCATTAAAGAGAAGGTATAATAAAGCATCCTTGGGTATGGATGGGTCAAGTCCCCCGCAATCTGGATGCCAAGTTTCCTTGTTGCATCCAGGCAAGGATGAAGGCAGCCATGGAGGCTGTACCCTCCGGATGGTGTTTGCACCTACCTCAAGACATAGGGAGAAAGGACACGATGTTTTAGCTCGAGGGCTGGGAGATTGTTTGGAAGGATACAATGGAAAAATGGTGTTAATGCAACTAATTCAGGATTTTCCCTGCTAGGTTGTGCCAGCTGGCATTTTCACAGGAGAAGACACAAACACATCTCAGAAGAACCCCTCCAACCATCTTTACTCGAAGCAATTACATTTGTATCTAATTCAGAGGAAAACAATGTAGTTTTACATAAAAACCACTGTCCGCTGTTCCACTGCCAAGCCAAGAGACACATGCCATGAGGTGACCTGAATCTCCCATTCTCCATCCTTCAGTTGCATACAAAAATTCCCCTGGGCATCCAGATTTCCTGATCCTGACATTTGTGCTTAACTTCATTTGGAGCCGCTGTCTCCACAGTTTAGGGAAGCATCCCCTGAATTTTCCTGATTCATGCAGAGCGCGAGGGCAGCCGAGCTGTTCCCAGTCTCTCTGTTCTGATTTCATGAAATTCCCTGAGCACAAACCCCTGTCTAAGCCACTTTTCATCACACTGGATAAACTTCCTGTATTTCTACAGCAAGGGCAGCCTGGTTTCTTTCCGTATGCTCATTGAATTGTGTCTTTTTCTCAAGTTTCTAGTTTAAAAGAGAAGCTAATGTGATCAGACTGGATAGCAATTACAATATTAAACCATAGCTAAGTTGGACGAGACTCTTGCCAAGCAAGGACCAATAAATGTTTCTTCAGGAGCCTTCAGTTTTTATGAAAACAGTATCTTCTGTTCATTTATAGAATCTTTAAAGAATCCACATTTGATTACAGTTGAAAACACAGCACCCATCACCCTGGTGAAGGAAGAAAACTGTGGTTTGGGTTTTGCAAAACCTAAGTTGAAGGCGGTTTGGATCTTACTGCATCTAATTTGAACAGCTGAGATGATCAAGGGAGGAGATGGATGGGTGAACACTCACTCCTGTTAGAAAGCCTTTGCCTTAGTACAGCGACACACACGCTTATAGTGGATGTCCATAAACCAGGATGAGACACCAGTGAGTGCTTTGGAGGCTTGTGCCCATGAGCCGTGCTGCTGGGGTGGGCTTGGAGCAGCAGAAGGGTAAGCGTGTGCTGACCCCCCTGAGTCCTTCTGTGGTCCAGACTGGAGAGGAGAAGCTGTGGCTGGGATCCAGGTTGCTGGATCCAGGGTGCTGGTCACTGGGCTTTCATCACGAGCTCTTCCAGCGCCTTCTCCCTCTGATTCCCACAAAGCAGAAGAACTTCTTTGATTTCGTTTTGCTGGAAACCCATATCGTTGAACTGAGATAACAGATGCAAGAATTCAGCTGCCTGGAGGAAGAAGGAAGAGAAAGGAGAGATGTTATCACAGGGGTTTAAGGATGGATTTACCATAGTTACAGCAGAAACAGCGTTGGGTGACGAGGCTGCAGCCAGACAACCTGGCCGGGTTGTATTACCAGTGAAGGGCACACTGAGAGCAGGCTGAGGGCACACCTACCACTGCTAGCGTTTAAAAATGTGCCTTTACATCAGCTTTTTAAATTAGAAATAGTTAAATAAAGTCAGGCTCTGGCTTCACTTATTCCTTACAAAGTTTAATATGAATTCCCTGTAAGTATTTGTCTGCGTTATAGAGACACTGGTTATGGGCAGTGAGCACAAGCTGGAATTCATTTTTCCTGCTCCCCCCTTGCTCAGGCTGGGCCCCAGCACCACGACATCACCCGGAGCCGTGTCCTCAATAAATAACTCCCTGCCTGACACTGAGCCCCGGGCGCCCTCCTGCTGCCACAGCCCTAGTGAGCAGTGAGTGGCAATCCTCTGTGCCATCAGCATCACGTCAACCACCACCAGCCCACATTTCAAGCAGTTCTACCCCTCCTGGCCCTTCATTGCCCTCAGGAGGAGACTGATGATGAAGACTAAACCCTGGGATGCCACCACGGTGGTTTTCCTTGGGGGGTCATTGCAAAAGGGGAGCAGGGAGGGAGCAAGTGTGGGTGCTGGTGGGCTTGGAGTGAGGGATTCCCTTTTTGGGGGCTGAGCGAGCATCATGCTTGCATGGCGGGGTGAGAGGATGGATGGAGAAGAGCAATGGAGTGGGTGTCCTTCCCTGGGGATTCCTTGTGGTGACGCTGCCCTGGGGTTCTGCTGCGAGTGCAGGGCAATGGGTCTGACCTGCCCAGAGGCTGTGTGAGGAGCAGTGGAGGTGGAGGGGAGCATGCAGCCCATTGGAAAAGCGAGCCTGGAGGACGCAGCACAAAGGGCTGGGCTGGGCTGCCCTGCTCTGACCTTTTTTTCCGAGTACTGGAACATTTCCATGGCCTCTTCCACCTGCCCTTCCTCGTAGCCCTGCTTCAGCAGCCGGTCACAGGCACTCAGGTAGCTCAGGAACTGCAGAAGACAAGCAGGGTTAATCCAACCTTGCAGACACAGGGAGCGAGTGCGTTCAGGAGCACACCTTGTAACCTCCCAGGGGCACGCTCATGGGGAGGACCTGGGCCACCACTGTCCTGCCTGTTCATGTCTGATGTGTGGCTCTGTCAGCAGGACTCTTACTGGGAGAAGACATCTCAGTCCAGCCCCTCTCTCAGGGTGGAAGAGGAGGGAGGACGAGGAGCAAACCAAAACCTGAACCACCTGAGGTACAAAGTGATGGCCTCCAGGGTGCAGGGTGAAGCAGAACCTGCCCCTGTGAGATGTCTACCCTCAGCCAATCCAGCATCCCTTTGATGCACCAGGGTTCAAGCATCCAGGGGTTCATTCCAGGGTCCAAGCACAAAACCCACCCCAGGGGAGACACATGTGTGTCATTACTGAAAGTAAACAGTTATTTTTGGCTTTCCTCGTTGTTCTTGGAGTGCTGACAGCACTATTCCCAGCAGTATCTTTTAAATACCATGAAAATCATTCACTGTCCAAAAACATATGGAAGAGACAATAATAAATGAGCTATATGATAGCAGGGGGAATAAAAACATCTCTCGGGTCTCCCCAAAGCCGTGCTGTCTTCATCCAAGGAGAAGCTGATTCATATCTCCCCAGATCCACCAGCACACAGACCTCACCCTCCCCAGCACCACTGTAGCCAAGGAGAAGGATTCAGTAAAAGATCATAAAACAAATGAAAAAGCCAAAAAAGACCCTCAGATATTGAGTGGATCTGGTTTGGCTGAACAGCAGAGTCAGGAGTTTAAGAAACGTCAGCCTTAAGGAGCAGCTTTTTAACTCAAAATTGAGATTGTCACTCCTCATGGCATTCCTAACCTGGTTCTGCTTTCCTTGTCCCCTGGCTAACTACAAACCCAGACCATTGCTGTATTTTGTCCCATGGCAGGGACAGCCACTTGCCATGCTTACAGAACACAGACAGTCCTGGCGGCCTCTTCAAGCCCAGCATGAAACTGGTGCTGTTGTCAAGTCAATGATTTTTAGCATTAAATATATATATCTCTATATCCTCAAGACTAAACAAAACCAGGATTTTAAATACTATGACCTGCTAACCCCCTGGGTCTGGAACCAGCCCCACCACTCACTGGGGAGGAGGAGGAAGTGCCACTGCCCTCTTGAAGCTCCTTCTCCCCTTGTAGCTCTCAAAGAGGCTCCTCAGAACACTCAGACATGAAGTTCCTCCAGTGCAGGCACCCTGGAGAGCAAAGCCTTAAAATGCAGTGGTGCATTTTTGGTTTAGCTCTTGGCTGTGACATCCTATATGATGAACCTGTGGCATGTTGGCGCAGCTAACCCTCCTTGAGCCTTTTAGAGAGGTTCTTCCACCAAAATCAAGAAGGCGTTGCCTCTTTTAGGCAGCAGACTTGCCTTCTTCACCAGGGTGGGCTCTGCCAGTTTGACTTGATATTGCAAAGAAATTGAGCAATTTTTGGCTACCATCTGGTACTACAATCAATCTTCTCCGTTGAAGCTGTCATCGTCACACACTGAAACCCTGCCTGACACCAACAAGCAATGAAGAACGCCCACAGCTCTTGTTTTTAACTTGAGTTGAAACATATTTTCCAGGAAGGTTTAGCCTAATTTGGTAGCTTTGTACTTGTAAGAGACGCACGAAGGGTTCGGCTTTATGTTTTAGCTTGGCTCTATTGGGCGTAAATGGGAATGATGGGAACTGCTGGTGAAGGTGGTACAGGATATAAGGCAGACCTTGTATTTTGGTGCCTTAATCTCCTCCAAGGGAATAGAAGTCCCTTGAAGGGCACAGACTGTACCCATTTCCATCTGAACTAAGATGCACTGCTTCTGCATACTGAAGCCAGCAGTTGCTACAAGACCCCTTTGCATGGCTCTGCCCATCTCCCTCGGCCTGGATGAAACCTTCATGAATTGAAGAAGTAAAGCTTCCCTTCCCACCTCAGCTTGAGCAACCATCGCCTGAAACACCAGCGAGGGCCTGGGGAGGCTGGTCCACCCAGGGGTGACTCGGGAAGGAGCCAGAAGCTGCAGAATGACTCAGCCACAGAGCAGCTTCGTGCGCCGACCAGACGGGTTAGAGCTGGCCCACGCAGCACAGGCAGCTCCCTGGGGAACGGGAAGGAGATGGCACCCAACAGCGGCTGCTCGGTGCTGTGCCTGCTCCTGCTCCCTGGTACGACAAGCTGGTGAACATCCCTCTTGCTAAGCTGCAGTCAAGCCCCTTCTCTCTCTGCAAGAGCTACATGGATAATTTAGCCCTATTAAAAGCTCTGCTGGGATGGGCAGGTCCAGCTCCAAGCTTGCCAAGCTACAGGGCTGGAACCAGCAGCATCCCTCATGACATGGATGCTCTGAGCCCAGCTGGACCACAGGGGGTTCATCTGGACAAGTAGTGACCTTGGGAATCCGGATGCTGCACAGTGATGTACTCAGATACCAGGGGTAAGAAGAGGTTCCGTGTTAACTATTGTCAATAAATTCCAGGTTATTATAGAATGTTCCTTAGGAAAAGAGCTCCAGGACCCAGCCTCAACCCCTGCCTGGAGTCCCTGGTTTGCTCCAACACGGGGAACTTGTGTTTTGGAGTGAGTCCAGACAAATCTCCAAGGTATTCACACAATCCCGCTGACAGGATGAGCCATGGCAATAATCACACAGATCTAACAGCCGGGAAAAAACGATGTGCAAAAAGTTTCCATATACGGGGGCAAAAACTGTACTTCAAAAGGACACGAGGCTCCATACAGCAGATTGAGCAGATAACGCTGCCCCCCTGTTATTACTTGCTGAAAAGCTGAGGGCAACTCACTTTATTACAGTACAAGTGCAAGTGTGTGATCTCATGGCAAACCCTGTCAGCTGAGGATAATACCCAAGTGGGAAACCCAAGGCTGTCAGAGTCCAGCCCCGCACAAGACAGCCGTCCCTTTCTCCATGAAAATCAGGTTTTAATTTCCCAAAGCTTTCTCCTTTCCGCCAGCTCCACCAACCTGACTTAAGCTTTGCCTTCCAGTCTTCTGGAGGGTGAGGATGGCTTTGTGAGTGGGGTAGCCCAAGGCTATCACGGGCTCGATGAGGTCTCGCTCCTCTTGGCTCAGTGCTGAGAGCAGGTCAGCAGCCGGATCCGGTTGGGAGCTGCAGGAGCTGAGGGGTCGTGCAGGCGCAGAGGCAGGGGGGAGGCAGGCGTAGGGGCTGAGGGACTGCAAGAAAGAACACAGCACATGGTCGTCTTGCTCCAGCTCATGGAATTACGTTAAACAACACTGGCTGAAGCAATGCTTTTGAATGCCAGCAGTTACCTTGCTCTCTCCAGAAGAGGAAAATTCCCATACATGGAACAAACCCCCTTGGGCATCAAAGGAGACTGGATTTAATTAAATCCAGGCTCAGCTACAGATACAGATCAGAGAAAACAGCACTTAGGAGGGTTCATGGGAGAAAGCAAGAAAAAACAACTTCCTTTCCCTGGGAATCCTGCTCATCTCTCCAGCAAGAAATGCCATGCTTGTCCTTGATGGACAAGGAAGAGGCAGCGCTGCCTGCACACAGGCGATGCAGCAGCCTGGGCAGGAGGATGCTCCCAACACCCCATTTATGCCCTTGATGTTTATGAGGTGTATTTAGTCTCTGTTACAAAGCCATCTCCCGAAATGACCGTGCACACCTATGTGCTTGCTGGGGTTGAGGCTTTAGCATTCAGCATGATGCACGTGGAACCTTATTTAACTTTGTATTTTTTAGTGCTCCAAACGAAAATGAAATAAGACACTTTGCTTGCTGGGAAAATGGGGATGTTTTGGTTAGGACAGAGCAAGTAAATGTGCTCCCAGAAATCTCGCCTTTAAACTCTGGGAAAAAACCTTTTCCTTCACTTCTTATGAAAACTTGTCAGCAATTTCTCATGGGTTCAGTGTTCCCAAAGCCCCGTTTTGGTTCCATTTTGCTGGCCCAGCAAACGGGACCAATTCGACTCCCTCCACCTCCCTCCTGTCTCAGCAACAAGCAAAGGGCCACCAGAAGACATCCCCTCACCGGCACCGTGGGCTTATGCCGTTTGATGGGGGGGATTGGTGCAGTCGGAGGTGACGGCACCAGGGTCCCCAGCCGGGACACGTCCGGGGCTGGCCTGAACCTGATGCCGTGGCTGGTGCGGGGACGCTGGGGCAGCAGCCGTGGCACCGGGACCTTGCTCTCCACAGCAGCTCTGTTCAAAGGATGCACCAAAGCAGCCAGCTTCCTCCTGGCCGCCTCCAGCTCGTTCTTCATGTTGTTAAATATCACCATGGATCTTCTCTGCTTGCTCAGGATCGGGCTGGCTGTGTTGTGGATGCTGTTCTTGGGCAAGGGCTCCAGCAAGCCAGGTGATGTCTTTGGTCGGGTCTGGCAAAAGCTGGGACACGGAGCCACACTTCTCCCAGCGTTTCTCCTCCTGGAAACCTTTTCATCCTTGTCACTCTCTTCCCAGGAAGTCGAGGAGTACTCATCATCCTCTGAGTACCCGTCCTCCCCCGAGTACCAGGTCTCGCTCTCGGTGTCAGACAAGGCACCTCTGCCCTTGGTGGACCCATGGCTGTTGTCAGCAGCACTCAGGCTGATGCTGCGCCGCACGGCTCCATCCCGAGCTCTCCCTCCATAGCGGTCAGCAGGGTCCACCAGCAGCAGCCAGCACGGTGGAGCCGTGGGGATGACTTCAGAAGTGACCCGATGGCAGGAGGTTTGCTGCTGAGAGGCCACCTCGACCCAGTAAAGCACTTTTCTTTCCAGTGAGAAGTCATACTGTGGGAGAGCAAGATGCGGGTGGTGAGGGCATCTGAAACCAGACCAGGCATACAGAGCAAACCATGCACTTCACCAGGGCACCTTAAGGGCTGCATCCTTCCCATATTGGCTCTTATTTCCTTGAGTATCAGGGCTGGCCGTGGGCACTGGGGCTGTAGTTTGGGCAGCACCAGTCTCATCTCTACAAGGAATCCCCAAATTTATACTTGAAAAAAGTCTGGCTACAAGGTTATTACTATTTTAAGTTGTACCTAGAAGTGATTTGATAGGTAGTTTATGCTCGGAGGTGGGTTTGTGTTATTCATCTGCTGTGGAAGGGGAGAGGGTGCAGGCAGGAGATGTGAGCATCCTGATTTCAGGCAGCTGCAAGAGGCACCACATCCAGCCACAGGCTAAAGGACAGGGGCAGAGCTTGTTTGTGGACCTCGTTCATGGCACCCGACAGAGCCACCTCAGCCACAGGGGCTCAGGAGCCACCAAGGCGGGAGATACCACTTGGGCAGATGCAGGATGAGCCCCGGCAGTCTCCGATGGCGCCAGGGGCTCGGCTGGTCCGCAAACAGAGCTGTCATTTCCACACAGTCCAGCTTAAAATATGTGTTTTGAGACTGAAATTGGAGGGTTTTCCTGGAACAAACAAGCCTGGCCCGTCCCAGAGCTCTCCAAACAAGGTCTCCTCCAGAGGGGCAGGCAAGTACATTCACAGCCCAGGAATGCTGTTTTTACTGCTCCCTGCCACTTGTTAGCTATGGACCCAAACCAGCCTCCCCGAGGAAAACACTACCACATGCTTCCAGAAGGATCAGCCCAGGCCACCAGCGCGACCACACCAGCACTGACCAGGCAAAAACCCAGGGCTGGAGGTTTCCCAGGGTAAGATGGAATGGTGGATGGTCCATGGGGATGCAGATCATCACCTGCCTTTGCACAGGTGGCAAATTTCTGTGCCTTTGCACAGAAATTAAAATTCCCTTTGGAAAAATTGATTAAAACTAACAACATGGTGACTCTTCATGTTAAACACATCCTGTGGATTTGGGATGTGTCATTTTTGGGGAGGGATGAGCTAGGGAAAAGCCACATGTGGGGTTTACCACTGGGGTTTACCACCCATCACCAGGGGTGAGCAGAGGCTGTTTGGGATCACCCAAATCACCTTCCCACATGAAGTGCACTGACCCCATCTATGGGTGACACTACTTAAGGCTAAACATGCAAAATATTGTTACAGCAGCAGGTGCAGATTCAAAAGCAGTTTAGGACTCAGCAATGTGGAAGATCACAAAGTGCCACAGGATAGGCCTTGTGGAAGGTGTCCCTGCCATGGCAGGGGGTTGGAAGTGGATGAGCTTTAAGGTCCCTTCCAACCCAAACCATTCTGTAATTCTATGCTGCAGCACAGGTAGTGTTGCCTGCTTGTATCTGTTATATTTATTAATAAATATTCAATACATATTATTAATAAACGAGATCCTCCTGCTTGGATGGGATTAAGAAAAAACCACCCCAAACCAACCCCTTCCTCACTCCCACCCACCACAAATGACCCTCACCTCCTCCCACTCCTGCTGCAAACAGCCAGCTATGGGGATATCAATTAGGAGGAGAGGATTCCCTTCTTACACAAGGAAAGGAAACCACCACTGACGTCCCTGTGAGCATTCCCCCAGGAGCAAATCCGGCACAGAGGCAAGCAGAGGCCACTCACCATGGTGCTCATGAGGATGTCAGTGCAGTCAGGGACCTCGATGGCTGGGGCAGTGATTAAAGTGTTTTCTTCCCCTGAGTCCCCATCGAGGCTCCAGGCCTTGCGGAAGGGAACTTCATCCAGGTAGCTCATGACTGCTGCCTGATTTCTGTCTGCTGGAGGAAGGGATGAAACACAACTGTAAACAGCAGGACTAGCACCTTCTAAGTCGGGTAGAGGGAGAGAAAGATGAGCTGTGTCGAGTGATTGGGTAAAAGGAAAACAGCCCTTAGAGATACTGCCACCTGAGTAAAAACCACAGTGTGCAATGCCCAAATTTGTAAAATCTTACTGATACCAGGAAGATTTGTCTGAACTAACCTTTGCTATCCTGAGCTTGAGCCAGCAGGACCTGACCAAGCTTTCAGCTTCCTTTGGCAGAGATCCTGAGTGTTTTCCACCACTGCTTTCCATCCCTCCTCCCGCCTCTCCCTCCACTGCCCATCTCACAATCCCTTTCCCAAGCTGGGGACAGACTGAGCGCTTTTCCCAGTTCCAGAGGCAGAAACTGTGGCCAAGGAGGACACAGGACACGCCGCAGGTCTCCCCTCTCTGTGTGACCCCAGCACACCCTTGCTTGCAGAGCTCACACACACGGCCATGTGCTGTTAAGCTGTCACACAGATCAGCCCAGGGAGCTGGTGTGAGGGCATCCCCGCCAGCGCCACAGCAGCTTACCCTGGCCAGACCATGAGGCTGGGGCACAGGCAAGCTCCGGGGTCAGAGGGGTGTCGAACTGTAAAGCTCAATGAGCTTTTAAAAACCATCTAGTCATTGTAAGTGTGGTGGTTTTTTTAGATCAGGGGAGAGAAACATTTCTGATCAGCTGGGAGTGGTGGCATGGAAAATATTACTGCAGGAAGCCATCAGCTCTGTATAAATGTCTCAATTTAGTACAAAGCCATTAGTTGTTGCACGAAACTTCGAGTCCCCAGCTTCCCAGGAATGCATGCAAAATGACTTCCTTTCTATATTGGCAAGAGCTGGTCAGCCTTCCACCGAGTCCTGGTACCTGCTGCCTGTGCCTGTTCATCCCAAAGTCTCAGGAGTCATCCCCAAGACACACACTCAATACTTGGTGTGATGTCCCCAAGTGCTTTTACCAGTTATATTTTTTACCTATGAAAAGAAATGGCTTCTATGACAAGGAGGATAAACACAAAAAGAAAATAAGCAGATGAATGCATAAAAGGGAGAAAAAGCTGCCCGTTTACTGCAAAAACAAAGGTCTATCATGGGAAATGGCATTCAGGGTAGTTTCTTATGCTAGCAAAGGACTAACAAACAGCTTCCAGACCGCAAACAGCAGCACGCACAATCACTCAGTGCAACTCAGTTGCTCTTACCAGAGTTACAAAAGAGTTGGCACTCGCCTGCTTACTCCAGGAGCCTTTAATACCCAGGGCTGTAGTGCGGGCAGAGCCCCCCTCAACCCACTTTGCGGCTCCCGCACATGTGCTGCTGCTCACATGCGACACAGGCAACGTGCTGGGAGCCTGCTCGGAGCCAGGCCATCTGCTCCCCAGCCTAAGAGGGCTCAGGGTAAGTCACAATCCACGTCAGCACTGACAAAGACAACGTGTGAAAACATCTGGAAGCAAAGCCACCGCCCCCCAGCTTGCTCCAACTCCTCTGCGTGGCTGTGCAGCCCCTGCCTGCAAGGATAGACCCTCTTTGCAGTTCACACTGGGAATCATCTCTTCCCAAAAGCCATGTGGTACAAAGGTGGGAAGGAAAAGGGGTATCTCATTGTCCATCACACCTAGAATGGCTTTACTTGGGTTTAAATGCAACTTTAAGGGATGGAGATGGGTAGTGAATGTGTCTGAAGCCACAATGAATACAGAGAGATTCTGATATCGTATCTCACTGTATTTCACTACATAAATACTGTGCTTTAAGAAAAGCTCCTACGAGCGTTAATTCCCAAAACCACTATATAGAAAAAACAGAAGTACACTGGGGTGAGGAGTGATGACAATGAACACACTATTAGGCAAGAGTCATAAACACCAACTTACAGCAGAAGGCAGCTCCTGCGAAGGTTCTGACCTCAGGGGCTCCACGCCAGCCCTGCTCACCTTCACATCAAAGACACGGGCTGGCAAACAAACATAATGAGTCTCAAAAACTCAGAGCCAACCTCTCTATTTTTCTGTGCTATAATAGTTTTTAAAACTTGAAAATAGTTAGAAAGATCATACTGCACAAATTTGAATCTTAAATCTGAATACACAAGGTTTTTTTAAGAATACCCTGCCCGCATGTATTTTATGAGTTAAGATTTCCAACATTCCTCTTCCATCTGTGGTTTCAACATCTTCCTCACTAAGAATATAAAACATTTTAATGCAGATGTCATTAGGCAACAGCAAATACGTAGAACAAACCACAGGAAGCTTGTGTTACATCTAAACCCACACCATGCACTGGTGTTTCCAAGTCCTGTTTTGTGTTAGCAATAGGAAGTTATCTTACCTCCAGCCAAAGTCATGGAGCTCTCCTCGCAGGCAGGACACCAGGGCTGCTCCTCCACTGCTGGCTTATCTGCTGCTCAGTTCTTTAAATCTTGCAGTGTCAGGCAAGCATCTGACTGTGACAGTTTTAAGATTATTGTAGCTTAAGCAGTTAGCCCCGTCAGACACGCTGCTGGGATAAGCAGCCTAATTATTTAAGCAGAGCATCCTCCAGGCACTGAGCTTCCTGAACTAAAGCTGTTTCTGCAGTTGTTTTCACACTATTTAAACTTCTGTTCTTCCATGAGGTGAGGCTGCTCAGGATCTGACCCAGCCATAGGTCTGTGAGTAATGAGATGCTGGAGGCGACAGCAGGAATTTGAGGATGTACAGACCTCTACAGCCTGAGGACTTCACGGTCAGCTGGATGTTGGGGTGCTGTAGGTATGTGATATACACATGAGCAAGAACTGCAAACTTCTGCACCCAGATTAATTCCAATTCTATCAAAACCAATTAGTTTGTGTGCTTGTATTAACAGAATCAATGTAAAGCTTCAGCTAAAAAACTATTAACTTTATATATAAGGCCTGAGTGTTGAATTAGGTAACTGCATGTTGCCTCCTCCATGAATTACACCATGTTGTGATGTAAAGAGGTAAGGGAGAGATTAAATCCATTCCCACGTATTAGAGCTAAGCAAGAATAATAACTGCAGCTCTGGAAAGATGCCACAACAATCTGCATAGCCCAGCAAAGCCCCAAACCCATCCAGCCTGCCACTGTTTGAAGCAAACTGTCCAGGACATGGAAGGCTTTGGAATCAGATGCCTCTTGTCACCTTGTAGGAGAGAGAAGTTCCTTCACACAAACCATTTGCCAGCATTTCTCTCCACACTGGACTCGTACTTGAAGCCAAGTACTAAAACAGATCTCTCCCTCGGAGTAAAAACACTCCAAACAAGAAAAAATAAATTCCATTTTCCTCTATTTATTCTGTACAAAAACCAACTTACAAAATAGAGCTGCAGTTTTTAATCAAATATTATACACATGAGCTGTCCCTATACAAAAATAGCCATACAGGCGAAAACCAATTACAGTGGGTCAGACTTCAGATTTCACTGTTTTGTTTTCCAGAAGGCTTATTCATCGAATTCATGTATATTCACATGGTTGTCTGACCCATTTCACCACAACTGGGAATTTTTTCCATGTTGTGCTACCAGTTTTAGTTCACAAAAGCAAAATGTCAACAGCTACTTTAATCACCCTTGAAAAACCCTGTCTTGTTTGTACTTCACCATTTGTTTAAGCTTGTAATGGGTTGGTTTCTACACACAAAAATACAGGAACTATTTTGACAGCGATGCTTGACATGCTTTATTTAAGAAGAAAAACATGTTTTCTAATGATTTTTTCCCCCCTTAAGTCTTTATTTCTGGAGATTTCATCATCTGGAGTTAGGCTTGTAAAGATAAAAGCCACTAAAAATAGGATGTTAATACTGGCACAAATACTCCTGTCAGCAATGTTTCTTTATTAAGATTGAGATTTGTTAACAAAAACTGGCAGCAGGATTGTAATTCCACACCACGAGAGGCCCAGCAGCTTTGGGCTTGCTCAGGTATTTCCCTGCAGAGTCAGATGGCAAAACCAGTTCCTATTCTTCAAGACATTCCAGTACCCAGCTACTGAAACAGAGGATGGGACACATCCTCTTCAGACCCCCTCATCTGTGCATATGCCATTATAATGAAATGTTCCTCCAGTATCATCTATTACTGAGTTATCGGACAGCGGTGGCCCAAGTGTCATTTGTGGGGAGACTTGGAAGAACCCATCCTGGAGGGATGCTGCTTCCTTCAGGGTGATCAGCTGGCACCAAGTACTGATCCCATTCATGCCTTTAACAGAGAGAGCATTGGATCAGAGGAGAGCTGGTAGGAGTTTGGTAATAAGATTTTTTATACACCCAGTCAAGCATCTTTCCATACTGATCCATACATGGAACACACTAAATTGTGCTCTGAAATAAGGAAGCCTGCCACGTGAGGAAAGGCTGAGAGCTGGGTTTGTTCAGCCTAGAGAAAAGAAGGTTCAGGGGAGACCTTATCCCCATGTTCCAGTATTTAGAGTGGCTACAAAGAAGATGGAGACTTCCTTTTTACAAGGAGTCACATGGAAAAGACATGTGGTGATGGGCACAAGTTACTCCTGGGGAGATTCCAATAGGACACAAGAAAATTTTTCGCCATGACAACAACCAGCCATTGGAATAATCTCCCCAGGGAAGTGGCGAATGCCCCAATGTTGGTCACTTAAGATTTGGCTGGACAGGGTGCTGGGACATCTAGTCTAGGTCATGCTTTGCCTAGAAAGGTTGGACCAGATGATCCTTGAGGTCCCTTCCAAGCTGGGGGGACGGGACCATCATTTTCAATCTCAACAAACAATACTTGTCACCTTTGACAATAAAATAAAGAGTTTGGTTTTACCTGATCTGGATTAGAGCTGCTACAGAATGCTCAGCCTGTAAGTAATAGTCTCGGAAGGGCTGCAGTAGGTGTGCTAGAGGAAATTCATCTGTTAAAACACAAACATAGAAATCGTTCAATAAACCAGAAAGACTGATTCTAGTAAGTCTTGGAAGACCCGTATTTGCCAGCTCATTTGCTGCTTCCCAGCTACAACCTGAAATGAAATCCCTGTGTAATCTATTAAGGACTATTTACATGCTTTGCACGTCTCCTCATCAGAGCTGTCAGAGGCAAGTCAAGACCAGCAGAACTTTTCCTGTCTCCATCTTCTAAACAAGGGGAACATATGGACACTAAATCGTTACAGATTGATTACTCGAGTCACACTTTACCAAATGACCAGACTAAAGCATCTGTTGGGTGCTGGAAGTCTTCAATCTCTTCTGTTTAGTCTCACTTTAGCTTAATCTATAACCTCTTCTTGCAAAACATTATGAAATTGTCTTAAGATATAGTGCAGTCTACACTGAGGAACTACACAATTCTTGCATCACGTGTGTTAACAGCACACTGTGTTTATCCCATCTTTTCCTCAGACCACACGTTACTCCAGTGGATGATTTCTTTCTTTCTCAACTATTTCTGTGCCTGCATTTTACACCCAGTGACTATGGGAAGGAGGTGTGGTGTGGAAAAACAGTGTCAAGTATGGCACGCAGAATTTACCTGGATCCCCAAACAGCTTGGAATCCATTTCGAGTTTTTGCTGTAGTAGTTTTTCTCTTTCCTTCTTCTGTTTCTTTTCCATTTCTCTCTTCCTTTCCTCCTCCTGTTCTCCCTCCAGCATAACTCTTAATGCTCTCTCCTCAGCTTCATACAGCTCTGTGCGATTTTTGAGCAACGTTTTGAGACTCTCCACCTGAGTTTCAAATGCTTCATCTGCTGAGGGAGGTGGACAAACACCTGAACAGAAAGAGAATTAACTCTGAGTTTCACATTCAGAAGGCGCTCTGTTATCAGATTTGAGAGGGGAGCTGGCAAAAATCTCAGAGGAACATGAGCTTAACCTTGCTAACAATTATCTTACTGGAGTAATTCTATCAGGAAAGAGCTTGGAAACGTAGGCACACAATCACTGTATTCAGCAGTTTATAACTATTCTTGCAAAACAACGTAAGTAAAATCACTAGTAAACAGGTTTTCGAAGCTGCACCTTGCCAGTGAGCACAGGGCACTCACATCATCTTATTTCCTATGTGTGCAATTAGAAAAGTTTGGTAAAAACCTCATCATTAACCTTTCCTGGCAGCAGCCTCTTTCCTCAGTTTCCGAAGCTTCTCCAACGCGCGCAGGATGTCCACCATCCTCTTTGTGTCTGCTTGTTTCTTCCGTACTTCAGATAACACACTGTCTGCAGCAGCCTTAAGTTCTCGTTCCTATGAAAGAGAGAAAAAAACCAGACATGATGTGTGAAAAATCCACAGACAAGACTGAAACGGTACTTTCAAAAAGACCAGTGGAGCACTGGAGATCAGAACAACTTCTCAGTAACCTCCCAGCTGTGGCAAGTCAAGTCAACCATCCAACCTTGTCTTTGGATGAAAAAGCTAAAACATGACAGACTTCAAGAAACAAAGAAAGAATGATGAGCAATTCCTAAAATTAGGCCAAACAGCTATTGAAGTCGTGAAGCCAGATAACCAACCCTTAACCACATAAAGTTAGGAACAACATTAACCATAAACCATCCTGATTCTAGAGCTTGGCAATTAAACACCATTAACGTGCCACAGACTGACCACCAAACCCTTCCCAAGAGCTGGTCTGTGCCACCCCAGCACCAGCAGAAGGGTAGCTCTTTAACCACCAGCCAACACAAAGATCTCAACAGCACTTCCCAGCAAGCCTAATTTGAGGGGGTTTTAATGCTTTGGGGCCATTTTACTCGCTGGTAATAGCGAAAAGCTTGCAAACAAGCTTCACGAGGATGAAGCCAACAGGCAAGACTTAAGCTTACTGAGATAGCACTGACCACCATAAGCTGTGAGCAGTGTGGGGCAGGTGGACATGCAACTGAGAGTTCAGAAACCATTTAACCTCCAATTGTGCAGGCCTAGGACATGAGTATGGCAAAGCCCAGATGCCCACCAAGGCTTTTAAGGAAGCAGCAGGACTGCAGGCCTTGAAAACAGCATGTCTCCAGCACGCAGCACCCAGCCGGCAGCTATTGAACCGCAGGGGCTAAAGCCGGGTATCGGGCAGACACAGCCCGTGACCAGCAGGTCCCCCCCGGCTCCACCACCTTGCCCTGAGCCCAGAGGGACTCGCAGGGGTCCCCGGGTGGCCACAGTGCGGCTGGGGGAGGAGGATGAGCTCCACTCGGAGCCGTACCCGGTTCTTCTCCTCCACCTCCTGGATGCACTTGGCTCTCCACTGGTCGATCTTGGCCTCCCGCTCGGCGGCCCGGGCCTTCTCCTCCTCCTTGGCCGCCTTGGCCTCCTGCTTCCTCCGCTGCAGCCGCTGCCTCCTCTTCCTCGCTCTCTCCACCTTCCTCCGCAGCGCCTCCCGGTAGCCGGGCTCCCGCAGGGGCCGCACGACCTCCCGCAGCTCCCGCCGCGCTCCCTCCGCCTCCTCCCGCGCCCGGTCCCAGCCGGCCTCGTCGCCCTCGGCCTCCCGCTGCCGCAGGGCCCGGCAGAGCGCGGCCAGCCGCGCCACCCGCCCCAGTGCCGCCACCACCAGCTCCCGGGCACTGCTGGGGCTGGCGGCCGCGGGCGGCGGCGGCGGAGGGGGAGCGGCCCGGCGCCGGCCCAGGAACTGCGACAGCCATAGCTCGTCCTGCTGCCGCTGCGCCGCGTCCTCCTCAGCCGCCGCCCGCGGCGGGAACGGCGGCGCCGCCGCCGGGAAGAACGGGCCGCCGCTCGGCGGGAAGCGCGGCCTCGCTTCGCCCTCGGGCCCGGCCGGCGGCGGCACCAGGAAAGGCGGAGGCGCGGCCGCCGCCGCGAAGGGCCCCGGTCGGGCGGCGGGGCCGGGGAAGGGCGCGGCGGGCGGCGGGAAGGGCCCCACCGGCGGCGGGAAGGCTCGGAACGGCGGCGGGAAGCGCCCGCCGAAGGGAGGCGGCTGCGCCATGCTGCCGCCCCGACCAGCTACACTCGCATCGCAGCGCCGCCTGGCGGCCCGGAGGACCCGCCCCTCCGCATCCCCACCCTCCACAGCCTTACCCTCGTATATTCACTTAAAAGCCTCAAAACCTTCAAATACCCTTAAAACGTAAAACTTCTGGGGATGACGTCAGGGATGACAACGCTCCGGTGCTTGAGTATTCGCTCGGTTTTATTCAAACGCCAGAGGTGAAGTACAAACTGTAGTTACACAGCGTTTTGTTTCCTTAAAAACAGTTTGTGTTTTACATAATTCCAAACAACTTTCAAAACTAAGTTGTTGAACAGTTTCACCTAAAAGGTTGGGGTTTGGTTTTAGTCCATTTAAAAAGGGATTTGAATGAAAGGATTCAGAATTAAAAGCGGTTATATATATTTTTCCACTCTAAAAGGTGGAAAGTGAGGATGCAGTTACAGATAGCTCACCCCAGATTCCCATTCTGAGGGGACTAAGCTCCTAGAAATACCCTCACCTCCCAACGCAGCTTCTTCTGAACCATTTGTGAGTCGTTTTACCTGAATAAAACCTGAAATCCTACAGGAAGTATCTGCTGCATCTGGCTACAACTGCATGTCACACTGCTTCTAGGTCAGAACACAAGTATCACGTTAAATTTACATGACAAAAATCGACAAAAATCGGGTCAATGCATCCATGGTATCCTAAAACATCCACTAGACTGAAAAGAACGATGAGAGTTTCATTTAAATAGTGTGAATTTAAACGTTAGAAAAAAGGGTCAGTAAAACCTAAGCTCACATATCACCGAAGAACGAAAAGTTGCGAGTAACGATTTTAATTGCCGAAACAAACCCAAAACGTACAGGTCCTTTAGTGTTTTCACAAAGACTTTCCTAAAGGATCGGATTCATTTTGGTGTAGAACAGAAGAGGGAGGATTGCTTTGCTGCCACACTAAAAATCAAAGACAAAACCACAAGAGGCACTACCAGCATTGGAGCGTATAACTTAAAAAGCGCCGTGTGAACAATCACTACCGATTACATCAAAAATATGATACATTTACTTCTTTCATCTCTTAACATTATAAGATAGAGGTTGGGCAAAGTGCACCAAAAAACTGATGCATGATAGTTCCAATACGTTAAACAAAATGTACTATATTAGAACATTAATAGTTAAAAATTGATGTTGACTTCTCATCCAAATTCAGATGGCTTACCAGGTCCTAGAAATCCTCTGGAAAAATGAATTACCAAGTTCTGACTTCACTTTCTTTCACAGTATTCCAGGTGATGAAAACGTACTCCTAATGGAGAGGCGAAGGATAATTATTTGCTATTGCATTTCAATTACTGTAACAAACTAGTGTCACGTCTTGGCAAGATCTCCCAGCAGTGTCCCAAAGCGAGTCCCAGTTTTTCCACAATCCCGCTGTAACAAGTCACTCCAGCACCCACCCAGCTCCAACCCAACACTGACCCCAGCGTAACCCCCTGCGAGGAGCTAATGGTTTATTCACCCTCTACCAATTATTCATCCTGATTCCCCCGTTTGTAGAGTAACATTATTGTAAAATCTAACTATCGGCAGCACCGGCGTTGCTGGTTTAGTTTCTAGGAAGAGCGATGGATCCAGGTGCTGCTGGATTTGCTATACATTTTAATTGAACAAGTGTAATATACAATTCATATTTGAACATTATGCCATCCAAGTCCACACAATGTCCATCGAATAAATCAATGTGATGTTGCAATAAAATACACGATCTGATTGAGCTAATAAAGTTCCTCATCATGTATCCGAGATAGATCCAATGCCTTTTAGGATCAGACTGAAGCCAGAAGTAACCAAGTGCGCTTTATGCGGGCGAGCATTCTGACAGTATTTAATGGTTTGCAGCATCTGCTTGTCGAGGCCAGCCTTCTTCCTCCACACCAGAGTCATATTCTTCCTCAGATGAATCTTTAGTGGGAGCCCTATAATTAAAACGAACTGATGAGATACTTTAGATACAGTTTCTGTAGCTTCTGGTCAACACGTCACCCCAGTGAAAACTGCTCACACAAGCATGCACCTGCTAAACGACCTTCTGAGCTGAAAACAGTGCTATGTAGATTACTACCAGCATGCACTCTCATTACGGAGAGCCAAAAAGCCATTGAATTCAGTTAAGTCATTTGATTTAATCAATAAATTTTGTATTTCCAGCAAATACGAATGGTGGTGCTCTACAAAATCCCGTAAATCAGCCACCAGTGTAAGCAGGATACTCCCCATTCCAACCATCCCCTTTGAGACACAAGCCTCAGCACAGACACAGAAGAATAGAAACCATGTACCTCAGTGGAGAAAGTTACCCCCAAAACGTTGTCAGGGATAAAAAACCAAGCCAGAGTTCCTGAATTTCAGACCTGTGTTTTCAACCTGACCCATTCCCTCTCAACTCCATCCTTTGTTCACTAAAATTAATATTGTTTTCCTTAATCCAGATTTTTCCCGTGCTTTCAGCATTCCACCACATCATTACAACATTAAATTGTTTTAAGAGTTCAGCAAATCAGTAGATGTGCCTTTGTGGCTCTTCACTGCTGCAAGAGCAATGGAGAAGAAAACTGCAGCAGCCTGTATAAAAACCAACCTCAGTGACAGAAAATAGAAGGAGAAAGGAAAAAGGTCTGTTTCAGGAATTTCCGGACAGTCACAATTAAACTTCAGCTTTTTACTGTTAACTACACACACACACAAAAGGCTTAAAGTAACTTCATATGTAAGTTTATTTTTAGATTTCTATTTAAACCCTAATGCAATACAACCCCAAATTGCAACCCAAAGCCCCTAGACAGAACAGGCACTAGTTCAGCTGTGTGCAGCATACAGAGACTTGGATCCCTTTTAGGTTGTGTGCATGGTTGTGTGTTTATAAGCTTGTTCCTACAGCAAACAGCAGAATACCTGTCTAGCTGTGTTACTCGTCTGCTCTGAAACATCCATTAGGGTTTTACCTAATGTATCCTGGCTCTTTTTTGCCTTCTACAACATCTTTGTCAACTTCCACGCATACAATGTCAGAATTGGGCACTTCAAACATGGGCTCCAGTAACAGCTTCTCCTACAAGAAAATAGAGGGGGCAAAATGTTTCTGTGTTTCATGTAAAATATTTCTCCCACATAACAATATACTCAGCAAGTGATTTCCAGAGTTAGAGAGTTTTCTTGGAAAAGACTTACTGCATCCCATGTAAGACCCAGAACTAAGTGAGGCTTTGACTGAAAACTGTCATGTTTAGGTCCATATACAAAAATGTAAGTAGCTTCATTTACTCAACATGAAAATTTACTCACCATTATAGATCGAAGACCTCTTGCACCAGTTTTTCTGTCCAGGGCCAGTCTGGCTATAGCCTTCAATGCATCTTCAGTTACATTTAATTCGCACTACATAGAGAAAAACATTAAGTTTAGTTCATTGTTTCACTTATAACCCAACAGTAGGTTGCAAGCATTACTGAAAATAACTTACAAGTGATTTACTTGTTACAGACCAGAACATTTAAGCTTCAGCTACACTTTGGTTTTGACTCACAATACTATGTCCTTTTACCTACAACTACTCTAAGTACTTCTAGAGTACATGAAGCAGCTCTTGATGCCTTCTAGGCAAGGTCACAGATGTTTATTTGAATACAAACATGAAGAGCAGCTCAACTACTTCCAGATACTCACCCCACAAGCACAGTTACCCAGTATAAACCAGTGTAACCAGTCAGGTTCTAACCAATTTGCTTACTTTCTTTTCCACAGTGGGGAGGTGCATATGTGGGGGGAAGAAGTGATTTCAACTGCTATTTTAGATCACTTTAACACGGTATTTACAAACAAGAATACTGAAGAGTCACCAAATAAAAACCTCAAACCTTATCCATGCTGAACAGGGCCTGGTACTGAGGAACCACAGCATTTCGTGGCTCAGTAAGAATCCGTACAAGGGTTTTCTCGTCCAGGCTGTGCAGAGGAACCACCACAGGCAAACGTCCCACAAACTCAGGAATCATGCCAAATTCAATGAGATCCCTGGCTTCCACGTGACGCAGCAAGCGATCCTTTTCTTCAATTTCTTCATGAGGATCAGACTCTCCACTTATATTAGCAAGATCAGCAGCTGCTGCAGCCCTTCTGCCTTTGCCCATGTTAGCTGGTGTCCCAAATCCTAGATACTGCAACACAAACATGTTATGCTTATAGAATTATAATAGTTACATTTTCTTCATGTAACTAGATCACTCTCTATGTGCACTAAAAAGCTGAAGTGATTGATTATATCATTACACACAGACTCAAGAAATTACTTACAGTAAAATTACACCCCTTGCACAATCAGTTTCTTGTAACATTTAATTCCCTCAGTAAAGTATCAACACATCAGCCTAAGAGCAAGGTTATTAATGTATCCTCATAAGTTTACACATACCAGTGACACTAAAAAGGGCTCTTCAGACGTTAAGCAAATGCATGCCGGCGTGCTTGCATGAAAAGCTACCTGAATTATCATAAAATTCGGATTTCAGTCACTCCTCTGTTGTTAGAAACAGGGTGCACATTTTGTCAGAAAGCTGCAGCCACACGAACTCTGTCCCCAGACATTAATACCGAAAGCAGTGAACTGCATGCCCAGGTATTTTAAGCTGATGAGACCTTTTAGCACCATTTGCTCAAACTATGAGTATAATATACATTTTCTAGGGATATCCAAAGGTTTTCTCAGTTTCCTACTTGGGACACTCCAACTGAAAGAAATCCTATTACAATGCCTACAACTGTTTCACATACTCTGTTAAGAAACACTGGACATGACAACAACCTAAGTTTACCACATGAGCAGGGACAGCAAGTCCTCCCCCAACAGCTTTTAACTTCCCTATTTATTTTTTTTTCCTATTTGCATATGCTAAAAATCTCTCTGTGGAAGCAGAGATCACTGCAAGCTACTTAAGCCTACTAACAAGAGGCTTGTTCTTCGCTACCTTTCTTAGGCTTGACCTCAAGTACCCAGATAACAGATGGAAACCCCCTGCTTTATAACATAGTGGGTTTACAAATATAGTGCAACCTTTAGGAGTCTGTACTGTGAACAGTACTTAAGGTAATTTTTCAGCTCAAATACAGCCTGATGCACTCACTTTTTCATTTTTCCTCCTGCTGATAATTCTGTCCAGACCATTAAAAGCACCAGAAGCTACAAAGAGGATGTTTGTTGTGTCAACCTGCACTGTTTCTCCACGTAGTTTACGAGAATTCTTTTCTGGAACGTTTACTATTGTGCCTTCGAGTAACTTTAACAAGCCCTAAGGAAGAAAGAAGAAATAAGCAACAAAAAATTCCACTGTGTATCATCCTATAAGGCAGCACATCAGACTGTGCTGACTTTCACAGAGGTACTTGCATTTTTTAATCCCTTAAGCCTTTATAGTAACAGCAAGTGCCTAAAGAAATCAGTTTTCCATACAACCCCTCTCAAGCACAGACAAAAATCTTCCTGTGTACATGTGACTCCCATGTACACTATGAGCTGCATTTGGCAGTAAGTTGCTTTAAGATTTTTGTTCAAACAGAAAATGTTTTCTGTTCTTGCCTACATTATGCAACTTTGCCATCTGAACGCTGCAAAGATGTTTTTCAATTAAAACAACTCAACTGCAACTCAATTAAAATGTTTCTATGAAGCAGTCATGAGTTGCTTTTATTTTGAATGAAGAGGAAAGATGAGGGTTTCAAAAGGCTAGTAATTAGGGAACTAAAGAACTATGACTCTCTACATTCCCATGCCATCTGACATACAATAGGATGATATATAGACTTGTTGGGCTGCTCCTTTACAAAGGAAAAATCGCTCCACGGAAGTACTCACTTGTTGAACACCTTCTCCTCCAACATCCCGTAACTGATGAATGCCAGGAACGCTGCCAATCTTATCTACTTCATCCAGAAAAACAATTCCTGCAGTTACAGAAAACGGATTTAAGGAAGACTCCACTTTTTAAGAGAAGCAAGAACTTACACACAGGGAAGAACATAGCGTAAGACAGCATCAGTCTGTTCTACTTCTGTATTGTAGGTTACAAAATGTGCACACTCTTGTCCAACTATGGACAAGAAGAAAAGCTACGTGATATGCTTACAGTTCTTTTCATGTTTATTATTTCTGATTTAAAGCTCAGGCACATGCGACAGGAATATCAATTACAGAAATACTGGTGGTCTCATTCGAGCACTTAGGCGAGTTTAACACAGTCTATGAATGAACTTCAGAAAACATACTGCAGAAGTTTACCTTGCTGAGCTTTTTCTACATTGTAGTTGGCATCTTGGAGGAGTTTTGCAATGACAGATTCAATGTCTTCACCAACATAGCCAGCTTGGGTCAAGGTAGTACAATCACAGATGGCAAAGGGTACATCTAGGCATTTAGCTAGAGTCTGAGCCAGCAAGGTTTTACCTGATAAAATAAAACCTGTATGTTACAACCACTACCCATTTCTTTAGAGCACACAAACCCAAATATTTACCATAAAGTCACCATTACTGTTATTAGATATTCTAAATGATGCCAACATGCTCATATATTCATATAAGAATATTTTCCAAGGCAGCTAGTTTTCATAAGCAGTAGTTTCTAAATTGGCAAGCTGTATTTCCCAATTAGACTAATAGCATACACTTGAGGCAGCTTGAAACTCACACAGTATCACAAAGTGTCACACAACACAGAAACCAGAATACATGTACTTGCATAGATTAAAGATTAAATAAATCAGTAGTCCTTTGCAGACACTCAGGGTACAGTGCAAAGTCCAACTGCTCCTGCTTTGAAGTTGGGGAGAAACAGAATTAAAGTATTATTTAGGGAATGTTCTCCCAAATAGCCTGCAGAACGCTGTCACCTCAGCACAAACACTCCCACTTTTTATGAACATACAAATATCAGCTCTCTTTTAACCCCCCTGCAACTTGTCTGTCCCCGAGGTGGAACAACACTTTCTAATGCAGCATCTCAGCTTGCCATCTAAAGCACAGAAACTTTAAATGCATTTCAGCTGAATCAAAGCTGCACTTTTTAATCAGGCAGTAAAATATAGGCCTTTAAAAAAAAAAGAAGAGAAAACCACGTGAGTAGAGCTCCTTCCTTTTCAAGGCCAGTTAGCTCAGCTGGTTTCCATGGCATGAAAGCACAAAAATCCCAGTTTGGAATCTACAGTTTAGCTTTTTATACACCAAATTGGAATAATCATAGAAGAGGAAAATCACTCAGTAACAATCAATCTTAGGAAAAATCTGACACCTATAAAACCACGCAGCTGTATAATACCTGATCCAGTTGGTCCAAGCAGCAAAATATTACTTTTTTCAAGTTTTATGTCATCGTTGGGTGAATCTAGTACTTCTCCTCCCCGTTTTTCCTGAGGTATCTGCTGGTTCATTTGTTGCTGCATCGATGCTCCTAAAGCATTACCGTGTGGACTGATTCCAGCAATCTGCAGAAGTTCTGAGGAGGACAATAATAGAACTGTTTGAGCACCAACAGGGTCTCTGCCATTACCTTAGATGCATGATAAAAGCTTGGTGGTCCTGTTTAGTTCTGCAAATCTCTAATTCTATCTGTACAGAAGTTTACAGATAGGACAGCAACAAAAATATGACACAATTATTACAAAACCATGAGTTTCAACTGTATTTTTGCACAAAGGCATATTTGCATATATGAGAAGAATTATCTAAAAATATTCCTCTACAGTAAAGAGAAATTTTCAGTCCTTACAAATTAAGTAATTTTAACTGTAATTTTTAGTGGTTTTTTTCCTTAACATATGAGAAGAAATAAATCCAAACTGTTGATCCCTACGATGAAGACGTACAAGAACTGGTTTACTGTGACAAGTACAAAAACAATGCACAGGTCTACTCTCAAGACTTAAAGAGTTGTCTTCATTTGTTACAGGTTTTGGCCCTACACATGGATATGGAGATTGAGCTGGATTTTCTTTTGTCAGAGCACTAGTTTTAAGTGGTTTGCAGGGTACAATTTTAAAGATTAAGCAAACTGGTTTGAAGAGGTGTAACTGGGATTACAAACTGATCTACACCGGACTAAGAAGTTCAACAGCCAGTGAGAGTTCTGGTGGACTGAAAATAAACATAACTGACATCACCCAGACAAAAAAAAGAGGGCATTCGGAGGTTCAAGGTGACAGTGTCTTTTAGGAGTGCAAATACCCTGCAGTTGCATAACTTCCTTTATTATCTACCTCACATGATATTCTGTATGGTATTACTAATATAATCACAGATATTTAATTCAATTTCACTTGCTCTACTGAGAATAATTCTAAGGATAGGTAATTATTTAAC
Organism: Strigops habroptila; assembly: GCF_004027225.2. Lineage (NCBI taxonomy): Eukaryota > Metazoa > Chordata > Aves > Psittaciformes > Psittacidae > Strigops > Strigops habroptila. Next base: position 3,096,769 of record NC_044285.2, read on the forward strand.
CAGCTTCATAAAAGGTATTTTTACAAGTTACCTGCTTTCCACCTAGAACTAGATAAAGAGTTAAATCCCAGTCAGCCCTTTTAAAGCCACACTCAATGCCATCAATTAAATTTACTTGCAGAAGAAAAGCAAACGGGATTTCAGCATTTTAAACTAGCAGTCACTAAAGACTATTCTAAATTAACATGAAAAGAGTAGATATTGCAGAGGAGGACATGAGGAGAGAGTTCACTTACTTGTAAATCTGTACTCATCCTCCCGTCTTCTGATTTCTAATTCTAAGAGAGAGGATGAAAACAGTAATAAAAAAAATAAGTTTATAAAAAGTTTATAAATTCTCCACCTCTTGCCCTCTTCTGAATACATCTCATTACTATGTATTAATGTATCTCTAACATGAAATCCCCACATGAATTAGTTTTTATCTGCCAAAATTAACCCAAACCCCAACATGCACGCTTTTAAAATGACAGCAAGCTTCCTACTACTAAAACAAGTAACAATCTATTACCTCTGATTAGATTTTCATTTTAAAACCACTTACATAAGGGGGGGGGGAACTTGCAGTGATATCATTTTACTTTAAAAAGCCTTCCTTAAACTCTCAAATTTAGATCTGAGTGTTACAATATAAGATTTCCCCATATTTCAAAGTACTGTTACAAACACTCACTGCCAGTCCCTCTGGTTATGCACCATTTTATTTCCCTGTAGAGGGTCACAAATGCCAAGTTCACAGCTGCTCTCCTGCCATTATCAGAACAGTGCTACTCATGTTCCCCCCTCAGTTAAAACACTTCTTTATGTAAATTCAAAAACAAAGCAGATTTCTGTTTGCTCAGCATACTGGTTTTTGTAATAGAGCACAAAACACCTTAAAAAAATCAAGGTACACTTTGAATCAGAGACAGTAACTTAATCCTACTTCTAAAAATAAATTAAGATCAACATAGCTACATTCTTACTCAGTAGCAAAAGTACTGCCAAGAGTAACTCCATCTACACCTACTAGATATGGAACAATACTATGGTGACCGACAGATGCTGCCAGCAGCAGCCAAGTGAGGTTGTGAACCCAGCTATTCATCAAATTACCTATGCAAAACGGTATCTTCATGATCTGCATTGTGGCTTGCTGATTAAGCAGCAGATCTACTGTTAAACAGTAAATGAGATTAGAAAGTAAAACTTAGGAAGCTCGTTTTATAAAGTTAAATACCTAATAATATGTGTCAGTAAAGAAAGCTAAACATTTACTACAGAAGGCAATACCCATGGCAGCATAAAGCTTCTGGATTACTATTTAAAGAAATCACAGAAGTTCACATACAGTGAAAATTAAATTTAATAGAAATTCCTTTAGATCATGTCACTTTCAGAACATCTAACATCAAAGTAAAACCTTTCTCAGGGTTTCTTAAGTGAGGGCCCTGACATGGTAAGTTTGATTTGACCAGAAAAAATATCAAACATCATACAAACCCCTTGGTGTTAAAGAAGTCTGCTTTTCAACTTCTGCTTGCTGTCTCAGGTTAGCTGGGATATTATTATAGATCCTCTTGTAATGATTGTACACAGCAACTGAAAGCACCTTCTTGGCGAAACACTGACCAACAACGTATTTGTCGAGGTAGTTGTAAATCTGAAAAATAACTCAATCTTAGTAACACTTTAAATCACCTTGCAGCAGAAAAGAGAAAATAGTACATTGTGCCAAAGATGGACTTTGGCCTAAACCAACCATTACAGAACTAAGAAACAGAAAGCCAACATTTAAAATACAGAATATATCCCTGTTGATAAGTTTACTTAAAAACCTGGAGCTTACACAATCATATTGTGTCTGTCACTTCTCCCCTACTAATATTTAAACCCATTGTCATTTTCACCCAAATTTGTAAGAGCAACAGAAAGGGCAGCCTACCCAGGAGCTATGTGCACCTTCAGAAACCAATGCAGTCCACTAGGAACTGAGAAACACATTAAGTTCCCTCACTACTCAGGAGAGGGAAACCAAACGACTTAAGGTGGGTCATGGCCACAAGTTAATCAGCCCAAGCTCTCACTCAGAAACAGGCCAAGTCCAAGGTTCTGCAGCTAGAGAAAGAAGCTGCTAACATAAGGGTGCAGAATATGCCAAGAGCAGGAAATAAGAGATACCGCAGTTGGTGAGGGTTGAGGTTAGCCTCAGGGTCACAAGGAGAAAATGAAGGTACTGGACTTCAGTCACAAGATGAAGGCAGAGGAAAAACAAGCCCAACTACTTCTATTGGATCTACTTGTTTCCTTTATCAGTGCTCTGCTGGGTCACATAGCTCCGAAAGGTTTAATCTTGAGCTAATCATCTTTATTGTTTGTTGCTCCAACCATTACACACCTGATGCAGATTAAGAAGTAAAACATTCCACCATGCTGCAATACAAGGAAACGCTGGAGTGACATTAAGAACCAAACCTTTTTCGGTGGAGGCGGCGGCTTCTGCTGGAATGCCAATTTCACAGCTTCTGCTGCTGACTCGGGCTCTTTAATGATGCTCTTTTTCGTGTCCGCCTCTGACAGTACAACGAAAAAATGGTGACACTTTTCACACTTCACAAAGCGGGTGGAAGCTGCAGAAAAAGTAAACCCAAACAGTAAGAGGAATTGCTTAGACAGCATTCATTAAACTGCTCGAGTTTGCCATCCATGGGACAAGCACCTGTAAGACAGCACAGCCACCTCTGTGCTTACACACTTCCCTTTCATTCATCTTCAGAGCTTTAAAAGCAATTATTGGACTATGAAATTTGACACACAGGGAATACAGTTTGCCAAAAAGTCACAATGCAGGGCAGCAACCAAACAAGGGATTAAAAAGCAAACATCTATTTCATACTTATTCAGGAGCACTACACTTGGAAGAGGAAACTTTGCACCTCAAAGCAGCGCAAAAATTAATGAGGACTTCTAACTATGCAGGAATTGTTCCCAACTCTAAAACTAGCAAGAAAAAAAATGCAGTTAGGGACAGACCAAAGTGCAGGGAAGGAATCTACAATCACAAAGACAGTAGGTTCAGGGAAGCTGTGGCAGATCCCAGTCTCTGCATCCCACTGGCTCGAGTCACCTAAGCCCAGGACATGCGCAGCGGGGTCACACGAAGGGCTCATCCCAAGCAGAGGCAGCTGTGGTATGCAACAGATGAGCAGGACTTTGATGTTTTGCAAGATCTTTTGCTTATTTATTTTTACTGTCAAGAGGAGAACACATTTCTTTCAAATTCCAAAAGCCAAATCCTCCTACTACTAACTTTGTGAACTCTGTCTCAAGAAAACATGTTATCTGCAGAGACTGGTTTCAAAAGCCTATAAACTAGAACTTGCACTGCTTGTGTTTTCCTTTGGAAAAACAAAGTTAAAATAATGGAAAATAAACAGTAGAGAAGAATAAATTTATAATTCAAAATAGATCTTTTCTGACCATATTACCATGCTATTAAATGCAAATCACGTGCAACAGGACCGATTTAATGTATTAAAAGCAAAGTAAACATAGCAAAACATGAAAAACTTGCATCAAAACTTCTGAAATCATAAAAACTTCTTAGCAAATGCCCTGACCACTGTAGTAGCAGCTGATTTTAATAACAGCCACTAGCAATTAGCAAGCTGCTTATTTATAACTTGTTGTTGCCTCCCATACAGCTGGCATCAGCAAAGAGGGGTTTTTTTCTTATGACTGGGTGAGAAAGACCAGCAGATTCCTTTAAGAACATAGCACATAATGCCATGACCATCACAGCTTTATTAACTCTGCTCCAAAGAAGATTTGTCTACAGGCTGGAAAGTTCTTCTGGCATCCTTCCAAATTACTGTTATCTGCCTGATGGGAACAGGGTGGAGAACCACCTGCCTGCACCCACTCCTCTCACATAACTGTTATTTAGCAACAATATTGCAGGGAAAAAAAAGCCCAAACTCTCCCGGAATGGTCACTCAAAACACCTCTGATACTCTTAGTGACCACAGTGCCACGAGGCTGTTGTCCTTCCTAACATACATTAGCATTCCTGCAATGCTAATAGTCAGCTTTATTAGTCAGCTGACAGTACTACAGTCACCTGACAGCCATAAGAAATTTCCCCTCTTATAGATCCAGAGGGATGGTTAACAAAATAGAAAATAAAGAGCAGGCTGTAAGAATACTATTGTGCATCTTTACAACACCATTCACTGAAAAATGTGTGTAGAGTACACTTTTATCAATTACCCCAAACAGCACAGGTTTTAGAAAATTAGAGCCTTCTAATTTTCAGCAAGACCAATAGAATCCCAGCCTGGTTTGTGTTGGAAGGGATCTTAAAGCTCATCCAGTTCCAATCCCTGCCATGGGGCAGGCACAGCTTCTCTGGGCACCCTGTGCCAGCGCCTCAGCACCCTCACAGGGAAGAACTTCTGCCTAAGAGCTTATCTCAATCTCCCCTCTGGCAGGTTAAAGCCATTCCCCTTGTCCTGTCCCTACAGGCCCTTGTCCAAAGTCCCTCTCCAGCTTCCAGTCCCTTCAGGCACTGGAGCTGCTCTAAGGTCTCCCCTTAAGCAGCCTTCTCTTCTCCAAGCTGAACAAGCCCAACTCTCAGCCTGCCCCCAGAGCAGAGCTGCTTCAGCCCTCGCAGCATCTTCATGGCCTCCTCTGGACTCTCCAGGTCCATAGCATCCATGGTTGCAGAGAAACACTGATGTATGGGGAGCCTGGGGAAGGAGACTTGGTTACCAAAACACGGTCATGTAACTGGCCAGCTTCTATTATTTACACAGCAATCTGGAGAAAAGCATCAATATGACTGTTAACAGAGCAAAAAAAGAAAAAGGAAGTTTGCTCTAAATGTAAGGAAACCAAGTTTAAGTACTGCTATCTCCCTGAAACTGAGCATTCAAAACTGCAAACAACTTTGCTATTTTTAAATACTGGCACGTTCTTTTAGCAAACATAAAAGCACGGCAAAGAGCCTCCATGTCAAGTTACCCCACTGTTAGAAAGTCATCTGCAAATATTTACAGTGTGCTAAAATGCAACTCAAGAGTTATTTTTGCTTCGGGCAACATTAGCACAGAAGCTGCATTTGCAAAGAGATTTGTGAAGTCCGCAGGAGCTGACCCTGCCAAAGAGAAAGGCTGAGTTTTTACAGTACATACAGGAAGCCAGAACAATTGGGGGATTAATCTTAAAAACACTTGCAGAGTTGAGATAATGGGCTACTATTAAACTGCTCTAATAAACATGAGGAAAAAGAGAGCAGGGAAGTCTTGCTTTGGAGGATGGGAGCTGACCTGATGGTGTCAGGTGGAGGCAGTAAAAGCAGTGCTTAGACAAGGCTTTTTATGTCGATCAGCTTTATAGCTGTTGGATTTCACTCTACATCTGAGGCTCATGTTTTATTTCACTGATCACGAAACTCTTCTTACAGAGCCTCACAACCCAAAGCAACAGAGGAACTGCTGAGAAAGCGTGTCAAAGCAAAATTCCTTTTGGTTTGCATCATATTCCTTCCTTAGCTGTTAATTACTGGAAAACCATTACCAAGCAAATCCTTATACAAGATTTGTGAATACAAAGTGAAGCCCCACTGAAAGCAAACTCCACTGGACAACCAGCCTGTCCCACTGCCACTCAATGGCAATTAATTTACTAACAAATGTGGCTTTTAGTCGGTATTTTGTTCCCCTACCTCTCTCTAAATGTCTGAAAAACCTACTATTTAGAAACAAACACATATTTTCCTTTGGCTTTAGATATTCACTTAAAGCTCTGCAGTTCACTCATTCAAACCAGACTTGAAAGAATTCATCATTTTTGCTAACTAAGCAAAGGCTTATCCGAAAAATCCAATTACAGTATGTTTAATACAAGCTGCAACCCATTCATTTTGGGCAGAATGAGACAGAGATCTCTCTTATTAGTTTTTGTTTTCTTCTTTTTAATCATTTTTAAGATAATTAGAACTTTGCTCTTCTGTTCTCAAGTACTTTATATTCTACAGTTTGGCTGGGAAGCAGCGTGCTCAAATGAACAGACTAAACCAGAAGACAGGCCCATGACTCACAGCAATTTCTGAGAAATCAGAGCAGTTACAGTCTTTGGTTTAATTTAAGTTACCAATTAACAGAGAACTGAGGACTGCTCTTCTCAAGATGAGCAGAAGTGTGCTCTGCTCCGCTACCTGGTGACACTGGGCTTGGTTTGAACTAATTAATAACAGGTCCATTTAAAGCTGTAAAATCTTTAAGCCTCAGAGTAGAAGACACAAGGAGAAGAGGAGATACATTCAGCTATTCAAAGGAGACTTCCTCATGTTTTGACTTTCAAGCTTCTGAGCAGATCTGACCAGCTGCAACTCTGTTTTTACAAGCACAAAGCAGGTTTCCAGTCCCAAACTCTTTACAGGTTTTGCAGTATCAGTACTGGTGAATTTGAGGTTGCATATGCCAGGGGTTTTTTTCCTCTTCCTAAGAAAGTTTTCTTAGGAACACTGACAACATACTAAATCACACCTCTGCTTTCCAGGGATACACAGTGATTGTCCAATGGTATTTCCAGATAAAAGCACAAACTCTGGTAAAAAGGGGAGCAAACACATAGAATCATAGAATAGTAAGGGTTGGAAAGGACCTTAAGATCATCTAGTTCCAACCCCCCTGCCATGGGCAGGGACACCTTGCCCTAAACCATGTGGTCCAAGGCTCTGTCCAACCTGGCCTTGAACACCGCCAGGGATGGAGCATCCACAACCTCCCTGGGCAACCCATTCCAGTGCTTCACCACCCTCACTGTAAAGAACTTCTTCCTTATATCTAATCTAAACTTCCTCTGTTTAAGTTTGAACCCATTACCCCTTGTCCTATCACTACAGTCCCTAAGGAAGAGTCCTTCCCCAGCATCCTTATAGACCCCTTTCAGATACTGGAAGGCTGCTATGAGGTCTACTGGAAGGCTGCTATGAGGTTCACATGAGTGAAGTGAGAGAGTTTCAAAATGTCTCTGCCTACTCATGAATCATCTGATAAGAAGGTAAATGAGGTTAGAAATCCTTCCACTGTTTTCAACCACACCTAGTCCAGGGAGAGGCCAACATATTGAACACCACACAGGATTCTATTTCTGGCTCCATCAACTAGTGCCAGCTTTTTCAGAAAACCTCATTGACTAGAGTTTCAGACAAACAAAAAAAAAAAAGGTTATTGTTTCTGGGGAAAAAAAATAGTGACTGAGGACTGATCCTTGTATATAACATAAATAAATTCTAATTATAGAATTGTCTCAGGATTCATGATGTTTGATCCTTTTTCTTACATAGCATTTTATACAAATAACAGCAAAAAATAGCACATCCGCTCATTATTTTCACCCACTGCCACATTAACTGGTGTTGAACAAGTTTCTGCTGACCTTGTTTTAAGCTTCTTAGTGCACAAGTCTGATCACGACTTGACACTTCCTCCTTGAGCCCCACCAACTAACTGGTATTTGCTTTCTGACAACTATTTTCTAAGCTGGTCTCATTAGCACTGAAATAAGGAGAAATGTGTTCAAGTCTAACAGAACATGAAGCATAACTGGTATTAATTTGGACTGTACTTCAGAAAAAGTAGCTATTGCAGCTGGACAAGAGGCATCTGACACAGCTTGGGTTTTCTATTTGGACTTTCCAGACTCCTATTTGGAATGTATTATGGATCTGGCTTCCCCATGGAAGAGCATTCTAGGAAGTCATCTGTCATGCAATAATTCCTCTGCTGGGTAAGCACTTTGGTTATAGTATGTGCAAGATCAAAGTTTTATTATTTAGTAAACTGAAGACATCTTATAAATGGGTATATATATATAAAAACAAATATCAGTAGATAAAATGGTATTGTTTATGTGAGCACCTCTTCCACTGAATAAAACATAATGAACTACTTTAAAGCTGTCTATTCAGTTGCAGTCCGAATTCCACTACCACATTCTGCTCCACCACACACCATAGGAAATCACACGGATGTACCCACAGAGACAATACACACACCAACATGGCAAAACTAAGTATAACAGAAGTTTTGACACTGTATGATTAGGTAGGTTAAAAGTTAGCTATCAGAATATGTTAGATCACAAATACAGTCCTATCTGTCTATTTAATAAAGAAAGTATTAATTAAAACTTACACACAAAGGTCTCCACGTGTGTGCACAAGTCACCACACTTCGGGCAGCGCAGCTGGTTCCCTCCTTTCCCAGAGTTTCCAGAGCTGGACTTTTTACCACCCCCCTCACTGACAGACTTCTGAAAGAGATTTCCAGACAATTAGCCCCCAACAACGGAGTTGTTACATGAAGCACTTACCAGCATGTTACAGAATCCAGTAATGTGAAAACTGCAATAGCTGGATGACAAAATAACTATTGCCAGGATTTGTTAATGTCTTTGAAAGCTGAGAACACCACAATATATACATTTTGAAGTGTCCACACATCTGCATTTCCCAGGTCTGCCGATTCTGGATGCCCATGGAAGAGGCATCCCATATCTACATTAGAATTGCTTGGCTGGCATTAGAACAGTAACAAGCTAAACTGTGTCAAGAATGTCTTAATAGTGTATTTCAATGCAATTTGTTCTAACCCCAGAGAAGAAAACAGATCATACTTATAGTCCTTACAGACAGAGTAATTTCATTATCACAACTGTGTTGACTCTAAGGGTTTCTGAAGCCACAACTCTTCTCGTGTCCTTGACAGATAAAGCTATGGTGGCACATATGGGCTATAAAACAAGCATCTCAAATTGCTTGGAAACATTACATTTTTTACTTGTAAGGCAGAGATCCCAGACAGAACCCTACTTGTCTTTCTCTATGTCACCCTTAGTGGTGTTGAAGGTTACATTTTGTAAATCTATATCCATTGTGTGCCTTCATAATCTGATTAATAATAAAAGCTATTATACTTTTAAGAAACAGCAAAGGTCTCTCTTCCCTTTTTAAGGCAGTTCCCCATTTTCTTAAGCCTTGCTTGCAACCCTTCTCTAGAAAAGAGACTATTAAACTTTATCTTCTATTAAGCTATTAAACTTCTTCTTCATTGGTTACAGGAGTTTAATCTGAACCTCCAGGTCACACCTGTGTCATCTGGACAGCTCCTGAGATGTCACAAGATGCCACACTAAGGCAAAGTTATTTCCTTTGAACTCCCAAAATCTTCTTTGCTGACCCAAGAACAGTTTTATTCTCAGGTAATCATTTATCTGAAGAAGCTGTTTATTAACTAATTATAAAGACAGACCAGAATAAAGCTAGAATAAAACTCCTCACAAACTTGTCTTGCTTTGTATAACTACCAAATCAGTGCTGAAAACAGAAACATCTTCCAATGTACTTACTTTGAAAAGCCTACTTGGGAATAGCAGGCTTTTGAAGGAGAACAGTTCTGATCTCTTTCCCGAGATCCTGAAACCTGTTGTGGATTTCTAACACTCTACAAAGTTTTCAAGTGTCACTTTACATTAGGCAAAGAGATTTATAAAACTGGGAAAAGCTTTAAGGGATGTTTATAAGGTTTGCCTCCTAACAAATTCACGACAGCATTTATTTTCTCTTCACTGTCAGTTGTAGCAATTTGAAGGATCAGAAATGTCAAGAGTTAGCAAAAATTTCAAGATTCTAATTGGAAGTAAGGAAACAATCTACTGAAAACATTTAAGCAGCATTTTATATACACTACTGAAAAACCTAATGAGTGGGGACTACCTTGTTGCCATCTCCAGAACCATCCTTGCTTGCACCATCCTTTGAAGCAAAGTACGCTGGTGTTTCCGAGAAGTTTCTAAGAGGGATTCGCCTCAGGGAACAAGTTTCGAAAGTCCCAAGTTTTCCCAAAACAGGGATGCGTGTACGGCCACAAGTGATACCTGAAATAAAAGGCAAACATTAAACATTAAAAATACTCCAGTTCTAATCCCAATGCCACCAAACCTCAGAATTTATTTGCATTAAATGGAGCTCAAAGGTTTCAGCAACAGCACTGAACTCTGAACAAACTGCAGTTACTCAGTATAAATTCTCTTCACCCCCTTAACGTTCATCTCATTAGAAGCTGCTCATGTGATTTTTGGCCTGGATTGTCCCAAGATGACCCAAAAGTAATTCCATGTCCTCTGTCAGACAATTAAGAGCCCCATTGTCTCATGAAATAGGGAACATCCCAGTTACGAAACTGATCCTCAGAGTGATAAACACAATCAACATCCAGCACTTATAGTGAAATAATTCAACCCCTGAAGTAAAAGAGACACCTTTGAAGTGTCCCTTTATTACACAAAAGTTAGCACAGAAGTGTCTCAGCTGCATGGACTGCACATCTGGATTTGGCTTTCACCTGTGAACTCTACTAAAATCCAGTTTCCAAGAGTTTGAGGTACCGCTTGACAACAAAAAGTTGTTCTGAGGAAAACTGAAAGGCAGCGTCATATTTGGCACATGCTGACAGACAGGCACAAGTAAATTCAGCATAATCTTAACTTTGTGGGGACAGCTTCTTGCCAACATGAACAACAAACTCTTTGAGCAACTAAACAGCCTCTTCCTCCTCTTGCAATAGCGGGTAGGATTACATTTCATGACTAGGTATGATGTGAATCAACATATGTCATGCTTGAGATTTCAACATCTCTCAAGATCCTGATAAACAAGAGCCTGGAACCCACCTCTCCTATTTAAAGTGGCAAATCTCTCACTTGCTGTCCAGTTTTGACAAAAACTCTGTGACAGAAGAGCTGTATAGCAACAATGCCAATTATAAACTTGCTGATAATACATGGTTTTTCTGTTAGAGAGATGAGAGTATCCTATAGAAAACTCCAAAAACTCTTCTAAAACAAGAATAAAACCACTAAGAATGACAAGAGTAGTGCAGTTCATTTGCTTTGAAAGAGGTTAACAGTGAAAACTAAGAGCTGGAATATCAGTTGTAAGAGGACATTTAAGAACATTCACCTTGCTACTGTAACAGGAAAAGTAAAGAAAAGCACTATGGATGAGCCTAAATTTGCCAGGAAAACTCACACAGGCTTCTGCAAAGTCACAACCAAGAGGACCGTGTCAAATGAGCTCTGATGTTGGTTTATTAACTTACATGCAGCTTAAGATTCCTTGAAGATGATTTGCAGTTATTTTTAACATGACTAAAAATGGAACCTTTGAAAAATCTGTACTAGCATTGCTTTGTCTGTAAACGTGAGGGAGGAATAACAATCATTGTGCTTTCCAATCCTGCAGTCCTCTGCTGAGTGCCATTGCCACACAGCAAAGCACTTGAGATTTCATAGGATAAACTATGAAAGTATCACAGTAAACTTCAAAATACTGGCTCACTTTTACACACAGTTGTGTTCTTTCAACTGAATCTGCAGCCTACCTGTGCCAAGTGCACTTGTCAGTTGAGAATAAGCTGTGGTGTATGTTTACAACACTGTGGTGTATGTTTTTATGCTGTTCTGCATAAATTGCCTCTCTTGGGGGCTTATTGCTCATAGATGGCTCCTTTATTGAGATTTATCACTTCTAAAGGGAACTGAGTAAAGACCCCTTAAATAAATAGAAAAAAAACCCCACCTCACCTGAGCAAAACCCTAAGTCTAATACAATACAGTAATATACATATTACTGTATACAATACAGTAATTTGGATACAACACAGGGAGATTTGGGCTGAAAGGATGAAGCACTAACACAGAAACTCAAATATTTTACCACTGAGCACTGCATGTGATCTAACAACCACCAATTTTAATTCAAAGAGCACTACTGACACACAAAATGCACTGAAAACTGTACTGGCTGAGCTACAAAACCACACACAGCACCAAGCACTGAGCTGGGAGTGCCACGTTACTGCCTGTGCCCGTCTACTGATCAGAAACTGCAGCTGCGGGGCTTCACCTCCAGCCTTTGACAGGACACTGGCAGCAGACCCAGGCCAGGCAGCAGTGTTACACCCACACTGTAAGGCTCTTGTTGCTGTTAAATTCACTTCGCTCTCACAAAAGTCTTAGCTGGGCAGCCTTTTGGGAACATTAAACTCACTCTTCTGTACATGCTGAACTTTAAAGGGTGGAGATAGGCTAAACAAGGAAAAAAGAAATCGTGTTATTGCTACATCAGCTTGTGGCTAAACACGAAAACCTCGTCCCTGTGCTTATCGCAAGGTCTGAGTGGTATTTTTATGTCAAAATCTCATTGTACAATTAAGGAATGAAGCACTAAGGAAATTATCGCAACTACTTTCTGGCACAAATAAGCCCAGAGGCAGATTTTTCAGGAGAAATCAACATTCCAGTCCAATGCCTGGCAACTTCCACTGAATGATCCCGACACTGATAAACGTTCAGATATGCCACAGCTGACACTAGCACAGCAGTATCTGCTCACACACACCACCGGCAGTCTCGGGTGGTTGTTTGAAACAGTAAACTTAAAGGACATTTAAATGTTGGTAGCAGCAATGACACCTATCCAGGGTGTTCAGATTAGTGTGTTAAGAAACGGGAGGCTCCTTTGCACCTGATTAACCTTTAACTGATACTTGAGGAAAGAAATACTGACTTTTGGGCCAAGCTTCAAGTATCTTGGAAGAATCGATTGCCCAAGGAAGTGACAGGGAGGCTGTGCCAGAAGTCTCTCTGTCCCCCATAACACTTCATCAACCCAACTGGCTGATCCATGCACTCTGACTACTCTCAAGCTTGTACCAACCAGCAACTGCAAAGTACCTGGCAGAAGACATCATCTATCACAACCACAAAAATGCACCAAGATTATTTTTTTTAAGGACTTTCATGGAAAGCTGATGCATAAATAATCTTATTACTCTGTATCTGTTTTAGTCTCTTTTGTTCTTTTACATATCACTTTTAAATCTTAGTTCTAGCAAGAAAAAAAAAAAACACTAAACTTAAGAAATATACAATTCTGAAGTTAATTCAGAATGTTACTTGCTTTGAAGTTTATTATTTCAGTGGGTTTACATGAGGCCAGACAGGCTGGAGTCGAAGGGACTGGTTTAAACCTTTCAGCACAGGTGATGTCAGATATGTAAATGTGAACTCAACTGCAATGAGTTAACTCACCTCTTGAAGGCAATAAATCACCTCTGACTTGTCACGCTATTGCCGAGGGTACAATTAGAATGTAGTGGCAAACGTGACAGAGACTTTCAGCACAGTTCAGGGGTGGTCTGCCTTTTCCCAAAGCAGCACAGGGCACATCAACCCTCACTACCCACAAGAGCACCCTAAAAAGGACAAAAGTAGTAAAAAGGAACAGCCTCCTTCTGCTTCCAGAAAGTGTTTTGCTGAGTTTCACCCTTCCACCAAGTTGCAATTAACTCCTTTTTGCTAAGTGAGCCCAAGCCTTTATGAGAAACATTTCAGGTTTAGGCTGCAAAAAACGACAGACAGCTAACTAAGCTCATTCCTAGCACTGCGGGGCCACACACGCTGTGCGACTGCTGCTGAAAATCACTTCTGTCGAAATAAGCTCTATTATTGCATTACGTTTCCCAAAAGGTGTTTCAACGGGGGGTTTGTTTTCCAGAACTTCACACCGTGTAACACTGCCCTTCACCTGCCGCACCACCGGCCGTCCCCTCGCACCACCCGGGGGACACCAGCCAAAGATTAACAGGGGGGAAAAAAAAAGAGAAAAAGGAAGAAAAACCAAACAGGCCGGGGACAGGCTCCGCGGCCCCGCCGAAGCCCTTATCGCCGCGCTGCAGCACGGAGCTCCCCCAACAGCGCCTCCGGAACGCGGCGCTCCCCGCTGACACCGCTGCGGTGGCGACCCCCGGCAGCGGCGGTGCGGAGGGAACGGGGCTGCCCCTCAGGGGAGCGGGAGGGCCCCCCCCACCTCCGTGAGGCCCCCGGGATGGAGGGCCCAGCCGGGCCGGGTGCAGCGCCGGGCCGCGGTGAGGGAGGACGGCGGTTACCTCTCCGCGCGGAAGGCAGCGTGGAGCCCAACAGGCGGGCGGCGGCGGCGCAGCTGTGGCAGGCGGACATGGTGCGGCCGCGGGCCCGGCCCGCTCCGCTCCCCCCCCCGCCGCCGACTAGGCCTCGCTGGCGGCGGTGCCGTGAGCCCCACCCGCGCCGTAAACACCCCCGCTCCCCGGCGCGGCGCCGCCTCAGTGACGGCAGCGCGCTGCCGCCCGCCGTCACCGCGCACACCGCGCGGACTACCACTCCCGGCGGGCACCGCGCAGGCCGCCTCGCCCGCCACCGCCCCGGCTGCCGCGCGGGGCACCATGGGAGATGTAGTCCGAGGGATAAGGAGAGGGCGGGCACCGCGCCGCGATGCATCATGGGAAATGTAGTCCGGGCTGCAGCGCGCCCCCCCCGCCTCCCTCAGGCTGCCCCGGTACACGTCGGTTACCTCAGGCGAGCCCGCCTTGTAACCTGCTTCCTAAATACAACCTGAGGGAAATATTTCCCTAGGATCGCAGAAATAGTCTTTAAAAAGGCCTTTTGTGACGAGACTAAACTGAGAGAGCAGCTGAAAACTTGAGGCAAAATAAAGCAACTTCGAAAGATTGGTGAAACGACACCTTGTGCCACGGCGCGATCCTCAGGCAGGGAACTCCATTACCTATGGTATATATTTTATATATACTGGGCAATATTAAATATATTCATTAATAGTGTAATTATTATAATTTATTAGTGTCATAATTATTAAATATCTATTACATGTACTTTTTATATATATTGCCATATACATAGCTTAGATAATCAAGCGTATATCCTTTAGCCGTATCTCACGGAGAACACACCTACAACCGGCAGGTATCTACTGGTCTGCTTCTCACCTTCCGCCCCTATTTGTCACGTACCAATTAAAGGCAGCTAATTGATCCTACCTGGTCTTTACAGGAATGACTCAGAGACCGGAACGGATCTCCTGCTGCTCTCCTCAACCAGCCGGAGCCGCCTCGCTGCCAACACCGCCAGGTCGTGCTCACACACCGCGCTGCATCCGGTGAGAGGATTAAATGTGGGTTTTAACGCGTCTCTGCATGGGGGAGCTGGATTAAACCTACTGTGTTAAAAGTGAGACCCCGTCTTGAAGCAGCTCACTGAATTTATCACATATATACACATAAAAATGACGCGCTCTCCCGCTGGATGGCAGCGGCAGGTCACAGCGCTAAGCAGAGCGGCGGCACGCTCCGAAACCTTTATTTCTACGTTAAAACATCGCTGTGAAGAACCATCCCCTCAGACGCTCCCGCCTGACGGGCGCTAATGGCGGCCGCGATCCCTCCTCCCCCCGCCCGCCGACCAATCACCGCCCCGCCGCGGGGCCACGTGCCTCCCGCCTCGGTAGCGATGGCGCCGGAAGCGTTTTCTTCCGCCTCGGTAGCAATGGCGCCTCCGGCCGCGCTCCTCCTCCTCCCCGCCGTCACGTGCCCGGCGCGGGAGCAGCACCCGGAAGTGGCGGCCGGCGGCGGGAGCCACCGCTTGTTGGCGGCGGGGAGCGGGAGGAGAGCGGCGGCGCCGGGCCCTGCCGAGCCGGTGAGCGCCGAGCGGGCAAGGCGGCGTCAGCGCGGCGGGGACGGGCCTCCCGCCCCCTCACCACGGACCCGGACCGGACCGGGGGGCTGTGAAGGGGTGGTGAGCGCTGAGGGGCTGGGGGGGCTCTGAGGAGGTTGGGGGGTCTCTCAGGCTACGGTACAGCATCACTCCGGGGTGAGGCTATGCCCCGGGGTGGGGGGACTACGAGGAGGTGTCGGACTGAGGAGGAGCGGGGGTATCTCGACCCCTGAGGGAGCCCGCGCTGGGGGGGGGGAGGCTGGGGACTCGGCCCCGCAGGGAGCTCAGAGGTTTGCCCTGCGGGCTCATCTTCTCAGAGGGGCTCTAAAGGGAAGGGGCCGCCTCAGGCTGTGCCTGGGCTGGGAGTGCTGAGTGGGGTTTGTCCCCCTTCTCCCTGCAAAGCTGGGGGAGCCCGCTGCGGCTGTGACAAGGAGATGGGGCTGGGGTGGTGGGCACAGCACTGGGGAGAGGGGAAGGTGCTGCTGCCATGTCCCAGTTATCCATAACCCATCATTGCCTGCATTTGGTGTTCATAACGCACCCGTAACCCTGGTATTTCCCCTGTGTCTCCTGTTTGCCGGCAGCCCTGCCAGCTCTCGGTACTGGTGTTGCTGATTCAGGTCTCTTGGCCCATGGGAGTGGGCACTGCATGGCCAATGCAGTGGGAGAGCGGCTGCGTGGCGGCCCTGGCACACGCAGCCACAGCACAGGGAAAGAAGTGAGTCCCTGCTCATCTAATCCACCCTGACAGGGGGTTACTGTCTAATGGCAGGATCAAAGTGTTTCTAAATCAATAAAAATGGAACGTGTTGCTAGTTTAGTGGGGATAACTCACAAGGAGAATATTATCCGGTGCTCTGAACACATCCATCAGTGATTCTTCCTTTAGAGGAATTGTTTTTAAGAGGGTAGAGTTCTTCAGGTTGCTTGGTTTTATTGAAAATGAAACTTGAGTCTTCAGAGGCTGCATCATGAACAGTATCAGGTTCTTTGTGATTCGAGGTGCCTTCAGTGGCTAATTCTCTGGTTTGAGTTTATGGTTCAGCTTTTCCATGGTTGGGAGAGCTCATAGTTGTTGTTGACGTGAATATTTATTTTGTGGCAAATTTAATGCTGTGTTTCTGTGCCAAGGGAAAAATAAAATCAGTAATAGGACATTGACTTCAGCAAAAGTTCTATAATCAATGAAAAACCTGTTTATTCTTGCTTTAAAAGAGGGGCAGTCCTTGAGAGTGGTGGTCACAGATGCACCTGTACAAGAATCAGCCAATGGTTTGCTTCCATGAGCAGTAACAGGTGAGATGGGAAGCTCAAAATTTAGGTTTCAGGTGGACTCTTGATTTGCTGTGGTGTGAGCTGAGCCTGACAGGCTGAAGTTCATCTGCATCATGCCATTTCGTTACCTAGCCTAATGATAGGCAGTTTTGTGCTTCCAATTGATATGCCAGCCCACAAAGATTAGCTTAACAGTGCTGAAAGACTGAGGCAGTGGAAAAAGAGGGGCGGTTGCAGCAGGAAGAGATTGCCAACCCTTTATGGCAACCAGAATCACCAGCAGGTCCCCCTCTCCTGTGCCTCTATATTCGTGCAGTGCCTTGTGCAGTGAGGCCCTGCCTGTGGCTTGTGTTTCTTGGCCCTGCTGTAATATAGTGCTCAAAGAGAACATGTTGTTTTAAGGCATTTGCTGATGATTTATTTCTGCCCTAATTTTGTCTGAGTAGCTTTTGAAAGCTACTTGAGGTGTGGTTATGGAAAGGAGTTAGTCTGACCTGCTCTTCCCTTTCTCTAATGACCAGCTGTCTGCCTTAGTCCATAACACATCTTCGTGCCTGGTGGTTGGAATAGGTAATTTTTTACCTCTGCTGTAATTTTACCTGCTGCCAGAAGTCTGCCAAAGAGCAGAACAGTTGATAGAAGCACCAAAACAAAGCTACACTAAATCAAAACAATGGCCACGCAGTTGAGCTTCCCACCTCAAACCCTTGAGGGACATGAGAGTTGTATCTCGAGCTCTGTGTGTGTTGTCTTGCAATTTGGAAAGTACTTTCCCTTTAAAGTTCATGTTTTCTGTGCTTGGCAAAAGGCAAATGAAGGCTGAAGGATGAGGAAATTGTGAATAACTGTTAACCCAATCGGCTGGTTGAACCTGTGCACCAACAGCTTTCCTGCAGGGAGAAATGGGGTGATTCTCAGAACATACCAAGGTCTTATTTTATGAAGAATTCAGAAACAAAACCTATTGATTTATACTTGGCAACTGTTAAGTAACAAGAGCAAAAGTTTCTTTGTTTTATTATGCCCAGTGCTGTGTGTGAAAGCATGAAAATAATCTCCTGAGGCAGTTGGCTTTCAGGGTAAAGCTAATGAGTCTGCAAGCTTGGAAACTGCTTGATACCATCTCTTGTATAAATGGAAGCTAATGGTCCCTCACTGCCTTAAAAAAAGTTAAATCTAGAAGTGTTTATTACTAATTTATGGAGTATTATGAGACACTCATTAGGTCTGCTAGGACATTCTGACTTCAGAGTGAATTAGTGGCATTCCTATGCGGACCCAACTCTGAATCAATTTGTTCTGTAGTAATTGGTGTGCTTCACCAACTGGTGTGCTTTGTTGGTAACTCCTGACCAGAGTCAGCCCCTGTGTGGGTAGAATTAAAGCTTCAAGGCTCGTTTGTAAGTTAAGCCTTAGATCAGCTGGGACCCCTTTGGGTCAGTTACATTGAGATAGAAGAACGTGGTCTGAATGCTTATACAGTGGGTTCATGAAATGACTTAAGTCTGTTGTGTGAACTGCTGAGTGAGCTGTATAAATATTTATTAGATATAAATTTGGAGTGCTTTATAAATCAAAACCAAGTCCAAAACATGCTCTAGGTTTTTAAACTACCCACAGCCTGCAACACGATTGTCCTTCTCTACAGCTGTTACAAAAGCATCATCACTTCACAATCAGGCTGGTATGTTAAGGCAGTCAGGTGGCTGCCTCTTGGGAGAATGATTAAATGTTTTGGGATGAACACTGAGGATAAGTAAACTTGGTGTGAGTCAGAGGTGGATCAATCAACTGATAAGAGCAAACTCACCCTGCACATGCTTTATGTACATGGCCCAGCTTTTGAGTGCTGCCTCCAGTAAAGCTTGTGGGTATTGTATTGATTTATTGATTTCTAACTTTGTCTCTCTCTTTCAGGCTGACCTAATCTGAGTTTTTCCTAAACATCATGGGAGAGATTAAAGTCTCTCCTGACTACAACTGGTTCAGAAGCACAGTTCCTCTTAAAAAGGTATGTACAGACGTCATTGTCCTGTGGTGAAATGTCTCCTCTTGCTTGTGGTGGATGAGACGGGTTAATGTAGAACGGTTGTGGCTGTGCTGGTGACCTGGTTTATCTCCTGAACTGTTGTTCCACGTGTCATGTGAGTGCACGAAAGCATGCCCTAAACTTTCACATGCTTCTGGGAGGTCACTTCTGCATGTGGTGGTGAGCAGAGGCTCACAGCTGTGAGCCACAGCAGCAGTATCTGGCATCCTGATTCCAGCCATGCCCGAGGAGGAGACTGAGGAACTGGGGTGTGCTGGGACCTCGTGCAGGGCCCCTCATGGAGCACCAGGGCAGGGCAGCTGGTCAGCCACCACACAGCTGTGCTGCCAGAGCCACCTCTGCTCTTCCTACACATCGTTCCTGAGAGTGTAAATGTGTCTGAACCACGGTGGAAAATACCGTATGGTTTCTTCCACTGTGTGTCCTTTAGATGCCTTCTGCTTAATCACACTTTCCAACTACTTTCTCCTCTCACTTGGGTTTCTTCACTCCGTTTCGCTGAACCACAGGAGAGCGTTTGAGGTGAGCAGTGCTCCACCTTTGCTCTCTATGTGCTGAGTGGCAGAGGGCATGGAGTGCAGCACTAGTACGTAGCTCCTGCCCTGGACTAGCTCTTGTACATACCTGTTGCAGATAAGGTTTGTGGGGCTGCAGTTAGAGACTAACCTGCAGCAGCAGCCCAGAATCCTGCCAGACTGAAGGATGGTCTTGCCTTTACATGCTGACCTGCTCCTCCTGCCACACAGTTGTTGAGAGTCAGTGACCTGTCTAGCTTGGGGGTGTTCGATAGTTTGTTTTTGGTATCAGCTGACCTCCAGCTGGTTCAGTTTCCTAATCTGGATGGCTGTGTGGGCTGTGAGAACACAGGGATGATGCTGGCAGCAGAGGCAAGAGCAGCATTACCTCTTTCAACAGCAAGCTGGTTGCAGTTGGGCCACTCAAAAGGGGCTGTGCCCCAAACCTAAGGAACAATCCTTCCATATGCCCGGCATTATTTCCACTGAGTGGTGTGTAGCTTTCTATAAGAAACTTACTTTATGGAGGTGCTTTGGTTTTTCTGTTCAGGGTTTCTCATTCATTTTTGCCAGTTTGTGCCTTCTGTAAATAAGAGATGCGTTGCTGTGACTGTGCATGCTGTGTCTCGGCTTTGGCTGCCTAGCTTCTTTCTTTTTCTGCCCAGTACCAGATCTCCTGGGTCTGTTTGTGCCATGCTGTAGCCTTCAGGCAGTGCCTCAGCAGGTCAGCAAACCTGGGAGAGAGTATTGCATTGGAAAGGCGTGCGGGTGCTCTGAGGCACTGCTTTCTGGGGTGCAGTGTGGTAAATGAAAGGCACTGGAGGTTGTGGTTACAGCAGAACACGCTCCTGCTGCCCTGGGGACTGTGTGTCACCGCAGCTCAGTGCCAGGGGCTGCTGCCCTCAGCTGCTGCTGGGGTTTCATAAACGGGGACATGCGTAAACTGAAGCTGCTGGTGACCTTCAGACTAGGGAATACCTTATCCTCCCGAGTGATTCAGTCTAATGGTGATGCATGTGGGGTATGAAGAAGGTAGAAATAAGCAAACTAGTCCTGGTTTCTGGATAGAGAAAGGGAAACAAAGCACAACTTGAAGATGTAATTGATCTCTAAAGCAGTCTTTAGGAATACTTATTCCCCCCAGAAGTATAGGCAAAGCACGTGCAGAACAGAGGAAGGAATGCCCATCATTGCTGCCGGTAAGCACACGTTATGCTGTGAGATCGACCTAAGGAAGCAGAGCTGGAGCAGTTTGTTTTAAAACAGGCTGAGCTGTTCCTCCTGAAAGGAGCAGGAAATGCACAGCTCCATCACCCTTCCGGCTCTTCTCAGATACAGGAAGCACAGCACAGAAAATAGCAGCTTTAATCCAAGTTTTCAGCTTTGCCTGTGAGCCACTATTTGCATACACTGCTCCTGTCTTAGATAAGTTCTTTCTAAAAGCCTTCAGCAAGGGACACTCTGACTCTGCTAAACTCAAGCGGGAAGTTCTGCCGCTTGTTTTGGTGCAGAGCAGGGTTTAGTTGTTGGTGTAAACTGTAGGCGGTGTTGATTGATCAACCAAAACCAGAAGGCTGTGACCTCCCAGCTCAGCAGTTACCCACGCTGCTGTCTGCCTGCACAGTGCTTGGCCTGGTTTGGGAGCTGGAGTGAAACCACACGATATGTGGCCAGGAATCAAATCAAACAGTTGTTGAAACCCATTGATTCATTGTCTGGGCTCGAGGAAAGAAACGTCTCTGAGCCCCAAGCTCTCTTGATGTGAACTAACTTTGGTTTTGTGATTCCAAGGAGTATTCCTAAAGGTAAATGTTGTCGTAGCTGCCAACAGATGCCCAGATCCAGCATTACTGATGGAGTAACAGCTGGAGCTCTGGAGTTGTTTGCAAAGGGCTGTTTTGGGGGGTGGAAGGGCTTTTGTACAAGGTTTATTTTTGAGTGGTTTCAGTAGTGGGGAAGCTCTGCTGTGCAATCTTGCTTTTTTTTCACAGAGACTTTACAAAACAATATCACGTGATGTCTCACATGCTCCCAGAGCCTGAAATACTGGCTTTATTACAAGCAGATCTGTTAGTCAAGCAAATCAGCTTTGTGATACGCTGTTCTCCTCTGATTCCCTGAGAAGCTTAACTGCTGGGATGGAAAAGCAAATTGTGCTTGTGTGTTACTGTTCAAAAAGCCCTCAAATCTTGATTCAGAGGAGATGAATTTCTACTGTGTGACACAGGCTTTCCCCAGAGGTTTGTGCTTGTTGATCTGGTTTGAGCTTTGGCTGGGTTGTGGAGTGTTGAAAGAGCATCCTAAATAATCAAAACAGTTTGCTGGTGGAACAGGCCCTGAAAAAACAAGTCAGGACCCAGCTAGAAAAGAAGACTTTTACCTAATTCTTATGCTTTTAAAGATACTAATTGTGCCTGAAATGGGCACTGTGTGAGGAACTACCCCTTAAGGATGGCAGCTTGCATGTGAATACTCTGCTTCAGCCAGCCACGTGTCCTGGGCGCTCCAGATGCTCCCAAGGTGCTGCCAGAGGATGGAAGCATTTTTCTTTCCAGGTCAGCTTTGCAGTGCTGCTTTGGGAGCTGTGTGCATCCCTCTTTCTGGCAGCCAGCTGTAACTGCTTCAGAGCAATAATCTGTGGTGTTACTGCTTAATTCAGTAAGCTTGTGTGTGTCCAGACCCGTAATGACCAGTGAGTGCAAATGTCGATGGTTGTTTAAAAAGCTGCCCCCGGGGGCAGTGCTCTGCCAGCCCCATGGCTGTTGCTCTCCATACCTTGAACTGACCTCCTGGGTCTCTCCTGGGCCATGGCACAGTGGCTCCTTTCCCAAGGCACCGTGTTTGTTATCCAGCTGATGTCAGGATACACACATTTAGTCTGGCAGTGCATGGCCACAGTTCTGCTCCAGCTGTATCCACACAAACCTTAATGTGCCAGTTAGTAAACAGCTTTGGAGAAGGTTGTGAAAAAGAGCAAAAGGTGATCTTGTTCAGAGGGGTCTTGGGAATTACAACATTTACTAGATGACACATTTTGTAGAATCACAGAATGGTTTGGGGTGGAAAGGACCTTAAGATCATCCAGTTCCAACCCCCTGCCACGGGGAGGGGTACCTCACCCTAGACCATGTCACCCAAGCCCCGTCCAACTTGGCCTTGAACGCTGCCAGGGATGGGGCACTCACCACTTCTTTGGGCAGCCTGTTGCAGTGCCTCACCACTCTCACAGTAAAGAAGCGATGCTGGAAGCTGGCTGAAGAACCTCATGTGTCTGGTGTGTTTCTTCTCCCCTCCCTATGCCTCTCTCTTTCCAGATAATAGTAGACGATGACGACAGCAAAGTCTGGTCGCTGTATGATGCGGGGCCTCGGAGCATTCGCTGCCCGCTCATATTTCTCCCTCCTGTAAGTGGAACTGCAGATGTGTTTTTCCAGCAGATTTTGGCACTGACTGGATGGGGCTACAGAGTTATCGCTGTGAGTATTCCCAGTCCTGTGTCAAAGTGAGTGTACTTGTGCTGAGAGGCTGGATAATGAAGATGAACTTAGTTTTGACTAAGGGAATCTACAAAAAATACGATGCTGAGTTGCACTCCAGAGTGCGCAGCAGGTCCAGGCTGAAATCTGCTGCATGTCCGCATCAGCACTTACCCAAAGCCTTGTGCATACATGTTGTTAGCTTCTCAGGGTGTTTTTCCCCTGTGTGCCCTGGACACCGGTCATCTTTGCCTCCAGCTGGATCTTTGTTAGCCATGAGGCAAATGCATGGGTTAGTTCAGGCTTTCCATGTTTCCTTAGGGATGGTGGTTCTTTGCCAGCATGCTAAGTCACTCCTCAAAATCCCAACAGCTCTTTTGTGGCTTCTCAGCTCCTGAGCAGGACTGAAACAATTGATTTGAACAACATTATTTCTGCTAAACAGCCTGGCTTCAGGAGCACCCTCACAGCAGTTTGCAGTTTCTGTGCCTGCCAACTTCACATGCCACAGAATCACTGAAGAATCATTCCAGCCTCTCCTCAGTGATTACAGAATGAAGCAATGCTGCACTTTCCCCAACAAACTTGCTCTGGGGTACCTTGTCCTGTATTTGTGCAAGCAAAGGGGAGGTGTTCACAGCCTTGGGCTGGAGGGACCTTGCTGAGGAGCTTGAGCCTCGTAATATAGGCTAGGCAGATTGCTATCTTGAAACCCTTAATGTGAGATTTGGTGTGACTTTCGAGGACGCAGCTCACAGGTACTGATCTGAGATGGCTTTTTCTAACTGTCTGTTACTTTAGTTGCAGTATCCGGTGTACTGGGATCACCTTGAGTTCTGCGATGGGTTCAGAAAACTGTTAGACCACCTTCAGCTGGATAAAGTGAGTGCTCAGGGGTGGGGAAATGGATGTGGAGTTGCAATAAAAACCTAATGTTTGAGAGTCTCACTTAAGAGCAAGTGTATAGTATGACACAAAAACGTAGCCTAGAAATAAAGAGGCTGTGTGTTGCAATTTTACATTTGAAACTAGTTTATTTTTAAAGGTGAGTACCCTTGAAAATTGTTGTACTTGGCCTAAATTCAGCTGCTGTTCTAGGCGTGTTAAATTGGGTAACTTCAGGTTTTCATGTGATCCTGTGGAAGTTATTCTTCCGAACTCACGTAGTGCAGGATACCACAACAGAGTGTCTTGGATTGGGATAGCTATTGAAGCCAAAGTGAAATGTTTCCTTTTCATTTTCCTTAAGCTTGATGAGCACACAGACATTGGGCCTGTGACCTGGAAACGTCTCCTCCTTTCAGTCTTGGTCACATTTATATCATGCATGGACCCAGAAGCTGAATGGAAGAGTGATTCTTTAAAAAAATGGGTCATGAGGACGGGGTAAAACTGCAGTGACTTATTTCTGTAATGAACCTTGTGCTTAGAGGTCACTTATTCCACAAGTGTAACATGATCTGTTTGGTTCTTTTCCTCGAACCAGGTTCACCTTTTTGGAGCATCTCTGGGAGGCTTTTTGGCTCAAAAGTTTGCTGAATACACACACAAATCTCCCAGAGTTCAGTCTCTGATCCTGTGTAATTCCTTTAGCGACACTTCCATCTTCAATCAGACATGGACAGCAAACAGGTAAGCAAGGCTGAGACAAACAGATTCATGGCATTAACTTTTTTGTGATGAAGTGTCCTCCTGCTCTAACCTGTTTCCAGCCTGGGTGAGGGAGGTGTGGGATGGAATTCTTGTGAGTTTTGAAGCCATATCACAAAGAGAATGGAAATGTTCACGATTGGGAGTGTGGAATCTGACAGACGAGTCATTCCATGATCCTCTGTGGATGTGTGGTCAGATTTAACAACTGCCTGTTTTCTAGCAAAGCCATTCAGAGTGAGAAAAACGTTATTCACTATGTTTAAAATACAGTTTTGCAATGTAAGACTAAGAGCTTCCCAGAGCAGTTCAGGCACCTCGCTGCCAGGTTTTCCCTCTCTGTGCTCTTGAAGCTTCTTCAGCTTCAATTCATTTGAAGTTAAAGCACAAAGTCCATGCCAGGAAAGGGAGGGCTGACAACAAAGCATGTTACCATTGGGTCCTGGGTGCTTGAAGACTGTTACATCTTGTTTCTGTTTCAGCTTTTGGCTGATGCCTGCTTTCATGCTGAAAAAAATTGTCCTTGGGAATTTTGCATCTGGTCCTCTAGATCCCGAGATGGCCGATGGGATCGATTTCATGGTGGACAGGGTAGGTACCTGTGTACTCTCACGGCTCTGATGTCAATCTTGGTAGATTTGCTTAGCAGGAGGTTGTAGATACTTCTGCTGCTTTCTTCATTTACTTACCCAGGAGAGAAGAGGAAGGGATGGATCTTGAGCAGATGCTGTCACAGCCCCAGCACTTTATCTTGTGCTGCAACCATCTGCCTTAATAGTTCTGTTTATGGAGCTCAGAAGAGAGGACGTTAAACTGAGGTGGCAGAGGAGAAGGTGCTGGGCTATGTCTGTAGGCCACGCTCTTGAGGCAGGAGCAACTAACGGAACATATTTTAAGCATTTGTCTCGTGCAGAGTAGTATTAACTTGGAACTCTAATCTTCAACTGAAGCACAGGCATGTTTCCCTGTAAAACTAACTTCTCTTTGGCTCTGTTGTTAATATTGCCTTAACTTCCTGCAGTGAAATATGGTGTTAATCAGAGTTTCTCTCTACTGAAAGCTGGAGAGCCTGGGCCAGAGCGAGCTCGCCTCGAGACTTACCCTCAACTGCCAGAATTCCTATGTAGAACCTCATAAAATTCGGGACATCCCTGTAACCATCATGGATGTAAGTTAATCTCAATGTCATCCTTTTGTGTGTTTTTCTTAAACACTGTTTCCTCTCCTTGGTGGGAGGGGCCTGGATATTCTCTTAGCAACTCAGTAAGTACTGGCAGCACATAACTTCATACTTAGATGAGTATTCTGACTGGACAACACCAAGACTCTTCTGTGTCAAATCATGAACTGGATTTTCTGTGCAATAACACAATCATATGTTCATGTATTGCAGTGTTCACTTTCTGATGCGTTCATTTTGGTTTCTGTTTCATTAACAACTGTTCCACAGAGAAGCTGAGAATTGCTTCCAGGAGCAGCATATATCCAGTCTGATTTAATAAGCAAAATCTGGGATTCAGATGTAACTGCTGTGACTTGTTACGCAGGTGTTTGACCAAAGTGCACTTTCGACTGAAGCAAAGGAAGAAATGTATAAACTTTATCCTAATGCCAGAAGAGCTCATCTCAAAACAGGAGGCAACTTCCCTTATCTCTGCAGGAGCGCTGAGGTCAACCTGTATATTCAAGTGAGTGTCTGCATTCAAACTGGATCTGCTGATGTGCACAGCAATAGGAAATGCTTTTTCTGTGCTGGCTTTCGCCCGTTGGCTTGCCTGAGCTCTGCTCCTGGCTTGCTGATACAGAATGCAGGGATGGGAGTAGTCTTGTTCATGGGGGACTGGCTTTGGGGATTTGCCTCTTGCCCATTTTCTCTGTCTTCTCATACTCAAGAGCCATAACTTCATCCTCACAAGAATTACTCAGAAGGAATGTTTCTTTTTGTACCAAACCCTTGTGCTTCTGCACTTGTTTCAGCGTTATTTTGTGTTCAACAGATCCATTTACTGCAGTTCCACGGTACCCGGTACGCAGCCATCGACCCCTCCATGGTCAGTGCGGAAGAGCTGGAAGTCCAGAAGATCAGCCTTCACTCCAGCAATGAACAAGAGCAGTAGGTTTTGGAGCACTGGTGAAAATGAGGAAACAGTTCCGTGGTCTTCCTGTGTATGAGCAACTGTTCCCACTCTGCCCTTTCCCTTGCGTTAGCCGATTATCACTGTGTGACTCCAGCAGGATCAGTCAGTGATCTGCCTGTGGACAGTAACCTCCAGCAGTACAATGGGATAGAGCTGTGTAACTTTTAGTCTTTGAATTCAAGGAAGCCTCTTTGAAGACTACAGTTTTAAAAACAAAGAACACTTTTTGCTACCAAAGTCCTCACTATCATGTTCTTCAGCAGAACAGGATTTCTTTTTATACTCCTCACTCAGCTGTATATATTGCCACACGCAGATTGTGTACTTAGAAGCCAACATATATTTTTGTTGACCATTTGGTTTAAGTGACACTGTTGCCATCACTTATTTGCCTTGTATGTTGTGTTGTAAGTTAGTTTGTTTCTATTGGAAATAAAGCATTGGAATTTTTAACTTTCTCGCTGTTTAAAAAATGGTTTCCAATAAACCTTCACTTTCAGCAAGGGTCTCTTGTTTTGACTGCAGGAGAACAGCTCTGTAACTTATCCTGGTCCTGGTTTGCCTCTACAGCCCACCTCTAGAGATGAAGAAGAAAACCAGCACATTAAAGCTTGAATCCACCTCAAACCTTAATGATAAGCTTGTGTTGGTTTAGCTCTAAGTAAGAATTATGTAGCTTTTTCTTAATAATGAATAACTAAGCTGTAACTTGCAAATTTAAGGGTAAACCCTGGATTTATTGAAATACAGGCATTATCTTCCCCTTGAAACACTGTAAAAAATAAATACAAAGTATTGCATGATAAATAGGTATTTAAGAAAATTATGTCCTTGTCAGAGGCTGTGTAGATAATCAATGACCTTTCTTGTCTTACACTTTTCAAGCTGTAACCTATGGGTTAAGGAAGTTACCTGGTTGATTTATGAGCAGGATGTGTAGGTTAATGTACATCTATAAACAATGTATGTTAATGTTGTTCTCTGAAATTTTCTGTTAAAGATCACAACCCTCATGGTTCCAAAAGGACCGAGTGAGAGCCTTGACTCTTCTTAAATTCCTGCCCTACCAGGGACATTCTGAACACATCTAAGACACAAGTGACAGACACCTCCCAAAAAAAGGTAAGTAAAGAACACTCCTGAAAACAAGGGCTTTGCCCTCTATAACTTAGAAACTGACAATTAAAATTTATATACAAAAATGAGATGTAAACCAGTTACAGTAACACAGCGGTTCCTGACACTCACAGTATGAGAAGCAAGGCTGAGCTCCTGCTCCAGCACCCAGACCATAGGCAGCAGCTGGTAAAACTCTCCCTCCTGTGCAAAGAGGCATTTCAGGCTTGGCTTTGCTTGTGCTCTCCTCATTCCAGGGAGGGAAGCAGCAGTGGTGCCAGCTGCTCATGACAAGAAGCTCTTAAGTTGCAGCTGCCTCCTGATCAGCAGCACAGCAAGTGTTTCTCCTCTAGCTTGAGGACAAGCTGTTGAAGGAGTCGCTGGTGCCCTCCTGGTGCTACATTGCTACACACTTCCGTGGAGAGGCAGAGTCTGCATTTGCTTTTTTCCGAATGCTTTCTGTAAAAAAGAGAATGTTCTGCTGCACAGAAACCTGGGAAGGGGCTTTTTACAAGGGCATGTAAGGACAGGACAAAGGGGAATGGCTTTAATCTGACAGAGGGGAGATTTACAATAGGTATTAGGAAGCTCTTCCCTGTGAAGGTGCTGAGGCGCTGGCACAGGGTGCCCAGAGAAGCTGTGGCTGCCCCATCCCTGGCAGTGTTCAAGGCCAGGTTGGACACAGGGGCTTGGAGCAACCTGCTCTAGTGGAAGGTGTCCCTGCCCGTGGCAGGGGGTTGGAACTGGGTGAGCTATGAAAATACAAAGCTGTGGCAGGATGCATTGCTTATTAAAATAAAAGGAAAAGAAGGAAATTACATGTAGTGGTAGCAAGGGGCAGGGCGGCTTCCAGCTTGTGGGAACTGGCTTTAGTTTTCCTCTGCATATGCTGTGTCACCACAGAATTCAGGTAGTGCTCAGTGTGCATTATTTGAAGGAAGACAAAAGCATTACCTGCTAAATCTCTTCTTCCAATCCCCACAAGGCCTTCGTATAACCCCTTGACTGGATTTTCTCCTGCTGTGATCACGCCATGGAGCCAGATGAGCAACATTCTGTGGCCATGCTCCCTGTAGCTTTTAGTGCCTGGCAAGGCAAAACCAGAGGAGAAATCCTGTGCTTCCAGTGCACGGCCCTGACCAGAGTGGATTTCTGAACTGGTGAGTTTGGACACCCCTCATCTCTCCCTCTTCTTTGGACTCTCCTAGGAGGCTCTAAAGTACAGTTTATCTTAATTCCTGATTGTGTGATTGCTAATTCACATGAAACTCATGGAGTGGCCATGCATGAGCTTGGGCTTGTCAGACAACCTCTCATGGCAATACAGACTTTCTGCCCTCGGAGCATAGCTTAGCCCCTTCCTTGCATTGTGCAAACCAGCAGTTTGTGAAACTCAGAACCTGCTTCTGTTAACTATCTCTTAAATCCTATGGGACTTCACTGACCATTTGGTTCAGCTCCTTGAAAGACAAAAATAAAGCTACCAACTTTTTTCTGTCCTATAGAACAAGAAATGTAGCAAGAAATCACAAGTCTGGCAAGTGCCTCAGGAGTGAGCAGTGAACTGATAACCCCCATGTTTGTGTGCTTTACTCCTAGACAAATTCCATTGTGTAGGTAACTCCACATTCATTAAAACCAGAATTTTTGACCTAGTTTTTTGGTTGCTTCAAATAAGCCAGCTGGTAATCTTCATGCTTTGCTATTACTATAGTCTCCTCTCCTAGAATCACTGTCCAAGTGAAGGAAAGCAAATACCTAGGTGGTGTTTTGTACCTGTCCATTGCTGCTCGATGGCCCTAATGTGGGCATCAGTGAATTTCCAGTAATGTGCCAGCTTCTTCCACTCGCCAGGTCTGAGGTACTTGGTAGCCAGTCTCCACGTTACCGAGCGGATGTGCTGTGTTTCCAGCCTGTGATCTTGCTTAAAGGTCAAGTGCTTTGCCACCCAGGAGTCAGAGTCACTGTTCAGATTGTCCTGCAAAGCCAGAACAGGAGTTTTGGTTGGGATGCTACAGATGTACCTGTCATTCCACAGCCTCCCAGTTTCTCCTCCTGGAGAAAAGGAGCTAATGCTATCCCAATCCCTTCTGCAGGGCTTTGGGAACAGCTGCCAAAGAATCTTTGGAAACCCCTGTTTCCTTCAGCACAGCGTGGGGGTTTTTAGCAACAGAGGCTGTTTTAAATAAGGAAAACCTTAAGCAGATGTGGGCATGGCAAGGACTTCTGTTTTTCTTAAGTAAGGTGATGAAAGCAGAGGTCAGGCTGTCACAGGATGTCCTGTATTTCTTTTCCTTGTGACAGCTGGTAACATGGTGGCTCAATGGAGAGGACAAAGCCACATCTGCCCTGGGGAGCACAGGGAATGGTATGTATGCTGCTCACCTTTTCCCATTTGTAAAACCGATCAGCTTTGATAATCATGTCTGTCAGGTTGATGTGATTGCCTCGAGCAGCAACATCCAGAGACGTTTTCCCTTGCTGAAATGAGAAGGGGAAAAATGAGCTGGAAAAGACCTTGCATGCTTAGGAGGTACAATGTCCATGCCCACCCCGCAGTCTGTAGTAGCAGGCAGCACGGCCTGTTGAGCAATGCCCCAGCCAGGGTGAAGGACCCCTATTCTCTGCCTGTACACACCTTGGATGTAAGCTAGCTTGGAGCTACTGCCTTCAGGGCAAGAGGAGTCCTTTTCCAGGCTCTGCAGCATCTCTCCTGTTGGTTGGGAAAGCATCCCACAACCCTCAGCGGATGGCAGGGTGCTCTTAGGCTCCCAGCAATATGGGTGCAGCTATCCAAGGACCAGCTCAGCACTACAGTCTTAAGTGTTTCACAGCCTTTTGCACAGCAGGTTTGCTGGCACATGGAACTCAAGTGATTTATACAACCTCATTAATTTTATAGGCTCCACATACACATGATTAGAAACGGTCTCCTAGGAGAAGCACAGGTTGATGGGACTATGAAACTGTAATTACACTCCTTACATGAATATGATTTGGGATTGCACAGGGACGATTTGTATCTGTATCTAAAAGCTTATAGCAGAAAGGAACAAGATTTGAAGGTTGCACAAAGGAAAGCGAGCCAGCCCAGCCATCAGGCATGCCAGGGAGAACAGTTCTAGCCTCAGATGTGAGCAGAAACCCAATTTCACACAGAAAAGTGGGAACATGTTCCCTGGGCCGAGTCCCACTGTGGTTCCACGGGCTGCCCAACCCTGCCTCAGCATTTTCTGGGCACATACCACACTTTCAGGCTGCACACAACTTACCCGATTCCTCTAGAACTCCTTTTGCTATAATACATGTATCTGCTCCTCAGACAGCACTATTGTCGATTTAATTAGAATGCAAAAGCCCTGGACACCAGTGGCAGATCTATACCAGCCAGATACTTTTAACCAATTAAAACGTGTGCTTGAGACATGTCATTTGAGAGGATCTTTGCTATTCCTGTGCATGACAGCACAAGTAGAAGGAACTAGAACAACTTTGAGAAGAAAAAGTTTGCTCATTGTGTGAACTGTTTTTTACCTTCCTAAGAAACAGGCACTTCTTTCCCGGAAAACATCAAAATAACTACTCAGCAGTGTTTTAAGGCCTTCTCCCTGGAACTATCCAGATTTTAGTATTATTACTAACCTTCCTTGAAAATAATGACAACAGTGGCAAAGACCATCCATATTGACCCCACAGAATGTATTTGACCCATGGAGACGTTTACCTTGTCTGTTAGCTTCAGATTAACTCCTGCAATGAGAATCATCTCAGCAATGTCCTGCCTGCCGTGCTCTGCAGCGATGTGCAGGGGGGTCTGCTGCCTCTGCACGAGGGGAAAGGGCTACATTTTAGAGGAGGACAAGTGTGAGGCTGGAAGGACAGGACAGAACAATACCAGGAGGAAGTGCAGTAAGAATCCTGTCAGCTCTGCCCTCCCTTCCTCTCTATCTCTTTTTAAACTGAGGGCTAAACACCATCCGGCCTCAAACTGGAGTTGAGTTCCTCAGGCTGAGCAGAACTGGCTGGGTTAATGTGTGTGCACTGTACACTGTGCACCTCAGGACTGTTTAATGGAAACAACCAAACTCAGGCACAAAATGTGTCAATTTCACAACGTCATCAGGAGAACATCACTACAAGAAGGAACATTAACAAGCTCCACAAACCCCCTTATTCATAAAACTACAATCTGGTGAGATAACCAACTATACCTTCAGGCTTGCCTCCCATCTCAACCCCCAAGCATTGTGCAGAATCTTTTCTGGCCTGACATTTCTCCCTCCTGCTTCCAGCAAGAAGAGAGCCTGACTGCAGTGAGCTGTGCACAGTTCCCAGGGACATGGCACAGCCCAGATGTTGAATGCCATCAAGTGGTTACCTCACTGCTACACTCAGAATCATTTCACAGCTCTCGTGTTTGCTAAGTTGTGCTTCCAGGTTTTCCCCATTTTAAAGCACTCTTTAATCCTGTCCCCAAGGTAATCAAATCCCCCATGGAACTGGTTCACATTTCAAAGACCAGGAGCTGCAGTCTTACATTATCTGGAATGTCAAGGTCACACTCTGCATCGATGAAGATCTTCACCATGGCTGGGAAGTTCTGCAGCACTGCAATGTGCGTCGCTGATCCGTTTTGCTGTGGAAAGAAGACCCTGTGCTTAGGAAGAGCTTAGCTCAGGCACTGAAAGGACCACGCTGTGCCCCGTGTGTCTTATTCTAAGACAGAATCCAGCCTGGACTGGAGGCAGACTGGGGATACTGCTCCATAAGCACAGACCCCACAGCAGCACTGGTCCTTGTGAAGTTGCTTTGTACTCTTGAACTGCTCCACAAATTGGCTTTGCCTTTTTGTAAGTGATGAGAGCATTGAGCAGGACTTACATGATTAACAGCATCCGTGTGGATTCCTGCAGCCAGGAGGATCCTGGCTATCTCCTGGTAGCCATGCAGTGCTGCGTAATGAAGGCAGTTCATCTTCTTCTGAGAGGCACATCAGAAGAGATGGGTGTTAGTCAGGACTTCTCAGGGCTGCAGTTGTTACAGACTATCCACAGGGATCTCCCTGCTTCTCTCTTGAGAAGAGCCCCATGCCCATGTACCAACAAATTCACAGAGACTGTCTCCACAGCCAAACCAGCCCCAGGGAGCATCACCTGCCTCTTTGTACAAAGCCATCTGCACTTCCCTCTGGACTTCCTGCACTATCTGTGAAGTGCTGGGCTCCCCATGGCCTCACCTGATAATGGGTGCCCTACCTGGGCAAAAATCCACACAGTAGTGTTTGGAAATGGAATCACCTCCATGGAGCTGACCTGTGTTTGGGCATTGACATCGGCACCGGCTTCCAAGAGCAGCTTCACACAGTCACTGTGACCCCCCTCTGCAGCCATGTGCAGAGCTGTAAGTCCTTCCTGGACAAGGCAAAAAGGAGACAAGCAGCATTTCTGTAGACAAGGAGCAGACAGAGGAGCAGAATGAGGTCTCTACGCTGTCTTCTGAACCTGTTACGTGTTAAAATACCAATTCTGAGGGCCAGGGATCTCCGATTGTTAAGAAAATAAAAGACACAGTTATGTGCTACTGGAGACAACTGGCCCATGGGCCACAAGGCAGACATCGTGTTCACCATCTTTTCTCCCCTTCGGTGCATTAGTAAACAAAAGAGCATTTCACATGGACAATGAAGATAAGCAATTTTCCTGGAATAGCCCAGAGACAGCCACAGGCAGACCTGGAAACTCGTGGACCTCAACCACTAGTTCTGCCTTCTGAGGTCTGGAGCTCGTTTCTTTACATGAAAACAGAAGCAAGCAGAAGGTTTAATCTGCTTTGATTATTGCTCTTTGCACAAAGGGCAGCTCATGTGGGGGAAAACAAATGCTATCAGAAGCACCACAGAAGGTGGTGTCCCCTTTCTTTCAGATCTTAATCACAATCAAATACACTTTTCAAAGACAGTAACTAAATAAGACTAAAAAACCTGCTGATAAACTCAATTGGGAGCTTGCCCTGGAATAAATAACAATGCTACTAAGCCAATATTTGCTATCTAAGTCATTAACTGTGTTCCAACCACATAATTTTCCAAAGGAGGTCTGTCAAAGAGAGATCTCTGAGATCTCAAACAGAAGGTCCATATGTTCAGTGACTAAGTCAATACTATAAAGCATAGTGAGGTTTAGTTTAAAACACACTCAATAACCATTTAGGTGCTTGAATGTACAAGGCTCAGGGAGAAAAATGGAGATTAAATTGAGTGATAAGGTCAGCATATACAGAAGAAAAGGCAATACTTTAGAACTGGATATTGGTCCAAGAAGGATGCTGCCTTTCACTGCTACTCTGCAACTGTGACCTG
The DNA here is from genome assembly GCF_004027225.2 of Strigops habroptila. Classification (NCBI taxonomy): domain Eukaryota; kingdom Metazoa; phylum Chordata; class Aves; order Psittaciformes; family Psittacidae; genus Strigops; species Strigops habroptila. The sequence goes on from NC_044285.2 coordinate 3,130,938, forward strand.
CATTTGAACACGTACACTTAGATAAAAGCTATCCTCTAAACCTTTCCTGTCAATACTGAGTGCTCAGCCTGATGACTGTGGCAGGAGAGTACTTCTAGGGAGGGAAAGGGCAAAACTGCTGTGGAGTTTATTTCATTTAAATATACTTACCAAGTTCTTTTCATCAAGGTCGACTCCAACATCTATAATTTTCTGCAGCACAGAGAAGTGTCCATTTTTAGCAGCTAAATGCAATGCTGTATTTTCTTCCTGAAAGTAAAAACACTGCATACATATGTGTATCACAGGACTGAGTGTTCATATACCACAACCTTGCACAAAATATATCCAGTGTGACTGAAAAGGAGGTTGTAACCAGTAGCACGAGCCTGAAGCAGTCTTCTAATAGGTGCAGCAGGGAGGGCAGGAACCCAGCTAGCTTAACTGGAGCACGCTCTGGAGAGAAGTCCAACAGGGACTGAGGTGCAAATGACTTGCAAGTGGATAGGGAAGAAAAGCCCTGACATACTACAACCACAGTTACAACTGCTGACAGTTTGCCTTTGCGTAAGCCTCATTTGGTGTCCTGCTCCCTGACTTTCACATCCTCTAATCCTTGAAGTTTACCTCCATTGCGTGTGACTTTATGCCCATACCTTGTCTTTGGCACTGTGAGAACAACCCAGTCGAATTAGGAACTCTACCACCTCCAGCTGCCCGTTCTCTGCAGCCAGGTGAAATGCTGTCCTGTCCATCTTTGAAAGGAAACAAAGAAATACAGTCCAAGAAAGGCTCAGAAAGCACAAGATTAGACCATCTGATGTAAGCAATACAGTAATTCTTTAGGCAATGACCCAGTTCACAGTGGGAAAGAGTGCTGCACTTAAAAAATAGTTATCCTTTATTCTGCTGTTAACTTTTATTCTGCTTTACATTTGTGTGAAAAGCCTTCCTACCTTGTCTGTCTTATCCACACAAATGTCTTCCAGGTCCTCCATGATGAACTCCATCACCTGGATGTGTCCCTTCTGAGCAGCACAGTGGAGCATGTTCCTGCCATTCTGGAGAGGAGATAAAGGAGCACTCATTTAACAAGTCCAAGAGTGAGGTACAGTCTCTATTTAACAAGCTGTTCCTGTTAGCAAAGACCCATTCCATGCCTTCCTGCACCTCTAGGGCTAAACTAGCTTGTGCTGCAGACAGCAGGTTATGACTGAAGTGTTAATGCTCCTTTTCCCAACCAAGGTCTGTTTAAAAATAAGACTGCTGATTCACTAAACCTGTTTCCCATTTCTGTAACACCTTCCACATCACCACTGGACACATGCGAGGTGAACAAGCCATGTATACCTCTAAAGCTACAAATACTACATGTGGTTTAGGAATAAGGGAGAAGTGGAGATGGCAGTCCCCAGAGCAGATGCTGTCACATATGATCACCTTAGCTCACAGGTAAGCCTTTCCCCCCTCCATCACTCTCTAGAGCCATGTGATGGACCCACATAGGGAGACTCTCTTACCCTATTGACACAGTTTATCTTGGCCCCAGCGTTGACAAGGATCTGCAGGACACGAAGGTGGCCAAACCAGGCAGACAGGAGAAGTGCATTCATTCCAAACTGGGCAGAAGAAAAGACTGATACTTGCAGCTAAACTGCAGCCACCCTCATCCCCACCATGCTACACAGAAAACCTCACAGATTCTACCAGCCTACTTCCTGGTCACTGTGCACGTAAGGAAAAGGCCAAAAAGACAGAGCAGAAACATCTGAAAACAAGGCTTGCTCCAAAAAGGCCTCAGCAGGGAGGCCACAGCTTCCCAAGCACCGCAATGCCTTGTGCCACCCACCCAGGGCTAAGGTGATGTCTGTAAGTGCCAGCCCAGCACCAGCCCCCAGTGCTCCCCCAGCACAGAACACATCTGCGGGACATGCAAGGGAGCCTTTGTACATTGTCTTCATCATCCACCGGCGCATCATGGTCCAGGAGCAGTCGCACGGCATCCACGTTCCCTGCTCCCGCAGCCCAGTGCAGGGCAGTCCGGTCTGCCTGGAAGGGAAGGAAGGAGAGAGGGAAGGCTGATGTATGCAGGGTGCATATGTATCCATCAGCCTTCCTAAAGGCCAAAATCTCCTTTGGCATCCATGGAGCCAGAATTTCTCACACTGTGTAGGGTTTTCTTTGGACACAGCCCTCTGTCTCTTTGCTCTCTTGACAGGCAGACAAGTGTTAGTCACCTTCTACCCAGAAACTGCAGTTCTGGACTCTAACAACAGCACAGGAATGAAGACCATCACAGACCATTGATGGACATTGATTGAAACAGTAGGCATGGGTGCAATCCTGTATTTCCAAGAACCTACTGGTCAACAAGGAGAGACCTGCACCAGAAACTGAGTTAGTCCCAAAGCCTCAGCGTACAGAGATGGCAAAATCAAAAACCTTTCACTGTAGCCGTGTGTATCTGGCGCACAGGTTCCAAGGGGAGCCATAAATTATTACCCTCAACACTTGCAACTTTCCAGTCTGGCCAGGATGACAGTGCTGCGTGAAATTGCTCAGTTGCCACAGGCCCTATTTACCCCTATTTAGCACTGGGTGGTGTATTTTACAGCTCTGACCAACTGAGTGGCTAATGAGAAGAGCAGCATTAAGGAGTTGCAGTTCTGAAACACACCTTCACCACTTCCTACAGCTTAAAGGTGGAAAAGCCCAGGACTTACATTGGTTTTGGCTTTGATGTCGACCCCTCTCCTGATGAGCTCCTCCATCCTGGCCACGTCATTACGCTTCGCCGCATCATGGAACTCCTTCTCGGAATGAAGCACTGCAGCAGAGACAGAAGAGTGGGCATTCAAACAGTGCTGGCCTGGAGCACGGAGCAGCATGTCCCAACAAACCTCCCCTTCATTTCAAGTGGCTTTCAAGTGCAGACAGATTCTTCCAGCAAGAATCCCAGCCCTACAGACATTGCCATGTTTGCTGGACTTGTCCTCTTCAACTGTCTCCCCTTCCCTGAGTACCCTGTGCTACATCAGTGTTCTTCCAGTCCTACAGGCTCTCTTCTAATTCAATGTCTTTCTCTGATTCAGCTGAAAAGCCTTTTGACCCATTAGGACCATGTCCTCTGGGCATGCTTTAAGGCCCAGAGCCCGTGCAAGGGTTCAGGCTGGGGCAGAAGACACAGCCTTTCCTCCATCCCTCCCCTTACATCCCACTGCTCTACAAGGAGGTCTTTACACATGGTCCTGCTGTTCCCCTTCAGGCAACCTGCACCAGCCAAGCAGCACAAAACTGCTAGCCTGGCCTGTGATTAGTGTTGCATCTCTTAATAGACCGTGGCAGTTCTGCACATAATTTAGCACGACTGGCAGCATTTGTCCTGCACAGTTAGGCACAATTTAAGTGTTTACTCTCCACGCTGGGCCTTGCCCCAGCAATCTTCTCCTTGATTGAACAAACCTTCCTGCCAAGAAACAAGAGCAAGGCTGCGACTCTGGGCCTGCTGCAGCTCGACAGGGAGGATTTTGGCAAGGCTGGTGTCAGCCTTTGTTGGACTCAGTCTCTGCCCCAGCCCTTTTGGGGAATCCTTTCAAGAAGGGCTTGAGTCAGACCCTCAGCCTGTTGCATCCCACTGGAGAGCTGGCTCAGAGGCTTTGTTCTGTTCTGTGTATCTCAGGCTGCAGTTTGAGTTAGCAGGGGCTCAGTTTGTATCCACATATTGGGCAGGCACTAACCACATGCCATACAAGAGGCACCAAAGCATACTAGAGTTCCCATCCCACCACACCAAGGAGATAAACAGACTTGCTGTCTAAATACCACTACCCCATTTCTCTCTGGAGAATGCAGAAGAAAAGCACCCCTATTGCAGACTCTTGGGGCAGCAGAAGTATAACTTTACCCTCAAATTTCTGTTCCTCTTCAAACAAAAACCTTTAGCTCACAAAAAACACAAATAACATTTTAATAGCAGACAGGATCATTCAAGAGTGTTGGAGATGCTGCTACAATTAAGGCAGTAGGATTTGGACACTGATTTCTGCAGGAACAGGATTATCTGTACTGTATATTGAGACCATGTTCTCGTCTGGTCAGGTGTGTTAACGGGACTGCATTTCCAGACTGTATGGACCCTTCATTTGAGAGGAAATATCAGGAAAACCTGGCAAAAGCCTGTAGAGTTTATGCTAATAATATTAACACCAATGGCTGCACACAAACTACCTCCTTATAAATGCTTATCTCCATTCAGCGGAGTAAATCCTGTGTTTCAGTTAAGCAAACGTTGCTGTTCCTGCTCCCCAGGTGACCGAAATGTGTTCATACATTTCATGAACACCATTGCCAAGCGATGCCAAGCAACCCTTTGACTTATTTATTCTTTCCTCATTTTGATGGTCTGAGTTTCCCACTTAGTGTCCACACTGGCAAAGCTAGCCCTGTAAATGTAAATGCACTTCTTATCATGGCGTGCACCCCAATAGTAGTGTTTCAGTAGATATTTAGCAGTTTTTCTTCTCTTTCCAGCTCACATTCTGGGGTATTTCATACCTCATAGCACCAAATATGAATTCAGTTATCCCAAACAGCATGGAAAACAATTTAAACGATTTACTCTCAGTGCAATGCACCAACTCACAGGCAGTTTATTATGCAAGAGGTTTAAAATAGTATCAAAGAAGAGGAAAGGCATGCAAGGAAACGTGCTAAAACTGTCTGCTGGGGTCTACCTGAGGCTGATGGACACAAAGACAACCCAGGACAGCCAGCCACTGGTCGATAAAGGGGGACAGAACACTGAAGTGGGGGGTACAGACGTTACATGCAGCATCTTAGTGATACAGGATGGGATACAGGATGCTTTAGGACACAAGCAGCCCCGCTTCCCGCAGGTTATAAACCCGCTTTGTTTCTCAATGGGGTTTTACACGCCCTTAAAGCACCTCGGCCCTGCCCCAGAGCCCCCCACAGGGGCCGGGGGAGGCCGGCGCTGGGTCCGCCCTCTCCCACCGCGCAAACCCCGCTCCCGCCGCGGCCCCCCGAGCCCCGCCGCGGCCCCACTCACGGGTGTCGTCCTCCGCCGCCAGCTCGTCCCCCATGCCGCGGCCCCGCCGCCTCGGGGCGGGCTGACAGCCGCGGCCCCGCCGCCTCGGGGCGGGCCGAGCGCCGCGGCACAGCGCCTCTTTAACTGTCATTTAACGGGAAATAAAATAAAACACAGCCTCTTCCCCACAAACACGGCGTTTTCGGGATGCGTTGGGATGATTTGAGGGGGAAAATCCAGCTGCCGCCATTTCGGGCAGGGGGCTGCAGAGAGGCTGGTGCCACCCTTTACCTCAGCGTGGCTCGCCGAAGTGCTGCTGCTGCTCGGAGGCTGTGGGTGGTTTAATTCTCCTTCCAAACCGATTTGGGAGGAGAGGGAACTCTGTTCTGTGGGAAATATGGGATGGATTGTTGGTTTTTTCCCCCTGAAAGCAAGGTTCAGAGTTGGGTGTTTCCAGGGGATGAGATGCTCCCATCTACCACACGGCCGGGGCACATCAGTGGGTGCAGGAGAGGGTTAAAAGCACCCTACACTCAGACTTTTAGTTAATTCTCCTGTTTCAGCATCTGGGTCTGGTTTTGTCTTTTATTTTCTTTTCCATTTTGATAGTATGAGGAGGAAAGAACCAGGCAGTGGCTGAGCTGAGGTTGGGGGGAGAATCTGATCTGTTTCTGCCTTTCCTGAGGTCTGAGTTAGAAAAAATTAGGCAGGAAAAAAAAAAAGATACAAAACAGCCAAAAAAAAAAAAAAACAACCCCAAAACACAAACCCAGGTGCTTGGTCCTGTGAGTGTTGTCCATCTTCAGGCTGGAGAGATGCTGCTGCCTTATGACAAAGGGCCAGGTAGTGGCTGTCCTGGCTGCAATGCATTCCTGGAGCTACGCAAGGGCCATGTTTTCTGCCATAGCCATTTCGGTTCAGCCAGCACAAGGTCTCTGGTGTGGGTCTGGCTTCCGCACCTCTCTCCCCATATCTTGTTTGTCAGGGTAAGTGGCACGCAATTGTTCCTTACTCCTTCCATTGTCTCGCCTTTCCTTTGCGTGTTTGCTTGCATTCAGTCTTGGGGTGACACGTTGGGCGACATCGTGGGTTGATTGAGTAAATGCTTTTCGTTGGCCTTCAAATGCATTGGAAGGCGGTGTGAGGAGAAAGGAATAACCTGCTCTGCAAACCCAGGATGGGGAGGACCGGGAGGCATGAGCTTCCATCAGGACTTTGGTTTCTCCAGCAGCCAGGACAGCAAGGGGGAGCAGACACAGAAAGGGGGGTTCTTTGCTGCTGGTCTCAGGGTAGGAGAAGGGACATCAGATCTGTAGTCCCTCCCTGTGCCATGCTGGCCTACGGACGTTGTCCTTGTCATGGCCCCCTCTCTCCTCCTCAAGCAGGACTCCCTGGACGAGGCTCCAACCCTCCATGCTCCATGCATCCCTGTTTGAGTACGAGCACACACTGATCCCGGCAGCCACAGGAGGGTGCCAGTGCTGTTCATCTGCCACCATTTGCTGCAGCGAGCGATGAATTCCAGGGTGCAGATGGGGCTGTTCACTGGGCTCAGGTCAGTTTTGGGGACATCCCTGTCCCGGGGACCCTTATTTGGGTCTGTGCTGCTCTGATATGTCAGAAACATCTCTCTGGGCACAGCTACACCACAGCTCTTCAGGGCAGGGAGCAGCAGGGCCGAGCTGGGGGGTTCCATCTCGTCGAAGCCCACTGCTGAGGGTCTCCATAGCCAAGGGCTGCACTGATGCAGCTGACCCGCTGCGGGGACTTGGCTGTGAAATGGGGAGGTAGACTGTAAGCTGTTGCACCAGCACAGATTGTGTGTGGGTCTGTGGGTAGCTGCTGGTCTCAGAGCTTTAGATGTGGTGTTTTGTTTTCCTTTTATTCAAATTGAATTAAAAAAAGACACATGCTGTGGTAGGAAAAGCAAACATAAGGTCTGTCTGGATAAAGGGGAAGCCCTTCTTTTTGCACAATAGCTCAGCGGGTAGAGCATCCTCCCCGAGGGAAGGGGAAAGCTAGGTTTGATCCTTGCTTCTGCCGGAGGGGAGATGCAATCCCTGGTCTCCACAAGACCCCAGAGAGTACTGTAAATAAGCAGGCTGCGAGCATGTCTGGTGGGGAGAGTTTTTCTTGCTCTTTCCTGTTATTTTAAATAATTAATGATTTGATGGAGCAGGGAGTGGAGAAGGCAGGTGTCCCCTCTCCCTGGAGAGCAGTCTGTGCACCCGGCCAGACAGAGTCCTGCTCTCTCGATGAATATTTAAGTGTCTTTAGACAAATTGGAACGGCTCCAGCAGGAATGACTGAGAAGGGCTGAGCCCTTCCCACTGAGTACCCCAGAGCCTGGGGGCTGGGGAAACAGCCCTGAATAGGGCAGAGAATAATCCCTGCTTGTATGGATGGAACATCCATCCCAGCCTTGGGTGGGACCTCTGGCTCTTGGTAGTCTTTTGTTATGCTGTAAGAGATCCTTGGATGGAAGGATGTCTGGATTTAACCTGCCACTGTTAATGTCATTGTCTGCACCTCTTCCAGAGCTTGAATCAGGCAGGACTGATCACCTACAGCTCTTCTGGTGCTTAATGCTGACCTCAGGAGAGAAGCAGCGCAGATGCACTGAACATTTGCATCTGCTCGTGGGCTCGAGTGTTTCCAGCAGGCAGGAAAAAAGCAATGTAGGCAGTTCCTTCTGTCCTTACTAAATAGGTGTGTGTTCAGGGGTGGAAGGGACGAAAACTTTCTGCTGATACTAAGTACAGAGTGCTGCAAGGATTTATTAACGATGCTGAACACTTGTCTAGAGATCCATTTATTAGCTAACAGACCTAAGAGAGCTTTTGGATTTTTCCACTAACGTTGCAGCATAACGAATGACAGAGGGAGGTGGTAATTTGAGCTCTTTCTGTAATATATTCCAGATATTGACCCCATCTTTTGAAAAGTGTTAAAGTCTTTGACTTTATTTCACTTGAAGAATAATTTTAGCTAAGCTAGCTACGTGCTCCTTCTCACTTGGAAGTGAAGCTCTCTGACATAGCATTTGTGCTCTTACCTTGCAAGCACAATTTTTATGTGTTAGTTTAGGATAATCAATCCCCATTGAAAACTCATGAGCCAGGCTGTTTAAATCCATGCCACCTTAAAACGTGCCTCTCTTTGCTTTCTGGTTCAGTTGTATACACTGTGATTTTAAAGTCAGTCAGATTTGCAGCTAGCCATGTAACACAGCCCACAAACCAGTATGTGTTTATGCAGAAACAGTTGCTTACCTAAAGGTTTAACAAATTGGACTTTAATTTATAATCTTCCTTTGGAAACAAATCTGGAAGGTGACTCCTCCTGCCTGCAGCTGCCCGTTGTCCAGGAAGCCAAGCCTCTGCTTTGCTGGAGCTGCCTGCAGTGGAGGAGCCAAGCTCAGGGAATTCCAGCCCTGGAGAATTGTCTTTTCTGGCATATGCTGCCACGAATATTGCCACTTGAATATTGCATGGGAAAGGGGATGGCCACGTTCCTCTTTCAGTGCTTATGGACTGTTTTTCCATGACTGGGTGTCAGAGAACGCCATGTTCTGAGGTCGCAACCACGGGCTCTGCACCTAAACCAGGTCCTTTGGGCGCTGCGGTACAGAGCTGCCATTGATGCTGTGAGGAACAGTATGTTTGTGGGGCTTTATATCTCTGCTGTGGGTATGAAGCGGACTAATGGTGTGTCCTGGTTTGCAAACCACACTTCCAGGTATGTCCCATTAGAATGGAGTACACGCTACAGCTCTGGCTACACGGCTTCATGTGTGGCTCCATCTTATTTATTTTTTGTCTGGATTAGGCTTTTAGTTGTCCTGTAGACTAAGTTATTTTTGGTGCTTTCTTTGATAACTCTGCTGCTGTGACATGCTGCGAAGCCAAAACCCTTGGGGAACATCCCAGCAATGCACACAAACATCAGCCCTGTAGCTCCTAACAGTCACTATACGAAGCTTTCAGAGACCCTGGGCACCTGACAGGACTCCACAAACCCACTCTGGAAGCCTGAGGAGGGATCCAGCACTTTCCTCAAAGGCTGCATTCATCTCCTCGCAAGGCTTCCACAGAGGAACAGCTTGTCAGAGGGACCTGTGGAGCTTGCAAGCTTTGCCAATAATAATTCAGGCCCAATTCTGAAGTCAAATATTTAGTTAAACAGAGACTGTCTGATGACTGGATTAAGCACAGATGCAGCGGAGGGAGCTCGCTGCTTCAGGATTTTGTCAGTGTCCATTTCACGAGGCTGTAATTCCGTTTTTCCTGCCTTCCCAGGCTCTGCTCATCCTGTGTAGTGTTTCACACAACGCAGGAGGAGGTATTTATTTCAGCAGAGCTGTTGCTCCTAGCTCAGGAAGCAGCCTGTATCACAAAGTGATGTTCTCTGGTTAAGGAGTAATCCAGTATCATGGCATTGGGGGAAAATCACATTAGAGAAATTAAAGGTTTTGTTTGTTTGCTTGTTTGTAAGGGAAAGTCTCAAGGAAGCCAGGAAATGGCAGAGAGGGTCAGTGAGTGAGTCTTACCTGACAAGATACTGCTGCATGGGTTTGTTCTATCCATGTTAATGGCAACTGGAAGTTTCTGCTGGTGATTCTGAACTTCCCTCTCCTGTCACTCTCACATCCCAAAGCCGATAGGCCTGTAAATCCCTTGAAAAGATAAATGGGCTTAAGCTTCTATGTAGCTTTGAAAGCGAATCTTACACACAATTAGCACTGTGGCCAGGGCTGTTCCTGGTGATCAGGTCACTCCTGTTGATCCCTGACCTCCACATAGAGCTTATTGACACGAGTTCACCACATCTCCCAACTCAGTATATTCTCCTTCCACGTGTGGAGAACTGGGCTGACATCTATCCTGCAGGAATACATGAGCAAAAAAATACCTGCCCAGTATCATTTGTATCTGAATGATATCTTAGAAAGTACTAGGGGGGAGGGACGTGTTGTTTCTGTGGTGCTTTGCTGAAGGAGGTCTGGAGGAGCCCATCGTCTTCAAACTCTCTTAATGCATGAGTCCCAGGTTTGCCCAGGAGCTGGTGTGACAACCTCTGTCTCAGAGTGGTCAGGCTGTCCTTGCTTTGAATTGTATGCCTTACTGGAAGAGTGGAAGCTGGTCCTTCAAAACCAGGAATGTAAGACTAGTGTGAACAAAAGCAAGTGCAGCAGGGAAGGATCTGAAGGGCAGAAAAATCTTCTTTCTTGAATTTGAGAAGAGAAATGGTGTGATTGAGCTGGGATCCCAGCCCTCCCTGGCTCGAATGCTGAGCAAGTGTTTGCTTATGGGCAGTGCAAACGCCTGCATTGTATAAACCAAGCAATAATCGGACACTAAATCCTAATCCCCTTGCTGACATGCCTGCCGGCAATGTTTTTATTCTCACTTTCCTGCATGTGTAAAAAGAGGGAGGATCTTCTGCCTCCTGAGCCTCTGAGGGCTGCCTGGCTCCTAAAGACAATCCCTTCCCTGCTTTTTTCAGGACAAAAGTACAGCTGAAATGTAGGATCTTACAACCACAAACCTGAAAAGCTGAAACCTACTGCCAGAGGCACAGCCCTGAGCTGCTCTTACACCATGCTGGAGGACCCAGTGCAAAATCTGAAACAAAAAGATCCTGTGTTTGAGCTTTTAATATCGGCAAAGTGGAAGCAAAGGGTCACCAGGCTGTGATGCCACCGCTCCCTTCTTCTCTGATCCCTCAGGAAACCGCGTGCAACAGGAGCAGGAAAGCACACTGTTAGGAGGCAGCAGCGCAGCTTTGGAAGCGTTTCATTTCTCTCTCTCAGCAATTCTCTTCCAGAGCCTGAAACATCTGTCTCTGCCTCCAGCCACATGCAAGTGCACCGAAAGAGTTTTGTTCCAAACCTAATGAGTAATTTCATGGTCTTGGAACTGGAAGCAGGGTGAGGGGGCTGGGACAGCAGCCACAGCTGTGTGCTCTACACGGAGCTCTGCTGATGTCAAATAGCCTTGTGGCTTTTGTTTTATTGCAGCCCACCAGGCTTCCCTTTAAAGTCTGCTGCTAGAGGTGCTGATCAGTGTAGGATCAGCTCCTACAATGGGCTGCTGCCTTCCAGGGGCTTCCTCACTTCTGGGCACAAGCAGCAATGTGGAAAATCATGACATCAGTGGAGAGGAGGTGGGGAGCTCGGCTGGGTGTCAGCTCTGCTCTGTCTGTCCAGAGAGCACATGTGAATGCAGAAAGCACTTTGCCTGCCCTGCTTCTGGCTTCAGTGCAATGTGCTGGTAGAAGAAGGGATGAGGGAACAACCAGCCCCGGGCAGATGTGTCATCACATCACTTGAGCATGTAGCAGATGATGCTGAGATGTGGTGATTGCACGTGGTCTGAGAACAGATATAGAATGAGCTGATTCAAACTGTAGCTGGTCTCAGCAGCATTTGAAAAGCACAACCCCTGGTTTCTCTTTGAGAAGGGCTGGATTATCTGCAGAGAGAGAATCTGTACAGAGCACAGGAAACAGAAGGCAGATGTTGTGTTGTATGAGATATATATATCTCATATGTTTCCACTAGAGGGTCTTCCTTTGGGACAGGCTTCCAGATCCCAGGCCCCACAACAGAACCTGCACAGCTCCATGGACGCATCACACCGTGTTTATCTAGGGCAGAAGAATACACAGAGCTCTTCCTCCACCTGCCCAGGTTCTCCTTATGTTCACCGACTGTGACTCAGTTATGGAGCCTGACTCATTTTCATGCTGTTACTCATAGAAAGGGAAAGCCAAATGGCAACCAGTCTGTGCCTGTAGACACCTGTAATTCTTCAGCTTTCTGCTGTTAATCTCTGGATGGGTTTCTGTTTATCAGCACTAACACACTTACCCTGCTGCAGCTTTTAATACTTCTCTCTGCAGAGGAAGACTGATTAGAAAATAAAGTTTTCTACCCCGAAAGTGAAGAGGAAGTGTGCTGAGTCTCCATGGCTGTTTGTGGAGCTCCCAAAATGGGACTGTTTCAAGCGGATGCTTCACAGGCATAGCAACGGCCTGGAACCAGATGGAGCAACGCCCAGGAAGAGCTGGGAACGGCTGAAGAGTTACTGCAGCTCCTGAGATCTGGAAGAAGTTGCTGGTGGTCTTAAAGGTGTTCAGTGCTCAGTGCTGGGAGATCCTGCTTCCAGCAACAATGGCTTGTTGGTGACCAGAAATCAGCTCTCTGGGCTTCCATCCCATGCCTTAACTCCCCACTGTAATACAAGGATTAGAGCTGCTTGGGGTTCTGTAGGCTGCCAATCCTCAGAGGAAGGGATGGTGTGTTATTTGTGTAAGCCTTTGTTGCACTGCCAGCTCAGGAGTCTCTTAGGACCTGGCTGTTGCTCACTGGTGTATATTTTGTCCGCTCCTCAGGGTGCAGGGAAACACTGGGTCCTGGTTCCTTCTTTTGCAGCACATTGGGTGGGTTATTCTGTGTTAGAGACCGCATGAGCATGAGTCAGATTTGAAAACCTCACCCAAGATGTGCACAGGGAGGCTTTAGCTGCGAGGTGCAAACCAGTGCCTGGCACTATAGCTGGGCCAAACCCAGCCTTTCCCATCGCAGCTGTATTCCATGTGAAAACCACTGCGCAGCCCTTCCAGCACTGCACAGGAGAGCACAGTGCAAGGCTCCAGGTGGGTGGGCTGGCCAGAGGACAAGGAGGTATCTTGGGCCTGGAGTTGTGTTAAGGCAGTTCCCTTTGGGTTGTGGGAAGCAGAGGTTCAAGTCACTGGTCTAAGTCTTCCAGAGAGGAACTTGGCCTCAAACCTGTCTCTTCCTTCTCAGCAGCCTGCTGCTGGGCGAGAGGCCACCCTAGGGCTCTGCTCTCTCATCATTCTCCTTCATCCCATCTAAAGAGCTTTGATCAGAATTGCTCCACGGACTCTCAAATGAAGAACTGGGGTTTTGCGTATTTTATGGTGGAGAAATACTTAATTGGAAAAAATTCCTACGTGGCCTTGGCATGCTTTCGGCTGGCATCCTGCCTGCCCGGCCAAAAACACTGCTCATTTTGAGTGCAAGCTCTCCATGGGAGGCTGGTTCCTTTGGTCGCAATTCCTCACTTATTAGGTTTCCTTTTACTTTGAGCAGATGGTAGGGGCTGGCCTCTTGTTACATGGCACTGAAGTGACCCTCTTGGGGCTGCCTGCACATCCTGCTGCCCTTCACAAGAGAACATGGCTCGGAGAGGCCGGCGTTCCTGTAGGATTTAAGGAGCAGCCACTGCTCCTGGCTGTCTGCTGTTAATGCTCACCACCGCCTCCAGCTCTGGCAGCCGTGTCTGCAGAAAGCTCTGCGGGCAGTGGCAGCAAGCTGGTTTCATCATGACAATGGAGTTATCCTTTTAAGGGAAAATTCCCTCTGGGAGCCAACCCTCAATTACCTCCTGCTCCAGTGCCTTCTTGCTGGAGATGGCTTCTGACACAGCAAGCCACAGTTACACACAGCAACTGCCCAGTTGCTCTGCAAAAGAAATATTAATTAAACTCTGTTGGCCTCTGTTGTTTGTAAATGTAGAAATTGGGGTCAAACCCGCAAGGACCAGCTCTCCTCATCAGTGCATTTGTGCATATCCAATCTATGGACATTACATCTTCGAACCTAATGCTATTCCCATGGTATTAATGGTGTCGTATGCACATCCTGTGTTCTTCCCTACAGGAGTTTGTTGCGATATTTGGGAGCCCTGGGTAGGACAAGACTGGTGATAATCAGCTGATGCAAAGTGCCTGCTAAATGCCAGGGAACTGGGGTAGGCAGTGCCTGCATTTCAATTTGCTGTTATTCACTGTGGTGAATGGGAGGGGTCTTCCAAGGGTCCTGATTCAGAAGCCAAAAAATTCCTTCTATTCTGCTGACATGGCTCATAGTCCCCAGGGGTGATGTCTAACCAGAACAGGGCTGCTGCAGAGGTTGCCCTCTGCCTCTGTCGCAGCGAGCAGAGCTGTAGGGAACAGTCTGTGCTCTTTCTCTTCTATAGGAATGGTGGCTTTGGCTGCAAGCCCCCAAATTTACATCTCGTGTGTTTAGTGCTGAAAATACTTTTCATTCTAAACGAGCTGCTTACCAGAAGAACATGATGACACTTTTGAATCCAAACTTGTCAGAAGAATGAGACCAGACTCCGTGAAGAAGTTCTAGGGACTGCTTTTGACAACTGAAAGTTTACTGTGATTGTCAGAGAAGACGACATTTTCTCTTGGGGCAATGACAGACTCATTTCAAACCCAACCCTGTACCTGTGCAGCTACTGCTGTGTGAGCCAGAACAAATGGACCACAGACGGGATCATCTGAGAATGAAACAAAGCTCTTTGGAGGAACAGAGGAGCCAGCCTCAATCCCTGGGCCCCATTTTGAAACACACAGGAATCCTATTCTGTCTGCCTAGGTCAGACCAAAAGAGCTTTCCCATCTTCTCAGCCTTCCCAAGGGTTTTAATTCCCTTCTTGTAGCTAGAGCAAGGAAAAAAGAGAATAATTAAAACTTCTGTAAGCAGAGAGGAAGCAATCACATGAGCTCCATCAGAATATGTAATTTCATACTTTGAAAAGTCTTTGGGTAACTTAAAATGTTGCAAATTAACTGAAGTATTGCAATTGTGTTTTTATGCTGCGGAGCAAAACTGTCCCCTTTTGAAAAGTCAAACATCTCAAAGCTAGTTTTGTACATTTGTTTAAAACCTGGACACTTCCCCACGTCTGGAGCCTCCGTTATCAGTTTGGGGTTGCTGGTTTGCCCTGAAAACATTGTGCTGGGAAATTTCTCACCAGCAATTCCCATAAGGTCCTGATTCCACCCTTGGAGGTGGGTGGGTGTGAACCCGCCTGGAGTGTGGTGGCTAAGCTGAGAGCCATCCTGTCATTCGAATACGTAACTATTGTTTGAACTGACGACCTTTCAGAAGTTCATTAGTTCTTGGCAGTCAAAACCAAGTGGAATTCATTTGCCTGGCTCGGGAAACTCAACCCGTGCTGTTGAAAATTCAGCATTGCTCCAGAGAAAGGGCTGGTCAAAGGCTCTGTTGTTGGACGGGAAGATCATCCACATGCTGGGAACTGTCAATAGAGAACGTAGGTTCAAATCTCTATCTCCTGTGATCTCCCATATGACATCTGGCCATGGTTTTTAATTTGAGCTTCATTTCCCCTTCACCACGGTCATACAATGCATGAAGAACTGGGCAGAGCTTTGCTGTCATGGTGATATGCTCCAAACAAACCCCGAGTGTTTTGCCGGTATTGACTTCTTGTTGCGAATGAAATAGCAGAGGAGCTTGCTGTTGTGTTAGCACGGCTCCTCGCCCAGTTAGTCATGCTGGCTTGCACCTCTGTTGGCTTTTGGAGATGCTCTAGTACGCTATTGATTTCAGTGATACCCCAGTAACCAGCTTTCGAATATCCCACTTTCTGGATATGATCCTGCTTGTAGTTCTGAGGGGAAGGAGAGTTTGAATCTGTTTGTGGTGCATAGATGTCACATTCTTACCCATGCATGGGAGTTAGTACCTGGCATTGCCTCCCCATGTCTTGCCTTCTTCCTACCTCTGACTTCTTCTCCAGTACATCCCTTTATACTCTCTGCTCCAGATGGCTTTGTCTTTCCCCTCAGAGCATCTCCAAAATACTTCAAGTTCTTATTTCTTACTTTAAACGAGCAATATGGTAGTTTTAACAGCTATCTGCCGTATTTGTGCAGTATGTCTTATCCACTTATGGGCTAGCAATAACAGTTCTTTCATGTCATGCTGCCCAAAGAAAGCAGGATTTGGAGGCCCATTCCCATCCCTGCTAACAGAAAAGTCATCAAAGGGCAGAGTCTCAGAACTGGCTGGGTTTTTTTCTGGTTTACTGTTTTTAGGAGCACTTCCCCTGGTTGCTGATATTCAGGTCATCTCATGTTTGCTGCAAAATGTCACTACTGCACCAACTGAAAATGAAAGTATCTGGCTGCTGCAGGAGGGTGGGTTTGGAGCCCAGCTCTTCAATGCTTTGTGCCTGTGCCTTCATTCTGCAGGGTGAGAAGCTCCACTGTCTGTCCTGGCTGCACTACAAGGCAGGATTCATTCACAGCCGCAAAACACCTTCAGGTCTTCGTACTGAAAGATGCTATAAAAGAACCCCCAATAGTGGTTTTAGTCAAAAAACCTGAGGTAATTCTAAGCCCAGCTTGGGTCTCCAGCATTTTGATTCCATTCATTCCTTTATTTTGAGCAAATCATTTTAAAATTCATTTCCTGACTTTGAAAAATACCCACGTTCCACAGCATAAACTTATCCCCCACGGGGATGTGGAAACCGGCTCATGAATCCGACGGGGGCGACGAGGAAGGAGGTTTTCTTGGCAGCAGCACAACTAAAACTTATGGACAGCTTCTATCAACACAGCGCTGAGCTTTCCAGGAGTCGGGTGTTCTGGCAGAGAAGGGGCATGAGATGGGAAGGTGAGGAGGCATGAGAAGTGAAATATGGAGCAGAAAAGGAGCAGAGAAGGGGGCTGGGGAGAGCAGGTCAGGCTGAGGAGGTGTGAGCAGGGTCTGGGGGGGGATTTCTAGGGCACCGCATTTGTCATCTCAGCTCCCCAGCGAGAGGATAAACAGGGTTAAAGACCTAAATAGCCTGTGGGGTTTATTATTGTATTTATTGTATTATTTATTTGCAGGCTTGGGGAGCTGGGCTGGTTCAGCCTGGAGAAGAGAAGGCTCCTTAAGGGGAGACCTTAGAGCAGCTCCAGTGCCCAAAGGGGCTACAAGAAACCTGGAGAGGGGTTTTGGACAAGAGCCTGTAGGGACAGGACAAGGGGAATGGCCTTAACCTGCCAGAGGGGAGACTGAGGTGAGCTCTTAGGCAGAAGCTCTTCCCTGTGAGGGTGCTGAGGCGCTGGCACAGGGTGCCCAGAGAAGCTGTGGCTGCCCCATCCCTGGCAGTGTTCAAGGCCAGGTTGGACACAGGGGCTTGGAGCAACCTGCTCTAGTGGAAGGTGTCCCTGCCTGTGGCAGGGGGTTGGAACTGGATGAGCTTTAAGGTCCCTTCCAACACAAACCAGTCTGGAATTCTATGATTAGCCCCTGAGTCTGGTTGCTGAGGCTTCTGCCAGTGCCCTGTGGAAACCATATGCCTGGGAAATATCTCAGGCAACAGTTTCATCTACCTCTCCATGTGAAGGAGGGTGAGATGTACCCACCTTCCCTGCGCATCTACTCAAAAGAAATCCCAGTTCTGGAGGTCCCTCTGTGGATCCCATTCTAGAATACATCCACCTGGGCCTGGAAGACTTTTCTAAATAGAAGTCTTTAATCTTTTTTTGCTGCAAAGTAAGCCAACTTTGTTTTTTCCCTTTCCCCAGTCCATGTGATAAGCTGCTGACAGCCACCCCTCCTGTAACAACTTCTCAAAAATGGCATTTTGCAATATTTAACAGTTTTCTTCTTTTTTTTCCCCTGTAGGTGTGAATACATGTGCTGTAAGTATCATCTTTAGTAAAGCTGCACTAAGGTAGGATTCCTTTGCTCTTTCCTCATCTATTGTGTTATACAACCTCTGAACTGCCAAGCTGGGCTGGCTCAGGCAGAGGGGACTAATGCTGCACAGCAGAGGCGAGGGCTAAAGCCTCCTGCTGCTCTCTGAAGTGAAACTGGTGGGACTGGTTCTCTGACACCCAGGAGGGGATGGAAAATACATGGCTTAAAGTACCTCACATTCATCTCGGACAGTGGGATTGCTGCTGAGAATGAAATTGTTAATGCCTCGTAGCATCACATCAGCGGTTGTCACAGGAATATTGTGGGTTGCTTAGCTGTGAGGTAAGGTGCTAGAAGGACATGGTGACTAAGTTTCCTAGAATAAATTAAGCATTGGCTTTCTGAAGGATGTGAACTTGCACAGCATAACAAAACAGGGATCTCCATTCTCTGAACACAGTGGATATCATCTGTCCCTGCAAGTTTTCTAACTCTTAAGCTGGAAGGAGGAAATCTTGGAGAGCTTCACTGACTCATATTTAAGATAAAACACACATTTTTTAATAGCAAGAACACTTAGTCATCAGAGTAGACCAGCCAATGCTGTAGTAATCTTTTGGCACTCTGGGACAGAAAGAGCTCTTTCTGCTCTTTTTCAGTTGCAAACTGAGTTCTGTGGGATCACTGGGTGGGACCTAGGACCTGCATTTTGTATTTCAGATTACACGATAACACAGTCTCTTCAAACCAGTAACCCATGCCTAGCCATTGAATTACAAGCAGTCAGGCAAATATTTCATATGTCAATACTGTGCATGTTTTCTTTTGCCTTTCTTTAAATCATGTTTCACATAGTGCTAGACACTTCCCTTCCTTACCAACATCAATCTCAGGCCAGAATGTGATGTGTGATCTGTTTTCTTACTGTGAGAGGAAGAAAGTGCCTTTATAGTATATTTTTAGAAATCAAACCTGTGTCTTGGAGCTTGCTTTGAGGAACAGCCCCCTTCCCAGCAAGGGAATAGAGGGTTTGCTAAGCACATTTTTTACCCAGCTGAAGCCAGGCTTGTGCAATAGGATGGCATGTATACTTGCACTCTTTCCCCTGCTTCCTCGTAACTTTTGGACCTACTGACCAGTTTCTACCCAGTTTTCACAGAAGGGAAGCAGTCACTATGGTACCAGCTTATCTTCCTGTAGCTTACTGGCATCTGGGCAGAGGAACGAGGCTGTGGTGCTGCTCACCACCAAGGGGATGACTGCTGAGTGAGCTCCACGTTTTGTAGGCACCAGAGAGCCCGTGTGAAGGTGTTAAGGTCAGCCCAGGCAGCACTGCTGGAGATGGCACTTGGTGAGGATGCTTCCCACTGCTTTCCGAAAGGAGCAGGAGCAGATCCTGGCCTTGGCTGTGCTTTCTGGCCAGGGCAGCCAAGCTGGCAGGCAGGGATGACTCAGGAACTGCACTGTGTGCAGCAGCAGCTCCAGCTCTGTGCCTGCTGCAGCCCCAGCACTTCTCCTTCCTCCAGGCTTGTGGTTAGCACAGCATCTAGCTCACCACAGCCTGACCACAGCCTAGCAATGTGCCCTCCTCCAGAGCAAAGCCTCAATGTGCCGCTCCTCATGGCTCTTCTTTGCTCCTGCTTAGGACAAATGGCTCTTAAACAGTTGATATTTAAAAGGGGGTTTTATTGCCAAATCTCAAAGCTCTTTACAAGCAGGAGACAAAGTGCTGCCTTTCCACGGGCTGCAGCAGCAGCTATTCAGATGGACATCCACACTTGCTTGCTTGCAAACTCACTTCCTTCCCGTCACAGACACGTAACCTGGTGGCACAGCCCAAAGCACAGACTCACACCCCAGCACTCCATGCCCAGGGGGGTTTCAGGCACCAAAAACCAGCCTTAGTGCAGCCAGAATTAGGTGGAAGTTGAAATGTAAGTTTAAAGGAAGATGTAAAAGAAAAGTGCATGGTGGCAGGATGTACACTGAAGGTGGGAGTTGCTGTGTAGGGTCAGAGCAGACCAGGATCCTGTCTCTGATGCCCAGCACTGCCATTTTCAGAGAAGCATGTAAAAACAGAGGGCAGTTTCTTAGCCCACTTTCTTAGCCAGGGCCTGCCTCATGACCAGAATATGAAGAACAAGTGGGAAAAGTGCAGAAGAAACATGATGGGGTTTTGTTTCCTGCAGAGTCCGGGTGAATCAGGCTTACAGCCAGGCTAGACATCTTAGGATGAAACTTCTAACCCTACTAGAAAAAATAGTTAAAAGCAAAGAGTCTCTAATATAGCATTTTCAGCAGTAGAGTTACTGGGTGCTACAGAGATTCCGCTTAAGTTATACCTATTTACAAGACATAATACAAATCTAGTAAGTTCTGTTAGTACAGCAATTACAGTAACTAGCTGTAGCTTGTAAAGTGATTTAACTTGCCCACTTCCTAACAGATACAGGGGTTTTTTAATCTGTTAAGATTCTTACTGATGAGTATTCATTAAAATGTCAGACATTTATTCATTAGAATATTCGGTATAATATAAAAATATACAGTAAATATAAGCACATCCTGTAAGTTTGGCTGTAACAGATACGGATGTCTGGGTATTTTCATCAGCACTTTGCCGGATGGGTATCCACAGAACACACTGCCACGAGAAAACACCCATGAGAGCAAAAGCATTTGTATGTAATTTAGGGGACTGAGTTATTCCATAACCTGTTTTCGTTCTCCTGGATTTTCACTTCCAGGCTTCGATTTGCCCACCCTCGAGTTTAGGACTGGCTTCAGCTTTGGGATATGAACCTGTACCCAGAGTTTGCCCTGGTTTGTGTATGTTTCTGTTAGTATGAACTCCTTTGTTCCCCATCAAATTTCTCTCTTGTTATAGCACTGCATCTTGCAACGCCTGCCTGCTCTCTGCAGCTGATGTCCCTCGACTTCCAGTGCACGCCAGGTTCTGACAGCCCACATTCATACCACACAGTGTTCGGTAAACGAAAGTGCACATGCAGAAAAATACACTGAGATAGCAGATAGGCACTGACTGTTGTCTGTGTTATTAGCCCTTGTCCTAACTATATCTGGAAAGGTGAAGAAGACCCATGGTTCACATTGAATCTACAGCAGCAAATGACACAGATCCAGAGTTTGCTCCAAGCTGTGTGCCTGGGAGTGGGCTTAGGATGTGGGAAACTTTTTGTCTCAAAGCAAAGCTTTTTGGCACCTGAGCCCTGAGTGTTTGGCTGTGTAGAACCTTCCACATGACAGAGAGAGAAGAGCTTAGGTGGTGTGTCACTCCTTAAAACCACACTGGGAAGATCACCTTTTTCCATGCTTCCAGAATCTGACTCAAGCAAGGGAGAAGCCCTTTGGGCTGTCATATGATTCTCCTCAGAACAACTATAAAGAATAGCGGAGGGGACTCAGCTCAGGTACATTATACAGCAGCAGTGCAAAGACATGATTTTATCACAGCTGTAATCACTAAAGACCAGAGGAACTGTGGTTGCTTTCAGCAGGTGGGCAGGAAGCTGTGGGAATTCTGCAATGCCTTCCTCAGTCCCTTCTGTAGCAATGCATTTCTATTTTAATATCCTAAAGCCACTGGGACCAGCCCCAGAGGTGTGTGTGCAAAATGCCTTTCCCTCCATGTAGTCCAATTCCAGATGTCTGTGCCAAGCCATGGCTCTCAGGCTAGCCAGGACACAGCAGGTAGAGACGTGTTAAATAGGAAGAGGGATCTCATCCAGCCCCGCTGCCTGATGTGCATGCTCCTGTCAGTTAACATCCCGAGACAACACAGAGAGCAAGCCCACAGCTAAGGGAACACACATCCCTAAAGCTTCTTAATGGCAGCTCTCTTAGGAAGCTCCTGGGAATCTCCTGGACACAAGCTCTCCAAATGCCTGGCTCATTGTTCACAACAATAAGGGGGTTCAGAGTTACCAGATAGGGATGGTCTTCAATAATAAACAGACGGTGCTGCTACAAGACACTCCTTCAAAGGCCAACTGTAACCTTTTTGCCTCAAATTCCCTATTAATGAAACAGGAACAATTAATACTTGCCTGGCAATGATGCATTGAGACTTGCATTCACTCACGCAGTGCTTAGCACACCTAAAGCTCTGCAGAGCCAGGCTCAGAAGAGCCTTCGCACAGCTGCTCCAGATCTGAGGACACTACTCGTAGTCAGGATTTGGCCAGTGCTCTTTGCCTCTGTGTGAGGTCACTTTTTAACTGTGGATGTGGTTTTATGAGTATCTTTGGAGAAGATTAAACCATTTATCTTTACATTCCTGGATGTCACTGGGCCAGGTGGCCTGGGAAACCTTGCCAGCAAGTGAACAAACACTGACTACATCTATCCTTGAATTATTTAACTGGGAAAACCAGATAGGTGCCAGTGTAATCTGGTAAATACAGACAGACAGGGGCTTTTGCTGGAATAGCCATTCTGCTCCTTTCAAAAACCTGGCTTTGATTACCACGAATCTTTAAGGCCTGATCCATTGAAAGGACTTTTGACAGAGTCTTTAAAGAGCATTTACATTTCTGAAACTGTTCAATGTCCTGTAACCTTCTGCTGTGCTAACAGGATTAGAACCAGACTGGTATGTACAACACGAAGAAAGAGAGAAAGAGGCTATAACTGAAAGCTCAGTTCTGTCCCATACACATGGTGTGTGCACAGCAAAACACCACCTTTTAAACACTGGCCTAGCAACGGTACAAATCATAAATGGCAAATGTTTAGCTTTGTTTTTGAGAAAGAAATCTCTTTGAAGAGTATGTCAGGGTGCACTTCTCCTATAAAGAGTCACTAGATCCTTTTGCTTTTCTTTCTGTTTCTGTGTTGCTTCTTTTTTCAGTTCTCCAAGCCCTTTAATTTCTTGCAAAACTTGTGTAGCTTGCCGAAGCTGTTCTACTGCCTCGTTGAGCAATGTCTCTGCCACCACTGGGGGTCCATTCCCCTCCTGGGCCTGTTCCAACCCTTCACGTAAAACCTTCTGCAGAAGTTTTTCTGCCTTTTCCCTTTCATTAGCAACTTTCTCCTCCATTTTAGCCAAGCATTGATGAGAATCCTTTGGGAAACCTGGGCCTGGACGTGCTCTCTGTGTATTTTTGGAATCAGACAGCAAGTCTCCCAGGGAAGAACTGCGAAGTTTGAGACACGAAGAGCTTTCTCCAGACTCTTTCTTATCAACAGTTGCTTTTACACTCTCATGGTGTGTTTCTGTAGCTAAGGAAATATCTGTCTCTTCTGCCGAAGTTTGCTTTTCCTTCTCAGCAGAGGTTCTCCCATTTCCTTCTTCAGGTTCAACTGTTGGGGATGTGAGCTCTGCTACCTCGCCGTCTGCGATCCCATTTACTGGGAGCTTGGAGCTGCCAGACTCCAGGTCTTCCCAGCCCCCAGATTCCAGGTCACCGTGGCTGGAGTTCATTGTGGCTAGCATTTTTTCCGACAGAACCTTAGGAGGGACAGGAGGTTCTGTGACATCTCCAGCAGCAATCTCAGCAAGGTTGTCTTCACTACTGTCTCCTGATGATTTCGAGTCTTCTGTGTTTTTAGGCTCAGAGACTGGTTGGTCCCAAGCTACTTTTAGCTTGTCTGGCACGCTCTTAGGAAGAGGAATTGGACCTTTTGCTATGCCCCTGTTGCTGACCTCAATGAGGTTCTCTCTGTTCTCCTCACTTGTTGCTTGGGATTCTTCCACATTCTCCTCTGGGCTTACAGAGTCCTCTTGCTTGCTATCTACATTGTCCTTTGATGTTATGCTTTCCTTAAGCTTCTTATCTGGAGGCAATGGAGGAGACAGAGGCTTTTTATGTTCCTGGTCAGGAACATTGTTCTCTGCATCGTGCTTTTCTTTTGTGCCAGTGGGTTTTGTGGGTGGCATAGGTGGCTTTGGAGTCTCTTTTTGAGGAGGTTCATAGTCACTTTCGCTGATAGTGGAATCAAAGTTTGGTGGTCCATTGTCTACTATATCCAGATCTAGTCGCAGGATACCATCAGATGTAGACTTGGCAGCCTGAAATACGAGAGAACTTTTTCAGTATCTGTCCCATCACCAATCCTGTGTTCCATCTTTTAACTTAAAGTGCAAGAACCCCACAACCAGCATGGCAAGTGAGGAGTTGCTTCTTCACACATTTATATTTACATTTATACTTACATCTGTTGAAACTGCAAGAAGAATCTGACTGATAACAGAAATGTTTGCTACTTCCTTTGAGAAGAACATCTCAAAGCCTGTTCCACAATATTTCTTGGTTCTTCTGGTGGTGCCAAGCAGTCAGCTCTGCCTATTTTAATTCTTTACCTTGTGGATGCTCGATCCCTCTACCCCTATCATTTACAACGTGCCTACCCAAAGCACACCTGCTTTCTGCTTTAGGGACTGAACATACAAATCAAGCTGATCTTTAGATCATTTGGCCAGGGATACTGTTGTAATACCATTGTCTTCTGCTTGCTTCTTCCAACCTGATGTCATCCCTGTCTTAATAGGGCCAAGCCTCAGCTGGTTAAACCTCCTGCAAACCCCAGGCTGTGTGCAAATCACTCTAGTAAGGGGAGGTCCTAAAAAGGATGGACTTAGTAATGATGTTGCAGCGTGTAAGCTCCCCCAGAGGGAGAAATACGGTGACAGTTCCTGTGTGAGGGAGCCCAAAACCACACCAAAGCGTAGCTGCAGCCAGGGCCAGACTCCTGCGGTGCAGAGACTTTAGTTAAAGTCTCTCTTTGCCTTTCCAGCCCATCAGAGAGATGGAGACAAGGTGCACCCTGGCAACTTGGCCCTGACCCGTCCTCACCTGGCCTGCTTTGACGCTGAAAATCATCATTCATCCTGTTTCCTTCATGCTACTGCAGCCAGCAGCCGTGATACACATCTTTCTGCAGGCTCTATCCTCTCCCTTTCCCCTCAGTTCCTGCTTCTGAATTCGTAAAGCCAGTTTCCTCTGAATTTGGCTGAAGGTGAGAGGTCTTACAGGTATTAAGCTCGGAGGTATCTTGTGAAAACAGCGAGCTGAGCACTGAGAGATCTTTTTAGTGCTTAGGGAAGGGCTTCCTACCTTACCCAACCCATATTAGGCAACAGAGAATCCACACTTCATTGCTGCTGTCATTTTTGTCATGTTTTCTTCTGCGGTTTTCTGGAGGAGTGGATGGGAATCTATGATTCATTCCCAGGTATTTGTCCAGAAGAGACATTCACCCTCCATTTCTATGCAAAGTAAAAAGTCTCAGGGCATCTCATTTTCTGCACGAGGGTCATGAGTGCTCTGCAGACACGTAAGCCTTGGAAGTTTGAAGAAACTTGGTTGAGATTAATGCTCTGCTACAATATCCATCTGCCTGTAGAAACTTTTTCATAAATCACAGGAATCAAACACTAGTAAGAACCTCTCCCACGGAAAGGAACTGTAGGTTTATTTCGTGGTGGTTTTTCTTCCTTTTCTAACTGACAGATCCAGAACATCAGTTAACAGTAGACAGGCAAGTCCATAAAACTGCCTGGGAGAATAATGTATTCTGTTTCAGACCTAAGAAAGGGCTTGTAAGCTTTAAAGCTTGTCTGCTTTTTCCAGTTAGCTTAATAAAAAATACAGCTTCTCCCCACAGAGTGTGCAGTTCTTCTGCCTTTACACCACTGTGGCTACAAAACCATCACTTCATAGAAAATAAATATAGAAGCTTCGTTTCCTTCTGATTACAGTGAAACTATAATGGCTCTCCCCAGATGGTCAAGCAGCTCGTGAGTTATGGAAAGCTAAATATATCATAACATGTTGCAGCAGCTAAAATCTATGGAAACCTGAGGCTTTGTTAGAGAGGTCCTGGCGCAGGCTTTCCCGGAGGAAGCTGTTTCCCTGTCAGCTTTCTCCGGGCTGTCTGTGCCGAAGGGGTTTTCCCTGGGGTTTTGCAGTTAAGTGGAAGGAGCAGCTCTTGGTGATTGCAGCTGGGGAGATGGCTCACACCATGGGGTGCACTTACCTCCTTTAGGTGGCTTCTCGTGGGTGGCCTGCGTCCGTGGGTCATTTTCACTCTGTCCCGAGTTACATGGTCCAAGGAAAGGCTCTCATCCACTTTCACCTTTAGAAGGGGGAAGAGGAGGGAAAGAAAGAGTCATTAATTTCTCAAGATATGTCTATGAAGTTCTCACTGTCACACATGAAGGGATGCAGCGTTTGGATGACTTTCACCACTACAGTCTTTCCCTCAGACCTTACACAGCCTGCCTGCAAAGCCCTGCACGTACATCATGGATATTTAAGGTATCTGTTCTATATAGAGCTGTGTTTATCTAACAGATGCTCCAAAGCAAAGCACCCAACCTTCAGAGGTTTGCCATGGATAACCTCCCCTCTACCTTAGGGCAGGGCAGGAAGGACACAAGGCAGCTTTGTTGTCCTTGCTGCAGCCCAGGCTTGGCCCAGCTCCTGCATGTGGCAGAGCCCAGCACTGAAATTGCTGTTGCCATCTTAGAGGTGAAAACTCATTAATAACCGTGACCTGACTGTGAACTGCACCAGCAGTGCTTCGTTACAGACCTTCCCTTCTACAGCTCTAATGACAGCAGGATGCTGAAGAGAAGGTGTGAGCAGTGACCTGGATTAATTGCAACTCTAGCTGAATTAACAAATCTATTTCCTGGAATCAGATGAGAAATCCACTGCCTCCCACACGTGGGGAGGGAAGTCTCAGCCCCTGGCAGGTATTTCTCTGTGCTGGCTCTGTGACCACCCGGCCACCCTGTGATGGATGAGGGCTGCAGTCTGCTCCATGCAGAGAGGCAGCAGCAGTGAGTGGCGATGGTGAAACATCAGCGTGTCCTTGGTTTGCTGGTGTTTGTACCACAAGTTTGTACAATCAGAAAGCTGGTGAGGGTGAAACAGGGATTTAAAGGGAAAAATGGGTCCCAGTCCCTGGCTGATATGGCAGAGTGGCTTTATAGGTCTTTCAGAGGAGAACAGCTAATCCAAGCCAGCTGAGAGCTTGATCCATTAGCGTGTGCCTGGCCTGTGTGGAAATGCTTTAAATCTGGGGTTTGATCCTTACTGGAATGAATGAGAATTAGAGGCTGGCTCCCTCTGAGAACCCAGGTCCCCCTAAGGAGGATAACCCCAGGCCACAGGGCAGGGAGGTGACCTGAGGTCCCACCTTGCTGTGGTGCTGGGGGGTTGTGCAGAGCTTGCTGCCCACTGGAGAGCCATGAGCTGGGCCCCTCCAGTCGCTGCGTTACAGCACATCACATCTCCCACCTGCTGAAACATGGGAGCAGACCTGGCTGCTGAGCGCTCTGCTGATGGGTTTTGTCTTCTCAGGCTGCTGGTGGTACCAGCTGGTCCCTTTAATTCCATGTGCTTCTTCCCACTTGGTCCAAGGAACCACTACGTCCCACTACCAGCAAAACCCTGACACTGGGTGCCATTTGCCTAGGCTAAAACAGAGCATGCTCCAGCCTCTCCTCCTGCTTGTGCCCTCTGCTATATATAAGCAAAACCTAAGCTCTCAGAGTTCACATCTCTAGCACCATATCTGCAGCTCTTAGCCCTTTTCTCAAAACTTCTACTCATTGCTTTGGTTTCCTTTGCTAAACAGATCTTGCTGATTGCTTCTTTCCCTCATTGCCCTGCCTGTTCCTTCTTGTGTCATTCCCATGATGGTGGTTTTGTGCACTTCCTTTCAGTTACTGAACCAACTGCGGAATAGATGCTGCTCCTCTGCTTTAGTTGAGGGCTGATTTACAAGCTAACAAGGAGCAGGGCAAGGCTTGTCAGTGCAATTTTCATCCTTCCCTCTGTGCAGCAGGATGGAAGGAGGATTTGGGAGTGCAGGTGTGCTGGGGCCAGCTGAGAGGCAGGCAGGTTTGGCCAGGGCCATGGAGGAACTTTCCACCAGACTTCTCTCTGGGCTGGAGGCGGAATAGCTGGTGGACTGAGTCACTTTGGAGTTTTCCAGTCTTCAAGACTGGGCTATGTCCTAATCAAATACCTCCATTTCCAGGCTGCTTGGTGCTGCGGATCACGGCAGCCCCAGCTTTACACAGCTCAGCACTGCAGCTGCTTCTCTGCACCAGCCGCTTCCATTGGAAGAGAACTGCCATACACTCACTGATCCCAAACCCACTGAAGCCACCAGCCCATCTCCCACTGACTGTGGTGAACTCTTGTGTCCTGTGGGTCCCTTCGGAGATGTTAGCTCTTAGCAGCACAGACCATCCCAGTGGCATCATCTACTCAATCAGCTGCCTCTCCCTCCCTGCATCTAACCCTGGCCAGGAGAGAGGGAAAGGCAGCAAGATGTAGGAGGGTGCAGATGGCTCTCTACATGTCTTACCTTCTTGAGCTGGGAATTGAAGTGGCTAAGAGCTCCTAGCCTGCAGGGAAGCAACCTGGCCTGCCTTACACACCATCTTTCTCCTTCCTTCCACCATGGCTGGGATGCAGGAAGGACAGGGAGCACAGAGGCTCAGGCAAGTTCTGCTTTTAGCTAAAAAAGCAGTGGATGAGAACTGACACAGAAATACAGGAGTTTGAAAACCGTTTCTCTTACCTCATCAAATACTTTGTTTTTGCCTCTATTGATCCCTTCATTAAGAGCTTTTATCCACGATTCCTTTTCTTCCAAAGTTGGAGCTTGAAATTTGATATCATGAACCTGCAAGAGCAGAGAGACAATTGTTGTCTGTCAGGACCAGAGAGGCAGCTCTGTGTTCTGTGTGTGTCACTTCAGCTTCTCTATAACATCCAACTCCAGCCTGTGTTTAAACTACAGATTCCTTTGTGCTTTGGCAAGTGCTCCACTTCATAGCTCCCATGAATAGGACTTTGTTATGCTGAACAGCTTGTTGCTGTAGTTTTATTTTTGCAACTAGTAACTAAAGTAGTAAGAAAGTAAGAGTTTCTTCCTCTGCAAAACACTCAGAATACCTCTTAGAGCAGCAGCGAGTTGTATGGTCACACTGTGTATAGAGTCAGATTGAAAGTCCAAGTCATTTTGTGTTGGTTCAGATGCAATAAAGCACTTTATCTCCAACTTCCCCACAGGCTGCAAGCAACGGGAAGGCTGTGTGCAGCGGGCTCTGCCTGCTTCCCTGTTTCTGCAGCTCTGCAGAACAGAACTGATACAGGAATGTGGGGCTCTGACCTTGGCACAGACGTGATGAGACATAAGGGAAATGTAAGTGAAAAAATCAACCATATCTTTTTCTGTTTGCAAAGAAATACAGCAGTAAATGCTACAGACATACACTCTCTGAGGTTTGAACAGCTACCCTGAGAGGAAGGGAAGAGTTTGCCATATTAGAGGGAACTGGCAAGAAGCATGGGACACAAGTAAGGAGGGAGCGATGGGTGATGGTATGGCCTGTCCTCCAGCCAGCTCTCCTCTTCCTCCAGGGCAGTCCCATGGCTTTGTTCAGTGTTTCAAATCAGTTCTTGACCGCAGCAGGAACAACAGGAGGGTGTTACTTATTTCAGTGCTGTGTTCTCTGAGCACCTCACCATATTATGTAGCTTTGCCCCAGCATACACTTCAGGTGAGAGAAATATCATCTTCACCTTACACGTGGCTCTACAGCAGACCAGCTTGAATCCAAATAGGTCCATGTGGTGCCCTAATCCACACTGCACAGAAATACTCCTCTGCTAAAGAACATCATCAAAGTTGCAAAATCAAGCACTTGAAAGTGACAAGTAAGCACTGCTGGACAGTCCTAACTCAGCCTGCAGTGCATGTTCCTCCTAGCACCATCCCTAATGACAGGGGCAGCACATCTTACTGAGCTATCCCATCGTGTGTTCTACCCTCAAGGGTCAATATGTTCTATTGATCACACTCTGCCCTGAAAACAGAATTACTGATTCCCCTGACAGTCTTTTCTTTGCTGCTTATCACTACAATATCTGGGGGCTTCACGGATTAACTTTTCAGAGCAACTGAAATTATCCACCTCTTGTAGATGGGGAAGTGAGCTAAGGAGAGGCTCACTTGAAACACAAGTGAGGTCTCCTTTGGAATAGGTTTTTTTTGGTCTTTAACATCCTACAGGTATTCTGCACCTTCCCATTGCTTTCAAGAGCAGGTGTAGTCCCTGCCTTCTTGTAAATGAGGCCCCACATTCTAAAATCACAGCAGTGTCTCTATAAACCAGGGACAATATAAAATGAGGGTGACAAAGCTAATGGGCACTGACAGTCAAATGCTTTTAGTAGCTCCTTGTTTTGATTGTGGCACAACAAAGCAGCAACTGTTTTGGGTCTCAGCAACTTCTGAAGGTACCATCAGAAATTCTGCAGAACTAAAACCTGATCTCCTTACACCACTCCTGGTGTTTAACAAGAAACCCACTGCCCTTCCCTTCTGCATCTACTCCTTGCTTCAAGGCCATGGTTTTACATCTGCACATCACAGCGACAAAGTGCCAGACCCTCACATCCAGCATGGCAAGCAGGGAGTTAAGAAGCAATTTGGGGAAAGATTATTTACTCAATTAGTTTGCACATAAGGTGACGGGACCACATGTCTTCCTGAGAGCTCAGAGGAGAGGTTAAGGGCCTGAACCAGAGCCCTCTGGAAAAAGAGCCCTTTGTCTGGGGTGCAGAAGGGCCACACTAACTGGGGAACGTAACGGAAGGCAAGGCTCCAAAACAGAGCAACAGCCAGGTTTTGTTTTAGTCCAAGCAGGCCTGTTTTGATGTGTGCTTAAAAACTCTTTTTGTTTGGAAACGATTTTGCCCCAAAGCTTTGTGATTATAAAAGCTTATTAGAAAGCTCTACTTGTGAGCAGCTGAGCTGCTGCACTGCCTGGCAAAGACCTGGCAGCCTGCACCAGGGTTTAGAAATCTCTGTACATGTTGTTCGAGGGAAGGATTCCTGCCTCACTTCAAGCTTCCTCTTCCAATGCCACTTTCTGTGCCTCATTCTCCCGAATAAGCTTCTGAGAGTGTGACTAAGTGCTGGTGTCAGCAGCCCTGTGGCCAGACAGAGCGAAGCCTCAGGGGGATGGTTCATCTTTAATGAGAAGCTGAGATGTCCCTTTGGCATTCAACCCTCTGCCCCACAGCACAACACAGACCTACTGCTGCAGCCACCAAACACGACAGATAGTGAGGGAAGGGGACTCATGGGAAGATGCTCCCAAGGCAGCAGCAGGAATAGCTCTGCAGTTTCCTGAAGGACTGGCTGAGGGAGGACAAGCAGCACTCTGAGTGGCACCCTGCCCCCTGCAATGGGGCAGTGCAGGCAGTGCCACCACTGCAGCCCTGCTCCCTGCTTGCACAAGTCCCTGGGGCTGTGACACAGAGAGGAAGCAGCCTTGAGGCTCACAGCAGCTTCCTCCCAGTATGCCCAGGTATCTGTGCTTGAAGACTTTTTTCTCCTTCTTAGAACAATACCGACAGATACCAAGGAATGGTCAGGCTGCTGGCGCTCTGAGGCTGGTGCTCGGGATGCTGCCAGCCACATTCTCTTTGTTGCCTTGCAGTCCCTTGTCTGCCTGCATTCATCTATGACTCACATCCTCGGCCATGGCACTGGGTGGAAGCAGGGTGGAAGCTCTCTATAAAGCAGACGGCTGCAGAGCAGAGGCAGGAGGAGCTGGAGGAGTTGTCTCAGTCCTGCCTGCCACTGGGTACACTAGTCTGAGACCTCCAGGTCCGCTACAAACAAGGAACAAATTAATTTGTCTTGTCTGTATTTGTACTCATTTGGGTATTCACAGATAGCAGAGGATGCACCTGAAGATGGATACTCCCCACAAAACCTTAAGCAGGATCTGTTCTCCAGCAGCAATTTAAGGTAGAGAGTCAGTGACACCACTATAAGAGGGCAGAAGGCACGGTAACACATTTCCTCTCTTTCTTGCTAAGCCAGCTGAGACTGAGTCATGCCATAAACAACTGGCTGGTGTGCCAGGAAAAGCTGTCATGGCTAAAGCTAATGTGATAGTGACCATTGTAAGCCATGAATACAGACTATGCAATTTACTGTCAGTTAACCCAGAGCACAGCATGGCCAGTCAGCTCCTGCTGAATCACTGGCTTAGTGTCATGCAACAAGAGGCTCACACACGGGTCACTGTCTGTGACAGCAGCGAGCACAGTCTCCCCGACTGCTCCATGTTTTCTTGGAGACATCAGTCTCCTCAAGCAGTGACAGTCTTATGGCTATGCTGACCCTGCCTTCCAGGAAAGAGAACTGTTCCTATGGGCATTCTGTTGTAGCTGCACCAAATGATTTAACAGACAAGCTCTGGAGAACTGAATAGCTGCAGTTTAGGACCTTTACCAACACTAGCTCTTCGCTGAGTAATTCTGCTACATGCTGCTGATCTGCAGCAGAGGTGGGTGACAGAATCCTGTGCTTGCTTCTCAGTTGTTTCAGTGCAAAGCCTGGTGCTGGCTTCAGTTCAGTGGGGCTGGACTGTGAACTGCTTGCGAGCTGCTGGTTTAGGTGTGAGAATGTGTTCCCTCCTGCTGGTTTTTGGTACAGCAGGAGCCAGAGCAGAGCTGCGTCACTAACATCTAACTACCAAGAGTCCACCAGGAAGAGTCTATCTGCCAGACGTGAGGTCTCCTCCTGCCGCCTTCTACATGACTTCAGGTTAGATCCTGGAGGGGAAAGTGGAAGCCAAGGGACTATCAGTTAGGAGAGTCTTGTGGTTTTCTGCAGCTGAACCAAGAGCTCCATCATCCCTGGGGATAATGCAGCATCTGCCAAACTGTCAGACCCCAGGAGCAACCTCCTCCATGCACATGGCAAACATGCCTCACTGCAACCTACTGCACCTTCCAGGCTGGGCCCCTGCTGAAGGCAGCTACAGGTACCTCCAAAAGTCAACTAAGGGAAAAATAAGCAGTGGAAGTTTCCACCCCTGGCTGCAGGTGTGGAGTTTGTGCCTGGCCATGCTAGGAAGGGATGCATGGGGAGCTGCAGCGCTTGCTTGTGGACTCTTTCCCTTACCACCATCCTCTTTCTTCCCACTCTTAAGACCTCCCTGCACCCAAACGCTTCCAGACCCATTGAATACCAGACTTGTGCCAATCTCTGTAGGCTCTAGGCAGTTTACACCAAGCATGATTTCCACTGCTTTCTGAATCATGAGTATGTTTCCAATTCTTCAGGCCAAGGCTGCTGCCTTTTCTTACAGGCACAGCTCTCTGCATCCAACAGTTTTCATTTAATTGCTGTGGGCAGAATGAAGCATTTGAGATTTCTAAGCAGGACGGGTCTTTTGCACACTGCCAGCTTCCTTTGCTGGAGAATCAAAGCTCAGGGGGTAGTGCTTTCTTTCAGTTCTATACCAGTGCAGGCGTGTGGCATGCTTATCTTGTCACAGCTTAACAAAAATGTCATCCTTGTAAATGGGGCAAACAGAATCTGGGGTACATCCATCAAAGACTAGTGTTTAGCAAGGCAACTTATTTATTTGGGTGCAACTTTAGTTGCAGAGTAGTTTTAACTGACTGATTCATCTCCTGTGCTCTTCAAGAATATCCCATTCAAGATTTAAACTGAGATTTCCCTACAGCTAAACTGGGCTCTCTGTATCCAAGAGGGAAACTCCTGTTTGTGCACTGAAACAGAAATGACCTTTCCTAGCTTGTTCTTAAGTCCCACAAACTCATTAGATTTCTGCATTTCTCAGCATTCTACTCAGGGGAGGGGGCAAAAAAAGCCCTAGCAAGGTCTGGCAGGGCTTGGCAAGCCAGCTCACAGGGTGATTTTAAACTGAGGATGGCAGCAAGCCTCCCAAATGGAAAATGTTTAGCTGATATATATCGCCACAGCTGCGATTTCAAAACAGAAGAACGACAGTTGTGTACATTGGCCTCCTAATTGAAGCCTGTTCTAACATCTGCCAAAGTATGTTGTGTGTCAACACCCTCACCAGATTCCCAGCCAAAAGGAGGGTGGGAGAGGAGCTACAAACAGGGAACTTTTCATTTATAAAAGCCCTTCCTTTCACCAAAAGAGCCTTATAAAAAGTAGCCTCTATCTAGATCTCCATTTAATCAGTGGCACGCAAAACAGAGGAGCCGTAAACTTGCCAGCATGGCAAAAGGATGAAGTTACCCTTTCAGGGCACAGTTTGGGCATATCTTTCTCCTAGCAAGAAATGAAAGGTTTAGGAACAGGTCTCATACCCTGTGTTGACTCATGGAGCAGTGCAGAGACATACACAGCTATTACACTCTCCTAAGTAACATACTTGCAGATAATGGTAATTCCTACTGTGCCACCCATCTCTGAGCACACAGGCTTTTATTCATCTACTTATGGAGCCACCCTCTAGAAAATACACCAAGCCTGCAGGGGTTAGCCATTTCTGATCTAAAAAGACACAATTTCTGTTACAAAAGAAACACTAAACCTCAACGCAGACTGGAGAGACTCACTGCCCCAGGACCGGGTGCTGAGCAGGAGCTCACTAGCCCAGGGTGCACGTTTCCATCACTATGGTGCTTAATACTGGTTTTCTCCCTCATTGCAAAACAATCATTCACCTTCTCTCTCCACCCCCACCCTGGTCTTTGTGCGTGTTTTGGGGCACGACAGTCTTTGTTTTGTTCTTCTGAGTGAAGTTTAGCACAAGGAAGCTCTGAACTCAGCTGGGGTCTTACTATAGGAATAAACATTAAGTGACTGGAGTGAAAGAATAAGCAACAATGACAACAAGGACTAAACAATCTCCATTTATTTAAACAAAATGGAGATGGGGGAATGCAGGCATGGTGATATTTTTGCCTGTTCATATTCTTATGGAAATAAATAGGTATGTTTTGTCCTTCTCAACCTCTCAGATTTGCACGGGGAGATTTAGTGAGATCTCTTAGGCCAATAAAATCACATTGCGATTAGAAGTCAAAGTGTGATGCCTCAAAGCAACAACAGAAGTATCCTAGCCCATAAAGGTGCTGAAATGGATAGCATGTAAGCAGGAACTAAAGAGAACTTCCAAAGATATGTAGGGATGATGAACCTACGTAGGAAGAAAGGCAAGCGTGTTCTTGCATGTGTCAGTGCTCAGATGGATGTATAGCTTCTTTGCAACACCAGCCTAGTTGTGAGGTTCTGGATCTAACCAGAGGCTGTACAGGATGATAAAGATTTAGAATTTCATGAATTCGGCAAATAAATCTTTTCTCCTAGGGACTGTTTGGCTGTAAGTAGCTTTGCACTGAAGTTTCTCAGATCAATGGTTCCAATTCTAGGAGCAGTCTCCTTACATGGATCAAGATCATTGATTTCACTGGAACTTGGGCAAAGCTGCAGCATGTACAGCTCAGACAGGGATACTTCCTTGCCTAGAACACATAGAGGAAACACAGGGAATGGTTCTTCTCCAGTGCTCAGGGAGTACTGGAGAAAGAAAATGGTAAGGCAGGAAAAATATCAAGAGGAGAGAAGAAAGTTTACAAGACAGTAGCGTTCCTCCTTACACACTGTGCACCGTTCACAGCTATAAGTCATTTCTCCCAGCTGCCAAAGAGCCAAATCTCAGTCTTTCATCTGCTTTGGGCACAGCTGCCTGGGAACTCATTTTGGAGTGAGCAGACTGGAGGGTGATGAGAAAGGCAATCCTACCTTCTTACCCGGGGAGCGGATCAAAATGAAACGGTTTTTCCTTTTGAGTAGCGCTCGCAGTTCCTGGCACTTGTCATAACTCTCCAGTTCCACTGTTTCTATGCACTTCTGCTCATCCTGCAGAGAGGGAATGAAACATTATGAATAGAAGCCATTGAAATCAATCATATACCATCAAACTCTGCATGTCTTCCCCTTGCATCTGTCTAAAAGCTCTTCTGCCTTAAAAATAACCTACATGCAGACAGCAAGCCCCCATAAATCAGGCTGGCATCTCACTAAGGAAACACCCTCGTCTTTAAGCTACAAGCTGATTTGCAGCTAGAGGTCCACAGTGGCCGAGCAAATAACATGTTGTGGACAGTAAAACCACCTCCTGCCATCGCTGTTGGCCTCATCCAGGGATCTGCAGCCAGAAGTGACACTACCTCCTCCCCACAATGAACACAGGAGATGTTGTTCTGCTTTTTCACAGGGAACATGACACAAGCATCACCATGGTCCAGGCAGCCCCTGGAGATAAGAGGGGAGCCCTGCCGCCACTGAGCTGGAGCAGGCTGGTCCTCACATCAAAAAGGTGAGCAGAAGCCACATGCAACTGGGACACTCTCCTCTCGCAGCCACGCTTTGAGCTGTCAAAATGCTTAGGACTGGAAGTACAGTCCCACAGAGCCAGCAAAACTGTGAGGGACAGCGTCTCAGTGGGGTATATTTATCTCTGGTGTATCTCCACTGACGGCTGCTGGCCATGGTCTTGGCTCGTTTCTCCCAGTAACATAACTAAAATTCCACACATGGTGCGTGGCTCAGTTCAGCTGCAGAGAACCATCCGTAATAGGAATCACAGTGTAACACTGGGCAGATAATATTCTTCATGTCTCAGTAGCCCTGAAGAGACCAAAGCTCCCTTTTGAAAGCGTTAGACGAATAAGCAGTGAGAATCACAGAGCAGTTCTTGCTGGCAAATGCTCCAGTCAGCACACCTCATGAACCTCTCTATTACCATCCTGAATCAAAACCACTGGCCATCACCATCCCCAGCCCATGCTCTGCTCCCAAGGCAGCTCCTCGTACCCGTCTGAGTTTGTATTTAGCAATTCCTGTAGCAGAGAAGGGGGTGTGGGATGAGGAAATGTGTCGTAGCCAGGAAGCTGCTGCATGGCTGGAGGCAGGGAATGGAGAGTTCAGAGGGAAGTGGGCTGCGGGGAATTTCCTCCCTTTACCGCTTGACATTTAAGTCGCTGTGCAGAGCTCAGGCTGCGTTTAGTTTGTTTTAACCCTCCTATCTGGGGATGTGGGCCCAGCGGAGCTCATGCCGGAATGCAGAGCGAGTTCAGAGCCGCTGAGGGATGTCTGGATCTAATTTAGGTTTATTATTTTAATGACATTACTGTTTATTTCATTTAACACTGAGTAGGTGAACGTGACCAGAGAACTGGGAGAACACATACGAGGAGGAGCAGATTAATCCTGCCCAAACCTAAAACCCAGCAGATAAAATCCTGCTGACGTTACCGAGCTCTTTGAAGGCACAAGGCTCCTGCTGCAATCCTGGTATCGCAGTGTCACTGCAAAAGGACAGGGATGGAAATAATAACCCCTCAGCGGCCAACAAATGACAGAGAAGGGTGAGGTCAGGAATACATGCCTCGGGGATGGGTGATCTCATCCTGGCCTTTGGTGCACGACCGCCCACATTACAGCACTGCCGCACGGCCGGTGCGGTTACCAGCCCCGACGTGAAAGTTTGCTGAGCTCCTTCATCTCAGAGACCTGAACTTCTCAAGTTATCCTCTTCAGGGAGGGCGGGAAAGCAAGCAGCCAGAGAAATAGGAAAACTCCATGTCTGAGGCAAAGGAAAAGCATCTGAGTTGAGAGAGCGCCAGAATGGGGCTTTTGTCTCTGTTTTTACCCTTGGCAAGCAGCCATCCCCTCTATGTGACCCTACCTGGGTCACAAAGAGATCCTTTATGTTTGTCCTGCACCACTAAGATAAAGACTGAAAGACTCAACCCTGCTGATCTCCAGGTCCCCTTCAACCTCCTGGGAGCTGGAGGATACTCGGCATCACAGAGAGACAAGGTTGCTTCCAGAGTCCCACCCCAACACACGGGTGTTAGACGCATGTTCTGGACAAGCTCCTGCTCCATTTAGTCTCTAGTGTCCCAAAGAAGTTAAAGCAATCCTTTTACATCATCCCAAGACACAAAAGTTGTGTCTTTACTCAGTGGTCGCACCTCCTTGCAGCACACAGCTCACAGGTTGTCCCTGCACCTGATCAAGGCAGGGAATTCCCTTCAGGCCACCTTTCTCCTTTCCTTTACAGACTTTAGGCCTTGTTTTTTAAACTGCTTTTGTGCTTGCTGTAAGGGACAATCAATAAGACATTTAAAATCCTGCTACAGAAACCCCTACATTCATGATTGAATGCAGAAAACCAATTCCATTAGCTATTCATGGAGCAGATGCTGCGACTTAACGCGTATCTGTCTGTAAGCTTGGCCCTTAAGAAGGAAAATACCAAACACCCAAAAACATTAAAGCATTAACCAAAGAACCACACTTGGCAAACAATTTCCTTAATGAGAAGTTGATAAAAAGGGGGGGAAAGACTCACTGAAACTTGTATTTATATGAAGTATAATTTCCAGGAAAGTCCTCTTCACTGACCCACATTCATGGGCTGTGACCCTCCATTCAGTGCACAATGTCTAGACTGCCTGAAATAATAATTTACTTCTCTATCCAAGGAGCTCAAAGTGTTTTAACAGATCACTTTTGGGTATATATTGCTTTTACCAGGGGCAAAATACAGATGTTAACTGCATGACTATTAAAAGCAGAGTGGATCCTCTGGTCTCTAGAAGACTCTTTGTCTAGTAGTTTTTTAACCTGTCAAATAATACACTTTAAAAAATCCCCAAAACAACAAAAACCCCAACTCTAAAACCTAAATATAAACCACTGTTTAGGGGGAAAAAACCCCAAGCCCAAGAGTGATGCTCTCTAATCTATGGAGTGATGATACTGATCTGTGCAGTCTCTCTGCACAGGATTGCCTGTTCTTCCCCTGCTCTCAGGAGTTTTGCAAGGCTTGATTTTTATTCTGGCAAGAATATGCAGAAACAAGAAGAGAAAAAAACCCTTTAGAAAGTAACCTGCTTGGTTCTGCGTGGGCCTGCTGCACACAACCTGCCTTCCCAGAGGTTTCTGAGCAGTTTCTCAGGATCTGAGCACGCCAGAGCTGCAAGTGTTTGCATTGATGCCTCCTTTCCTGCCACTGGGGTATGTAATATCATACAAACATCTTGCTTTACTGAGCCTTCACTCACGTGAGGGTGCAGATATAGGGTGCTGTAGATGGAGGCACAGCAGATAACAGGAAATCCATCTCCCTTCATTTCACCTCCGCTGAAAGAAACCTGAAGCCTGGTGGAACGACTTTCACCCCCATCTGCTCCAGGTAATACAATAGCCATTTGCAATTCACCTTCATAACCAAACCCAAAGCCTGAATAACAAATGCAATATGGGAAACACTCTGCCAGGACAGGTCAGGAGCACATTCCAGAAGATTGCTGTTGATGAGGATAAATACAGTATTTGTGTTCTGCTCAGACTGTACTTTCTGGTGATGTGGTACAACGTTACTGCCTGCATCTTGTGTTGGCCATCCCCTCTGCTCTTGTTTTGCACACACAAACCTTAGCTACAAGTGCAGCCAGCCTCATGCAATTGCATAAAGAAACGTGCCTGCATATGAACCAACTGTTGAAGGCAATATTAGCACCTCTTCATGAAGGGCCTCAACACGTGAAGGTCTCCAACATGAGGGACTGATAAAAGCACAAGGCGTCCAAGTCACTATCTCAGTTCCTGGAAATCTGATGGGCTCAGACCAGCTGAAATACTCAGCCTCTGAACCTGCCCTCCCACATGGAAACTGACCTCCCTCCCATTTAACCCACTTAGGTCTAACTTAGGATACATATGGGAAGATGCTTGTATTCCTGTTGCCTGAAGCTTTATCTCCTTTCTTTTTCTAGGGCTCCAATTCAGCAAGCACTGAGCAATCCCATTTTCAACTGTTTCAGCCTGAGAATGGTCTGGGATGCTGTGTCTGTTTCCAGGGTCAAACAAAGCAGGTATGTGGAGAAGGTCCAGCAGGAAAAATGGCAGCTTGAGCTCCAGAAATAAAAGCCACCGAAGCACACTGCACCACAGACTCTCCTTTAACACTGGCCCTTCTCATCTCAAAAACTTACTTCCCCAATTGTAAGACAGAGACAGCAACACTGCCCTCACTCACGTTAAAGGAAGATAAATACAGTCATAAACACGAACTGCCTCAATTCTGTAGCAACGGGACCCCTCCTGAGAGCAGAAAATTGCTATTTCCTTTAGTTCCCCTGTAGTAAGTCTGCACAATCACATGCTATCCTATTGTGCTACCAGATAATTTTGTAGCAATTTCCTCTCTTAGACATTTGACTTCACTGTAAGCCAGTTTAATAGCCTATAGATATTAACATGATCCCTTATTTACAATAATGGGACCTTGTAGCTACTGTAGCTTACAGATGCAATTTATTACAGGATGTTACCACGATCCGCAGGCTACCAGAAAACGTTATGTCTGGTTGTTACAAATGCCATTTTCCTTGTTTAGATAATAAAATAACCCTTTAAATGATTGAGATTTTTCCTTCTTCTGAACATCTGTGAAAATTAATCTTACTTTAAAAGCCTCCTTTTCCCTTGTGGTAATGAAAGCCTCCATATATCTTGTTTTTAAAGGCATGCCCTTTAAAAAACCCTACGTCATGATTATAGAATTTGAATCTGTGAGTTCCTGAAGCTTCAGCTGGAGTCAACAGGTATCTGGGGCACTGAGAAGCAATCTGCAGAGAGTCAATGTTTGCAGGACCAGGCTGCAGCTCTCTTGTGTAAGAGAAACCCTTTCCCTGCTTCCAAGCTGCTCATCACCTGACAGCGACTTCTCATTTCATTGTTCTTGCATTCTTCATGCCATTTCACAACTAAGAACAAACGCCTCCAGAAAGCTTTGGGATTTGGGAAGAACAGGAGGGTTCAGCGTAAGGGAGGAGGTAACACCCTTTAACCCAAACTGTTTTTAACAAATCTTTATTAGGCAATAGTATGTTTTTTAGAAAAGAGAACCAAACTCACTGTCAGTCCTGTTGTTCCTGAAACCATCGCAGCAATGCAGCTGCTGAAACATTTCCCCATTCTTCTTCCCTTGACACACTGCACACGAAGCTGTACATGACGCTGGGTTTGTATCATCCTGATACCCACGAGTGACCCAGATCCTCTTGTGTCAGACACCACACAGACACGTGGTCTTTGTGCCGACCATGCAGTGAGAAATCCTCCTCCATCCTGATGCCCACGCAAACTTCCGGCCACCATATACCAGCAGGGCTTAGACTGACCCACCCCTCATCTCAGATGGTTGTAGCTTGTGCTCTGCACTTTAATTTCTAACTTTGGGGCAAACTCTGCTCTTGCAGAAGCCCCTTCTAACCCGGGAGCCAAGGGAAGAGCTCCTTTTGCAGCCCAGCAGGACCAGCCCTGCATTTTTCATTCTTCTAGCATGAAGATGCAGGACATATTTGGCTTGGCTCTTATTTCTCATTTGATTGGAAACAGTTCTAAATGAGGCCATGAACTTAAGGCATGCAATTTATCTAGGGAAGTCCAGGACAAGGCTCCCAGGGGTCCTTTGCTCAGTACTGGCTCAAGTAAAAGGAAAAGATGAGCCAAATCCAGACCATGTCTCTGGTTAAGGAGGACAGCAAGCACTCTCAATCTCACCCTGCATCCATCACAGACTCTGATGAGTCTGGCTAGCAACAATTTGAGCTGCTCGAGGGGTGCCAAACAGCTGCAGGGTTGCCTGCCATTCCCTCAAGCAGCAGGTGGGAAGTCAGCCTGCTACAGTCCACTTTTATCCTTTAAACTCCAAAACCACACAGCACATATCCTGCTTCCGCCCCAAGCTTTACTCCCTTTGCCTTCCCACAGGATGTCCTGCCCCCATTATTTTTCTTTGGCAATGGAACTGTCAAAATATTTACTGGCTAAAATATTTGTAATATATAATATACTCTAAAATGCAGCTGCTGACTCTTCTTTATAGCATTTACCCTTCCTGGAGATAACTGGAGAAGCCCTTTTGAAAGGAATGAGCTGGAGAGAAGACTGAAAAACGCAGGAACGTGTGTCACCAGGGGACCGGTCCTGCCTCTACTCAAGACCTTCAGCTGTGACCATACCTCATCCTCATAGACCACGAGCTGGGTTTTCCGTAGCTGGATGTAACGATCCTTCCATAATCCCAGGAGCCCCCCACTGCTTTTCTTAATCCAGCCGTATTTCTCTGCGGTCGGAGCAGGCTTTGGTTTCTCTGAGACTTCCTCCTTTGTATCCTGCAAGGACAGAGAGGAGAAGGAATTACATCAAAAGCACTTTTCATCCATTTTATCAAGGTCCTCAGAAAGCCTGCCCAGAAAAGACCTCAGCACCCACCAAATGTGGTCCCTCCCCACCACATCACAAGGGAAAAGACTGGCATCTTCTAGAGGAAAACTGAACCAGCTCCCACGCGGTCAGGGCGTGACGATGGACTCTGGCCAGCCCTGGGGACACTGTTGGGATGCCAGCAAGACCACCTTGCTTCTCTGCTTCCCCAGTGGCTCTGCTCCCCTCTCTGTAGAGGTACTCCCTGCTCACTTGTGCACCAAGCGTGCCTTGAAAACAAGCACGTTCCTCTCCACTTTGCTCCTCCAGTTCTCTGATGAATCCCAGTGGGATGGATCCTTGGCAAATACATGGCGCAGAATGGTTTGGGTTGGAAGGGACCTTAAAGACCATGAGAGTTAGGACTTCATCAGAGTCACACTAAAATATCCCCAGCACGCTCCTGTGTGGCTTGTAGGCAGCGGGAAGGACCGGCAGAGAAGGGAGCACCAAGAATGGGATGGTTTTAATTGTCCTGCCTTTAGGTCCTTGCTGTTTGTCCCAGCCTGCTCTCGCCTGCCTGCAGCAGCATGAGGAGCCCCAGCATCCTGCACTGGGAGGCTGCTGCCTTTCCAGGCCTGGTAAAAACCAGAAGATGGATAACTTCCCTGCTTTGAAAAAACATCAGAAATATCCAATATCAATATTCACGTCAAACAGAGACAGGAAACCTAAGCCGGGAGCAGGGGCTGATTAGCTGACTGCCTTCACCAGCAGGCTCGGCTGAAGCTCAGAGTTTTCCTCCTCCCCGGTGCACTGGAAAAGCCTTTGCAATGGCAGGATCCCCTCTTCCCCTCCCTTGGAGCACCCTGCTGCTCCCAACACCCCACAGACCCCTCAATAAGCCTCTTTGCCTGGAGTGAAGCGAGGGGAATCCCTCGCGGAGCCAAATCCCCTTACACAAACACCTCATGACTTGCAAGGAGAGGCCAACCCCAAACCCTCCAGCCTCCTCCCAGGAAACCCACTGACCCCTCAGACTCGGTTTCCTCCACATCCCCATCTGTAACAGCAGCAATCGTGCTGCAGAAAGCCAGCACACCAACCGTCTCCAAACAGCCCTCACTGGCTGCTGAATGAAACCTTTTCTCTTAGGAAAAAAACCCCAAACAAAACAAACTGGACTGGCTGAAGCTCAGACATCATGTTTCATAACATGAGGAAATCCCACATGCATGGAAAGGAGTCAGAGCTGGATGCTCCCATGGCCAGGACAGAGCGAGTCTGTCGGATGAGCTCCAAAAATTGAGAGAACAGCCTTGCTAACAAATCTCTTTTCATGCACTAGAGTCCCAATGAACACACCCTTGGACAGCAGCTTTGCTTGCTCCAAAGAGGGAGCTCACACCCATAAAAGGAGGAAAACCACATTAAATACCCCCTGTACCCACATTTGTTCTGATCCCTGCTAAGGTTGGGAAGAGGCTTGGCTTTGCAGGTAGGCTCAGGAGCAGATTGGGAGCAAGAAACTCAAATAAATCATCTATCACCTGAAAGAAAACCAGGCGGAAACCTGTAACATCCTTGGTGCCATTTGTAGCAGTTATTTGTGTTTGAAACAGCCACAATACAGGATGGCAGAGCACCAAGAAGTTTTCCAGGAAATGAGGGGGACTGTGGGGGGGTTTCTTTAAACTTGACTTTTTAGGTTGCCAGGAAGTTGTATTCAGTTGTGATCTGCGACTTCAGCAAACATCAACTGCTGTACAAATATAGACCTGCTGGTTTCCTGATCGAGCACCCTTTTGATGTAATTTTTAGATGGTTGAGCACGGACTTTAACCTCCCTCCGAGCGGTTCTGCATGGATGTAGCTGTACTAAGAGTTTATTCAAGTGACTCCAGACCAACAGCTGCCAAAATGTTCTTACTCCTTATGGGTTGGTTTTTTTTTTTTGCTTGGCAGATGAATTCTTGCTGTTCTTTTTCCCCACCTGGCAGGAAGACTTTCTGAAATCACATGGCAAATACATCTATCCATGGCCTCTCCAGGTGCTCCGCAGAGAGAAAACTGCCCTATCTCCTCTGGGTTTAAAATAAAAGTACTCCCTGTGAAGACACAGCACTTAACATCTACCTCTGCAAAACCAACGTGTCCCAGTAACAGTTTTTGTTGGAGCTGCACTTCTACACAAGGCAAAGCTAGAACAGAGCTTGTCTGGCAGCCTCTGAGGCTGCCTGCTCCTCATGGGCTCTCCAGCCTTCTGAGGACATCACCTCTCCTCCGTGGCACTGCAGGGTGATCTTGCAGCTCACCCTGTCCCCAGGTCACCCAGGAGCCCTGGATGGAGCAACCAGGGAGCCAGCACCCGGCAGCATCCGCAGAGAGGATCTGTGACTCCGAGCCTCCTCCTGCCCCAGCTGAGCAGCCCAGGAGAGGGAAGGTGAGATGGGATGGAGAGTGCTGGGCTCAGCAGATACAGCAGCCACAAGCAGAGGGCTCTGCCCCAGGCACTGCACAGGAGTCACCTGAGCTGGGGCTGCCTGGTGCCTGCTCCAGTCCCCACTACAAGATAGATGTGATGGAGCCATCTGTGTAAAAACCCAGATGATGCAACCTGACTGTTTGTTCCTGTGAAAGCAAGAAGAGTCTTGGAGATGGTGCCTGACACTTTTGCAGACTGTTTTAATGCCACCTCTGCCTGAAATTGGCACGGGGAGGTTGGCCAGGGAAGGGCACCAAGAGCAGGCCTTGTGCCCACCCATTCTGCAACTAAAACCAGAGCATGGCCCAAAGAGATGAGTTGCTGTGGTTATACTTCCACAAGTATAGCTGAGTTATTCAGCTATTCAGCTACTCAGCTATTCCTTCCACAAGAAACACTAAGAAACCCTTCCCGGGATGCTCTTGGTCTGGATTCATTCCTGATGATGGTGTATGTAAATCCCTGAGAAGAAACTCCCTGACATCAGCTAAGTGAGCCAGTGTAAATGAAGGAAGAACTGAATTATCCCGATGCTGGCTCATGCCAAAGGCATCTCTCCCAAAACCAATCCATAGGAGCCATTTTTGCAATTTATATCACAGTGGCATTTGAAGTGAAACATGAGTTTCAGACTGATGATGCAGAGATGACAAACCAGGGGGACAGAATGGCTTTTTACGTACCAATTAGGCAGTTATTTCTCCTCTCCCCCTGTACTTTAAGGGCCCACAAGCCCACATACATTTCATGTTTTCCAACACAAAAACAACTCGACAGTTGGATCATGGCGATGCTTTTACAAGTCACAAACAGTGCCCAGAAGCATCTCACCCAGTTACAGTAACTTCACGTAAAGTGAGCAACTTGTGTACCACACACTCCTCTCTAGCAAGCCGCTGATGAACACCTCC
Organism: Strigops habroptila; assembly: GCF_004027225.2. Classification (NCBI taxonomy): domain Eukaryota; kingdom Metazoa; phylum Chordata; class Aves; order Psittaciformes; family Psittacidae; genus Strigops; species Strigops habroptila. Next base: position 3,175,922 of record NC_044285.2, read on the forward strand.
CAGGAGACAACCTTCATCTCCAGACCTCCACTGTCTTCCTCCCTTTCCACGTTCCCTCCAAGCCCAGCTGTTTGACTTCCACTTCTCACTGACCCACGGAAGCAAAACCGTCTTACTGGAAATAAACTGCTCAGATCCACGTGAAACTTGGGGAACTGCATCTGACACCCCCTCCCGCATGCAATCACTGGAGAACTCATTTGTCATTAATGAAGAGTGGACGGTGAGATGTCGGTGGATGCTGGGGTGGGGGTGAAGCCCCTTTGGCCACTGGCCACCAGCTGGAAGCAGTTTCTTTGCTGTGGATTAATTTCATGGATGCCGGTGGATAACAACTCTCTTTTGCTACCAACTTGGGCTGCTTTGCCATCTCCCTGTTTTATAAAAGCTCTCATTCTTGTCACAGAATGTTGGGAGCTGAAATAATGGGAAAGGGGGGGAGACAAGCCACAGCTATCGGCTTCACATGCACTAGAGGCTGAAGTCCTGCAACAGACCACCCTACCGGGAGCTTGCTTTGTGCATGAGCAGCAAAACCTCATTTAAGGAAAGGAAGCAGAAATAATTACGTGGCCAGACAAGGGGAGAAAACGACCTGTTCAACTCGCTAACACATTTGTTGTGTCTTAATCCGCACAAGGATGGATTATTGGGGTGTGAGCCCATGGACGTGAAAATCTACATGTGTAGAAGCACTCCTGCCCTTCTCCAAGTTAAACCCGTCCCAGGCAGACACGGAGGAGGAGGACAGACTTGGGGAAGGCTGCTAGGTATGTGGCCATGGCCAAGCTTGCGGTCTGACCGAGGCCCAGCTCCAGTACGGAAGTACAACACCCCAGCAAGAGTCAGCAGAAGGTGGCCTGAGCAAGCGTGGCATTTGAACAAGCCCGACTCTGCCAGCACTCGTCCTCCGGCAGCGCCAGCGTTCGCCCGGCAGCCTCACCCGGCCGGCTGGAAAGTTTAAATCCCAAGAGCTCCCGGGATGCTCAGCCCCGGCGCAGCCGGGCCAGGGCTGAAGGCAACGGGGGGCGCTGCTTGGGAAAAGGGACCCCCATCATCTGCATCCCCATTTCTGCTCCCACCGCCTCCCGCTGCCGGACCGGGGGGAGCGGAACCGGGGATGTGGCCGGGGCGGTCCTCACCCTCCGTCCCGGCCGGCAGCGGCACCAAGGGGCTCCCGTCCCGTCCCGGGGGTCCCCAACAGCCCCGTCCCGCCCGGGGGGCTCCGCTCCACACCCCGCCCCGTCCCGTCCGGTGCCGGTCGAACTCACTTGCTCCATGGCGGGCCGGGGCCGGTCGCTTCTCGCCGCCCGCTCAGGGGCTGCGCCGCCGCCCCGCTGCCCCGCTCGGCTCCGGGCGGGCGGGCATGCCGAGCCGAGCCGGGACGGGACGGGACCGGACGAGCCGGGTCAAGCCGAACCGGGCCAAGCCGAGCTGGGCCCCGCGGCTCTCGCCTCCGCACCAACTTCTCGGGGAGCAGCAGCAGCAGCAGCAGCGCCGGGTTTCCGGCGGCTCCGGCGCTGCGAGCGAGGAGGCGGGGATGCCCCCGCCGCCGGCCCCGGCCCCGCCGCCGCCTGGCCCGGCCCCCCCCGCCTGGCCCGGCCCCGGCCCCCCACGCCCGGACGGGCTGGGTCTGGGGGAAGGGAGGTGGGACTGAGCCTAAGGGAGAGGGGATGTGGGGTGAACGGGGTGCCTGGGGGCAGACGGTGAGTGCAGGGTGAGACGTGGAGCATGGGCTGGGACAGGGTCCTTGAGGTGCGAGAAAGAGCTTGGGGTGGGAGAGGTCGCCAGAGTCAGGCAGGGTCCGCAGGATCAGATAGGGACCGTAGGTATCACATCGGGACACCTGGGATCAGATAGGGACCGCAGGGATCAGGCCAGACCCCTATGGCAGGATGATGTCCCTGAAATGGGAGGGTCCCCAGGATCAGATAAGGTCCTCAGGAATCAGATCAGGACCGCAAGGATCAGGCCAGACCCCTGTGTTAGGACGGTGTACCTGAAATCGGAGGTCCCCAGGGTCAGGCGAGGTCCCGGGGTCAGGGTGGGACAGTGTGCTCGGGGCTGGGGTCAGGTAGAGCCCCAGGAGCAGCAGGACAGGGTGCAGAGGGGTGAGGGATGCTGTCTCGGCACTCTGGGCATCACGAAGCTCATGTGGAGCAATGCCCGGGGCTCAGCTCCATGCGGCAGCGTGGCCCTCGGCCGCAACAGTGGCTCCTGGCAGTGGGGTGGTCTCAGGACAACGGGTTTCAGCGGAGGTGTGATGTGGTTCATGAGCACAAAGGGAAACAGCTGGGGAATGGTCTTTGGTGGCAGAACTGGTTAACGCAACTAGTCACGCTCGGAGCTATTGTTCTCCACTGGTATTCAGCTTTGCAGACTTCTGCTGCTATTTCAGGCCTGCTGGAGGGCTCATGTACCCAACAGCCTGCCTGGTTTTTCTTCTAATTATTTCAGTCAGTCTAAAAAAAGATATTACCTCCCTCTGCAAACCTCGCCTCCATTGTTCTCAGCTGAGAAGATGAGAAGGAAAGGAGAAGAAAAGTCTCGACACCCGTTAACTCCAGGTTAAGTGATGTTCTACAAAGGTATGGCAAATGTTGGGAGGAAAAACAGGAGAGAGCTTCTGCTGATCAGAGGTGGAAGGGATACTGGAGCATCCATCAGGGCTGGCTGCCCGCATCCTGCAGGGCCAGGGGTTAATGGAGGAGCCGGGAATCACCCTGGGACACACCAGGATTCGAAATGAGAAATCCTTGTGCTGTCACGGTGCATTGACAGGGAAACGATCGCCATGCCAGCAGAAAGACATCCCCACAGCGGGGGGAGGAAGGTGCTAATAGATGTGCTGTGATGAATCTGGGTTTTGACAAGAGGCCGAGGTGCCAATCGCACTTGGATAAGCAAAGGGATGATAGATGGGGTCTAACTGGCCGGCACTGGTGTGACTGGGGAGAGGACAGCACAGGGGGGTTGGATGCATTATGCCCACCGCCTTGGTTGGGGCATTGCCAAGGTACTGCACTCACCCTCCTTCTCCTGTCACCCGCAGGGTTTTGGAGCAGGACTCCCCTGTTTGTTCCACTTGCACAAGGCTACAAGAGCAGCAGAAGCTGAGCCAGGACTGGAGCTCCTAAGAGTAACGACACACAAATAATTATTAATGATAATTAGCAAAAACACACTGATGGCATCTCCTTCATATCAGCTTAGCTCTGGGTTTGGCAAAGGCTCCAGTCTCACTGAGATGATCTCCTTGTTGTGTAAACACCTTCTGTGGCCTCCCCTGCTCCTCCTCCATGGCTGAGAGCCAAATTGGGCAAAGAAAAGGGTGCTACGAGTGCTGGCAATGGCACAGAGAGGCCTGGCCAGTGGCTGGGGGGCGTGAGCATCCTTCACATCCCTCTTTGACCTGGCACAACAGGCACTGCTGGAAGGTTTGATCAGAAAATCATGGCTGGCCGTGGTCACTCAGAGCTGTCACCAAGCCAGGGTTATTTCTCTGCTGCCAAGCACCAGGTAGGAGCTGCCTTAAAAGCATATTTTCTTTGTTTTATTTGCTGAGCCATCAAAAAGGGGCTTCGTTTGGGGAGTGGGAGCACCCCAGCTCACCCACAGCCTTCTCCAGTGGGTGCAGGAGAGCAGGGCAGGCTGCAGCAGTGCCGAGCTCGGCTCCAGGGTGGTGCCAGCCATCACAAAATGAACTGTTGAAAGAGGTGATATTTTATCCAGGCTTTTAAAATGTCCAAAAATACCCCCAAAGTGCCAGAAATGCTGTTTGGTGTTCTCGGTTTTCCCGGCAGGGCTGGGGGAGGTGAGGGGAAACCTCTGGCTTTACAGACAGGGTGTGGGCTGTGGTTCCGGCCCTCCTGGAAAACTGTAATCGGTGAAGAAATGAATATTTTTAGCATGCTGTCAACAAGCACGTGAGGACGTGTGTGCTGCAAGAGCACACGATGCAGAGCCTGCATCCCTGTGAGTTAGCAGCTATGCTCACCCTTGCAGGCAGACCCATAGACAGGCACCGTGACCCCACCATAGTGTGAGGACCTGTTGTCTGCAAGAGGATGCTTATTGCATGGGAGCATGGAGGCTGGTCCAAAAATGCTGCAGGGAGAGGTGTCAGGCACATGTCTACAGCCGGGGTCAGGCTGCCCCTTCAGGGTGGGATGTGCTGTCAGACCATTGTCTTCTTCATTGGTAAGAGGTGGTGCAATGCTGCTCCAGCAAAGTAAAATGGAGTCATGAGTATATAACACCTTCCAATACCTAAAGGGGGCTATAAGAAATCGGGAGAGGGACTTTGGACAAGGGCCTGTAGGGATAGGGCAAGGGGGAATGGCTTTAAATTGACAGAGAGGAGATTGAGATGAGCTCTCAGGCAGAAGTTCTTCCCTGTGAGGGTGCTGAGGCGCTGGCACAGGGTGCCCAGAGAAGCTGTGGCTGCCCCATCCCTGGCAGTGTTCAAGGCCAGGTTGGACACAGGGGCTTGGAGCAACCTGCTCTAGTGGAAGGTGTCCCTGCCCGTGGCAGGGGGTTGGAACTGGATGAGCTTTAAGGTCCCTTCCAACCCAAACCAGTCTGGGATTCTATGAGTGACACTGAGGAGGTTGGGCTGCTGAGTCACAAAACCGTTTGCAAGGGGACCTGTGGGTCCTCCTGCTCTGCACCTCAGTGGCCACGTTTGGGGTCTTGCAAAAGTTGTGGGGCAGGATCAGAGGAGGACGGCAGTGCTGAGGGTCGGGAGGGATGGCCATAGAGACACAGCTGCCTTGAAGCCGCTGAGTCGGGACCAGAATGAGTGAGGAGTCCCCACTGCCCTCCTTAACGTGGGCAAACCCGTCTCTCCAGACACAGGCACCACATGAGAGAGCTGTGGTCGCCCTCATGTCTCCTTGCCATCCTTTCCCTGCTCCAGACAGGGAGCTCTGCCTTCTGCACCCAGCCCAAGGTACCTTGTGACATGGGTCAGCCACTCCATCTGCTCCCAACTTGGTTTCCCTCCGCCTCAAATGGCAATAACGCATCTCCAGGGTGCTGTGAAGCCAAGTTCATTGGTGCCTGGCTTCATTAGATGCTCTGGGCAGGGCTGGAAGGGCTGAGGCTCATTATCACAGTTGCCACGTTATCTGCTCAGCAGCAGGGAGGAGGAGGTGGATGTGCCAGCAAGGCTGGGAGCTAGAGCCAGGCTCGGGGTGGCCACAGGGATCCTGCCCTCAGATGGAGGAGAAAGTCTCAGCCCCTTCATGGCACAACAACTTATGTGATGTCCTTAATTTGATCTATTTGATTGGGGCTAAAATGAAGAGGCTTAAAGAAAGTGCTGGGTCTGAATGGATGTCCAAGGGTAGGGCTGAATTCAAGATCTCGATGCCAAGTACAGCCCATGGCACCTTCTCCTCACAACTGCAGTGTGCTTGTGGGGATAAACCACTTCTCAGATGGAGTACAGCCCTCTGAACTACCTGAGCTAGGCAGGAAGTGTGGAGGTGATCCCATCCTCAGGTCACACATGGGGAATTAGCAGCAGCAAAGGCTGGAGGAGACGGGAGACCACAGATGTGGGGCTAGCATGGAAGAAGGGCTCTCCTCACCTCCCAGCCTACTTCCTGGCTTAAATCTTTTATGGACAAGCCATGTGAAAGGATGGTGTTTCCATCCTGAGGCCAACGATGCAAAATTCCTGCATGGTGGTGGAAGCAAAATACAGAAATATGGAGGCCTTTCCATCAATACCATCCAAATACAGCTGTTTAAGCTGCTGCATGTCATGAAAACCCCCAAGGGAAGTCTCTGTGGCAAAAAAGTGCTTTCACACAAGCCACTTGAAACCTCAATGGCCCTTGGCCACCAGCATCACCCGTGCTGCCTTCAGCACTGACACAAAAATACCAAAGGAGGTTGATGTTTCAATTTAGAAATTTAGTTTGTGGTCACTGTAGGGGTTTTCTTTTCATTCTATGGTTATAAGTGACCTGAGCTGCAGCATCCCAGCTCTGGCTTTTGGATACTTCATTTTAGCTGGACCACTAAGCCGGTGTATTGGCTCTGAGGTGGGAGCAGGCCTCAAAGGCAGCAGCAGATCCAGGATGATGCTCTGGCTTCTTGGAGGCAGCTCGAGGAATGTCTGGCTGCTGCCCAGTTGATGGTGATGATGCTGGTGCATGGATTTAGTTGGAAATTGATGCTGGCATGTGAATTTGGCAGAGATGCCATTGATTATCTGTGGCTGGATTTGCAGGGAGCATCGTGGGAAGTTCCTTTGGCTCAGGTTTTGTCTTGTAACTGAGTGCAGGGAATGGCCTGGGGAGGCCATGTGCTGCAGGTGGAAAAAGGGATTTTTCATTTTGGGGTGCATCTGGAAAATATCAGGGGGATGAAAGGGGGAAAATCAATTCAGATTAAACTGAAACTACCTGATCTAAAGAAAAAAATCCCCCAAACCCTGTGGCTTTAGATCACGCCAGAATAGTCAGTTTGACAAGAAATACAAAGTTTGTCTTTGCAGCACAATTAGCCCCTTTTTAAAGCTTAAGGGGAATAGAAATCCATTTCCCTATAAAAAGTCAAACTCCACCATTCCTGAAAACTGTTCAGAACCAGAGGCTGGATATTCCTGAGGGACTTCATTTTGGGAACTCCACAAGAAATGTTTTGACATTTCCAAACCAGCTTCTGTTTTAGCCTCCAGATATTTTCCAAATTTGCCTGAAATGAGTAAAAAGGTTTGAAAACTCCAGGCAGCAGCAGGCTCAGTGGGGAGCCCGGCATCCCCATGAGTGAATGGAGCAGCACCTGCAGGTTTGTTATCCAGGGAAATGTGGGATGTGGGTACATCTGTCCATCCGTGCCTTGTTGGAGCTGCATCCAGGGTTTCCTGAGGATGCTGATGGCCAAGAGCATCCTCTGTCCTTGCTGGAGGAGGCTGGGAAAATCCTCTGGCTCCTGGATCCAGGCTTCAGGATGATGCTGTCCCTGAAGATTCCTCATACAGAGGCAGCAGACACAAGCTAAGCCTTGGTGTGAGCAGGGAGGGGGTGAGGTTTGTGGCCATACTCTGCTTTGGTGGTGGCTTGGGAGGTAGGATTGGATCAAGTGGATTCTGGAGAGATTTACAGGTAAACCCTTTCACATGAAGGGCTTATTGCATTGGCCCGTTGTGTCCGAGACGTGTTTTGGGGTATTGCCCATGGCTGGGCACCCAAGGCAAAGTGATGAGTGTGAAACACCCTCCTGTGATTGGGTTTTCCTTCTGCCATGTGTTCATCCTGCCTTAACCCCATGGTGAGGTGGCACAAGGACCACGAGCACTTTCCATCCCATTCCCGTCACTGCTACCATCTCCAGCCTTTCCAGCAAGGCCAGGACCTTGGTGTCTGCCTGGCTTGCAGCCGTGCCCATGTCCCACCCTAGTGATAATGCAGTGCAGACACAGGGATGAAACAAGCTCAGGAGCTCAGGAGAGGGTCTGGCTGAGAGCACCCATGGGAAATGTTTCCTTTCTGAGACTGCAAAATGTAATTAATGCCGGTAATAAACGTGGAGACTCGTTAGCTCTGCGGCTGGGCTGCGCTCCCCCTGGTGAACACAGCCTCCGTGCTGCCGGCTCTGCCGAATGGGGGCCGGTGGGGTGGGACAACCCCGTTCCCTGCCTTCATCCCTTGGCTGTGATGATGAGGAGAGTGGCGTGGTGGGCAGGATCTCCTCAAACAGCCCCGATACCATCAAACATAAACGAAATTCCCCTCTGCTTCCCTCCAGGAAGCACCTTGGCCCCAGGAAATACTGGTGGGGCAATACCAAAGGGACCGTGTGTGCCCCAATCAGTCTCGAAACACCCACCAAGCCCATGGTGCAGGGAGCTGAAGGGCAGGACCCATGGGCAGGATCAGGTCCATGGGAGACATCAGCTGGCTCTGGCTGTTTTACAAGGAAAAGACTGTCATGTGCTTGTGTGTGACTCCTCCAGGCTGTGAACTTTGCAAATTAATTTCTGCTCTATGTAGAATTAGACTATTTTTTTCCCCTTTTTCAGGTGGTTTATGGGCATTTGCATCTCTCCAACGTACAGGCTCGGGGACGTCAGCTTGGTAAGTCAAGTGATATTTGCCAGGGCCTTTCTGCAGCATCCCTGCCACACCACTGCCTGCATTCCTGCTGAGTGGGGTCTCTGCCTCCAGCATCCCTGTCACTCTGTCTCCAGCATTCCTGTCACTCTGTCTCCAGCGTTCCTGTCACTCTGTCTCCAGCATCCCTGTCACTCTGTCTCCAGCATCCCTGTCATGCCACTGCCGGCATCCTTGCCACTGTCTCCAGCATCCTGCTGCTGTCTCCAGCATCCCTGCCATGCCACTGCCTGCATCCCTGCCATGCTGACTCCAGCATTGCTACCACACCGCTGTCCACATCTCTGCCACACTGTCTCCAGCATCTCTGCCACAGTGTCTCCAGCATCTCTGCCATGCTGCTGCCTGCATCCCGCGCCTCATCCCTTCCCATCAGCCTTTCCCTTCAGCCCAGCCCCTCGGCCCCCTGCCCCCCGCAGCTCCCCGGGCAGATCCTCCAGCAGCACCCGCACTGCCCGCAGCCCGTCCCTGCCTTCCTCCCGGCTTCCTCCTCCTCCTCGGCCCGCGCAGGCGGTGCGGCCGTGGGGTGCCACCCCCCCCCTAGTGCCGGCCCGGCGCACCCGCACCCGGCTCCCCGCGCTCGGGCTCGCTCTTGTCCTTTCCTGTCTTTCTCTGGCTCTATCACCCCCAGGCTGCTGCACGGGCGCTTCCCTCAGCTGCCTCGGGTGCTGTGGCTCCCCAGCCCCGCGGGGGGGATGCAGGGTCCCCTGCGCCCTCCCTGTGGCTCAGGGGATGCTCGGCAGCAGGGATGCTCCTGCTCACCCATGGGCGCTGGCCTCCTTAGCGTGATCTGCCCATTGCAATGACAAACCAGGCTGGGAGCAGATTAGTGGCCATGAGTCATGTCCCACCACGCTTGAAAACCTCCTTCCCGGCCACAGCAGAGAATTCAGAGCTTGATGGAAATGCCAAAACAAAATGCCCCATCCGTGGCAGTGTTCAAGGCCAGGTTGGACACAGGGGCTTGGAGCAACCTGCTCTAGTGGAAGGTGTCCCTGCCCGTGGCAGGGGTTGGAACTGGATGAGCTTTAAGTCCCTTCCAACACAAACCAGGCTGGGATTCTATGATATGATTCTGTGAACAAAAGCAACTGCAAGGACAGGCCCTTTGCATTAATGTTTCATGGGTGTTTTGAGGGTTTTATTTGTGTTATTTAACTTCAGACACCGATTACGGCTACAGAGGAAGCACATCTTGGGTAGAGACTGCCAAGTGCCCTCTCTGAATGGAGCAGGAAAGCTGGATACATGCTCAGAAATCCATGGAGACCACAGGAAAGCATGGGAAAGACAGACTATAGCCTGGAAGAGGAGGCAGAAAGGCAGATTAAGGGGTGATGTGGCCTCCTTCATGTTTCCCGGTAAAACAAGGAAAAAACCCAACACTGCCCCTATTTTGTCTTGGAAAACCCTTTGCAGCTCAGCGCTGAAAGCAGGATTCAGCAGCTCGGAGTAACCCAAATGTTTCCTTTGCTGCCTTAAAGAAAATGTTAGAACAGAGCGGGCTTAAAGCCTGCTGAAGAGGCCCATTTATCTGGGAACTGAAAGAAAATATTGGGATAATATTTGGAAAAGCCTGTGAATGGGCATGGCCCAGCATGAGCCGGGCAGCAGCAACCTGCCAAGCTGTGGGGGGAGAAGCCACCCTCTGCGTGTGGCTAATTTTCTCCTTTTCCCTCATTTCCTTTCCATTTCCTTCCTGGCTCCAGAAGGTTTTGCTGTGCCTGGGTGGGTCCTTGGGATGTGTTTCCACCAGGAGAGTGGCAGTGCTGAAAGAAAAGGGGATGTTTCATGGACAGGGTGGGCTGAAACCTCACTGGGTCTGAGCATCCTTGGTGGGGGAAGAAGGTGTTTCTTTCCCCGGGTTAACAACCAAGGCTGTTCTGCAGGACCCGTTTAATCAGATATCACTTAAAACCAGATTGATTTCTGCCTAATTGGTCAGCAATAAGCATTTAATCGGCAAAGCTGCAACGAAGCTGCAGCCCCCCCTTCCTGGAGCCATTAGCAGTGTCTATTTTAACACTCGGAGCCTGGCTGGGATTCAATAAGTGGGTTTGGGATTGTTTTTTTGGCCATTTACAAACATTAACGTGTGTTCAGAATTCAGTTGGACATCTCATTTGGGGTTGAAGTATAATTATGCTTGATGAGCACTAATAAGCAGCTTTCAAAATGAGACCAGGTTTGCGTCTCTCCCACTGTCTCCTGCGGGGAAACTGATATTCCTCACCAGCGGCTAATGCTGATTTTTATGGGACTAATCCAGACACGTCTGAGGCTACATAAAACCCACTTTGCCTTTGACTGCCTTTTTTTTCAGGGTCTTTTTCCGCCTGGGATGAGTTTTTATTGCTGGGGAGTTTTGTTCCTTGCAGGATTTCTCCCCACTGTGGGTCTCAGGATGCCTTTGCAGGATGCAAAGGGTGATTTGCCAAAACCAGGCTTTTTACCCCAAATTTTCCAGCCTCAAAAGGAAAGAAAACAAACATTGGAGGGGTTTTGACTGTACAGAAGGGAAACTTTGAATTCTCAGCCCCAAACTGACCCTAAGACTTGGGACCTTGGTGTTGGCTGGAAGCCTGGGTGCAGGTTGAAGCAGACGCTGCTGGTGCAGTCCCCAGCACAGATGGTGGTTGACGGTCGATGGTTGAACCGGTGTCGAGGTCGGCTCTGCTTTAGCACCAGCGCCTGCCTAGGTGGAGCTGCTTCTCTTCAAGCACCACGACCAGCCAGAAAACGCTGGATCCGGTTTGATCACCCAAATACCGCCTGCCTGCAGCTCCTGAGCAGAGCTCAGGGAAAAGAAAACCCACCCAAGCTGTGGGTTTGTGTTTGTTTTCCACGCTCCCCCTCTGAAATACCATGCCAAAGGTAAGCTCTCGTGGAGATTAGGCTTTGGCAAGTCTTGTTACACTGCCGAAACCTCCAGGAATGCCCGCGGTGAGCCCCAAGCACACCCTGTGCTGGGATGGGGAGTGAGGCCTGGCCCCAGCTTGCAGGGGGAATGTGGGGACACGTGTGACACTAACCCACAGGACACTCCCTTCTCTTCCAAAAACATCCCCTTCCCATGGGAGAGGCAGCGGAGCCCCTCTGCAGCCCCATGGGGATGTGCCTACCCGTTGCTCCTGCAGCCATCTTGCTGCAAACCCCAAAGCTGCTGCTCACTGGGCTCTGAACCCCCAAATTCCCAAGTGGGTCAAAATACTCCCAAAAGCTGAGGTGGTAAAGGAGAAAAACCCCTCCTGGCCCTGTCCCAGCACTGCCAGGCATGGCTCTGGGTTTGGCATGGGGGGTTTAATGGCCACCAACTGGCATTTGGGGGGAGAACCACCTTTAACTGGGAATGCTTGGTGCTTGGGCAGCTCTCCTGAGGTTTTTTGCCAAGCCATTTTACAGCAATTAAGGAGCTGCAGGTAAATAGCCAAGCCCCAGAGCCTGGCGAAGGTGCCAACCGCTCTGCAGTCAGCCCAGACCCAGCCACTGACTCCAGGCTGACCATGTTACAGCCCTAAATAGCTGCTTTTTGGGGGGATGTGGGTCACAGCAAACCTTATTTTTCTGGACACAGCAAGCGCATTGTGCAGGGAAGGCTTTCCAAGGATGCTCTCCACGCCCTTTTCAGGAAATACCACGCAGCTCCCTTCGTGCCATGCCAAAGTTTGTTATTTAATTGGCATAAATGACAGCCTCGGCAGGGGCATGCCGTGTTTTCCCTGGGCTGCTGGGTTCTATTTGGAAATCGCTGCTGGTTTGATCTTTACATCTCTCCACCTCCAGGCTCATCTCTCTCCCTGCTCCCAGTGCTTGTTCCAGTGCAACCGGGTTTGTTAGGGAGTGAAAATGCTATTGGGGGGGTCTCATCTTGTGATGTCCGTGGGGACATCACTGGACCTGGGATGAAGTAAACCAGTTGTATTTGATTTGATAAAGCATCACAGGGAGCAGACAGCCGCCATCCCTGCCTGGCGCCCTGGTGAGAGTCCAACTCCCAAGCCCAGTTTCAGCCCTGGAGCCACCATCCTCACAATAACAGCCGTGATTCCTCTGAGGGGGATCCGAAACATCCTCCCCCTGCACAGTGATGACACAGCCCCGGAGCAGCGCCGGTGTAACCGGCTTTTCCAACAGTGCTGTTCCAGGGTGGGGTTGGGTTGGCCCAGGGTTTATTACAGCTCCCGCTTGGCTCCAATGCTTCTTCTCAGTATGGTGCTCTTGGATGAAGCGGGATGGCAGCGGGGAACGGGAGAGGAGGAAGGGTTCCTACTCCATGTAAAGGATGGATACCACCAGGATGCACCCTTGGGGTCCCCAGCACCTTGTCCTTGGGTATAAGCCCTTTTTGCACCCCAAAACAGAGCAGGTGGGAGCCAGAACAGCCCCGGCACAGCTCCGCAGGAATGCAGCAGGAGCTGGAGCATCTTCCCATCCCACCACCCCTCGCTTGGGCATTTCCTTCCTTGCCCTGATTTTCAAAATAACAATAAACCCCAAAACTATTTGAGATGAGTGAAAAAGTCCCTTTTAATTCCAGACCAAGCACAGAGCCACTTTTTCTTTTAACTTGTTGATTTTCCCCCTCTATGAATGTCTGTGCTGGGCACGGCAGTCCCTGGAGCACCCTTCCAGGGCTGAGCTTCAATTGTTTCTAAACTTCCAGATCCATCTTTTGGATATTTTTACAGGCCTGAGCCCATCGTGGGCCCTTTCTTTCTGTTTCTTATTGCCATCATTTTTACCAGGATGACATTTTGACTGGTGTGGGAAATCTTCCTGCCCACTACACTGGTTCTGACAGTCAAGATTTAATCTTTCTGAGAGGAAGAAAGCATCAGATAGAAAAAACCCATCCAGATTTCTGTGAAATGGCAGCAAAGTGGAGCAGGAGGAGGCTGAGGGAAATCTCCAGCCCAACCTGGAGCAGCACAAGGACTGCGCAAGCCCTGACTGTCGCTGGACAGATGTTGGTCTAATTACAGCTAAAACCTCTGGTGCTGGGGATGCTCTGATACCCTGAGTGTGTCATCGCAGTCAGGCAGCTTCTCTAAGCTCCAATTTAAGTCCGTTTTGCTGCTGTCTTCAGTGTTTAGAAGAGATGCTGGATGGTAGAAAACCATTAGCACATCCCTGCTTGGTCATTGAATCACAGAGTGGCTTGGGTTGGAAGAGACCTTAAAGCTCATCCAGTTCCAAGCCCCTGCCACAAGCAGGGACACCTTCCACTAGAGCAGGTTGCTCCAAGCCCCTGTGTCCAACCTGGCCTTGAACACTGCCAGGGATGGGGCAGCCACAGCTTCTCTGGGCACCCTGTGCCAGCGCCTCAGCACCCTCACAGGGAAGAGCTTCTGCCTGAGAGCTCATCTCAATCTCCCCTCTGTCAATTTAAAGCCATTCCCCCTTGTCCTGTCCCTACAGGCCCTTGTGCAAAGCCCCTCTCCAGGTTTCTCGTCGGCTTCTCTAGGTATTGGAACACTACTCTGAGGTCTCCGTGGAGCCTTCAAACCCTGTGGTTCTGCCAGGGATCAGAGCATTTGGGACATTTGAAATGAGTTTCCCCATGTCTGGGTTGGTGTGGCCAGGGCTGGACACCAGCACGGAACTGCTGCTCATCCCCCATCTCCCTGCACCTTCCTCTCTGACACATTTGACATCACCTCTTTGCTCTGAAAACAGCTTAATCCAGATTGAGGGAGGAAAGGGAAAAGGCAGAGGCAGTATTTCTCTGTCCATCAGGGATCTCCTGGGAATTCACCCAGGGTTTTACCGGCTGCAGAGCTGGTGGCTCCTAAACAGTGTCAGTGGCATTGCCAGAGCCCTTGTGCTGCTGTGGCACATCAGCCGTGGTGATGCTGCTCCACAGCAGCTTCAAACCTTATTTTCTGCTGGCAAGCTTCACTTGTGTGCAGGATTTTACCATTAATACAACTGAAACCAAACCATCTGTTCACTAGTGAGCCTGGTGTTAATGTGACACCGAAAAGGACCAAGAGAAAAAGAGATTGTTTGAAAGGTGTGAATTATAAATGCAAAAAGACTGATTTCTCCTTCAGATTTACAAGTCCCTGGATGGGAGCAGCAACAGTGGCCAAGAGCCCCATGTTTTGCTGTGTGCGGGGAGGGAGCTGGGGTGGCTGCAGGAGGATGCTGGAGGCATCAGGCTGCCAGGCTGGTTTAAAGGCTGTTGTTAATGAACTGCTGCTAATGGGCTGGTGTTAATGGGCACCCTGATGGTGAGAGCTCCAGTGCTGGAGCTGTGCAGTGGCCGGAGCCAGAGCTGGATGGGATTTTTCTGCATGGGCTTTCACTGGCGAGTGAAGAGTCAAGCTGCAGAGTAACTCCCCGGTGCAGACGAGATCATGAACCACATCGCTTTAATTATACCAGTGCAAATTTCACTCATTTGGTTAAGCCTGGGAGCTACAGAAAGAGCTATTTCCAGGTGTGCTGCTTTAATTACCGTTTGCCCTTTATTAACCATGGCACGCAGCATGCCCGAGGTTTACAGCCACCAGCATCGCCATGGCCCCGCTCACGTCCCTGGGACACCGCTTGGGTCACATAAATGGGTTTTAACCTGATTTTTGCTGTAATCCCTGCACTGACAGGCCCTCATCGTGCAAAGGATAAACCCCCAGCTCCCACAGCCAGGGCCTGGTGGGGTTTATGGGGCAGCTCCCACCGGCCAATGTCCCCAAGCCAAGCAGCCACCCAGTTCCAGCACCCCAGGGGCACCTCTGGGCTTTGTGTGTTTGCAAACTGCCTTTTGTTTGCTTAAATTCTTGCATTGCAGCAGGCAGAGGCACAGCTCCCACTGCCCCCTCTGCCTGCAGGCAGGGACGGGGTGACGACCGCCCAGCGCCAGCGCTGCCATCCCACCCCTGCAAAAAATAGCAGCTTTTGGGTGCTTTATTTGCGCTTTCCTTTCCTGAACTTGCCTTAAAAAGACGCAGAAGGGTTCGGTTTTCAAAGAAACACCATTTAAATGACGTTCTTCCCTGCTCATCCAGCTCTCGGCTGTAATCTCATTGCCGCACGAAGCGCATGGTGCGTGGTGGGATTTGAACTGTAATTCATGGACCGACATAAACCTGCCAGGATTATTGTACATTTTATTGAGCAGAGTTTGAGCGTTACTGGTTCAGCAGCGCCTCTTTCTGTGCTGCCTTTGCAGCAGCTCCTCTTTAACCCCTCAGCTCACTAAATCCATTGCATCACCGGTGGCTCGCACTAATTCTCCAGCTTTTCAAATCATCCCAGGTAAAGTTAAAACGGAGCCTGTGACTTAGTGTACAGTCACTGCAAAGCACGTGAGGCCAAAGTCTGGTTTTCCTGGTAAACCCCGTGGGCTCAGCTGGGAAAAATGCCATCCAGGACATAAGGGGATACACTCTGAATTTCAAAATCATGCCAGTGGGAGACGAGGAATGCAGGGATGGAGGGCACTGACATGTGGGTCCCAGCACGACAGTCAGTGCTTGGGCAAGGCACTAACCCCCCTCAACTGCTATGCAAGGTGCTGCTGGGTTTTGTTGCCCATGGGGCTGTTGCAGTGGGGTGCAGTGGGGTGCAGTGGGGTGCAGAGCGCTCCCAGGCATGGATTTGGTCTGGTCTTCCTGGGATTTGCCCATTTTTCACCATCCAACATAGAGGTGATGGAGTTTTGTGTCCCTCACAGGCAACCTTTTTCCCGTCTTCACTCTCTTTGCCATCATAAAGCTTTTCCCACCATCAATCCCTAAACCTTCCCTGCCATCACCAGAGCCCATTCCTTCTTCTCTGTTCCCCATGGAGATATTTCCTCCCTCCTTCACAGCTCCTGCTGACAGTGGGCATCCCCCACAGACCTTCCCCAGCAGAACAAGGTCGATGTTGTGAGACCCAAGGGATGGGGTTTGTTTCATTTATCCTCACCTTTCCCCTGGCTTTGCCCCCTGCACCTCTCTTGACGTGCATCGCACACGTAGCAGGCACAAACCTCCAGCCCTGCTCATCCGTCTACACGCCTTAACCAATGAGAAACACAAGGAAAAGCCCATAAACGAAATGGGAAGTGAGGACTGGATTTGCAGCGTGCTTGTTCTAATGGAAACTATCCTTCACTGCTTAATCAGAAGAAATGGCCATGCACAAACCCATCACTTCTGCCCAGGCGGAGGGTGAGATGAGCCCTAATGCAAGCAAATGGGTCCAGTGTCCCCACATGGGGTGATTGATACCTACAGTGATACCCCAGGGGCTGCCCCAGGTGGGTTTTGCAAAGCTGTTTGGGGCTTGGGAAGGTGGGAAGGTGGTTGCATTCAGATGAATGAGGCTGGGGGCAGCCTCAAGGGACATGTGGAAGCATTTTGTTTGGCAGCAGAGGTTTGTGCCCAAAATACCCCGCAAATCTCTTCAGGGCTTGGAAGATAGATCCACTCTGGGAATCAAAGCTGCCCCAAGGCCATCACGGTGGAGGAGCCTGTGGTTGTAGCTGTAGGGCCTGGCAGTGCTCATTACTGGGCCCTGCGAGCCCCAGGGGCTGTGCAGGGACATTTCTGAAGCTCCGGTGTGATGCACGTGAAACTCTGATGTGATGAGAGTGAAGCTCGGTTGTGATGCGAGTGAAACATCACTTCGTTTTGGGCAGTTGTCAGCTTTCTGCTGGCCTCTGCCTGCACTGGCAGGGAGGGCTGTGGAACAGAGCATCATTGACCCACTCCTGAGCCCGGCCTTTGTATGTGGCACCACCTTCTCCCTAACAAAGCCTATTTTCTAATACCCCACGAGCTTTCTGCTGTCATCTGAATGGCGTCTGTGGGAGGCAAAGACAGTGCTCCAGCCCTTCTGCCCTGCCCATGGCTCCCCTTGTGCCCACCATGGCCAGGCTTGCCCGGAGAGTTCTGCTCCCAAATGCCTCCATCAGCCTTCCCCCTGTGAGCCCAGGAGGAACCCCAGTTTGGAGGTGCAGGAGGGGTGCTGGGGTGATGGGGGCACTGCGGAGGGTGCAGGGGAGATGCCCAGGGGATATGGGTGGCAGTGATGGGATGCAGGGGGAAGCACAGTGGGAGATGCCTGCGGGGATGCAGAGGGATGGGAGGTGGTGGGATGCCTGGGGGGATGCAGGGGAATGGGCATGAGGAGGATGCAGACAGGATGTCCAGGGGGCCGGTGCCAGGGGCTTGCAGCGGGGTGGTGGGTTCAGGTTGGCTGCGCAGCACGGGGCAGACCTGGGGAGCGGGGCCGGGGGATGGCTGAGGGGATGCTGAGGGGATGCAGAGGGTCTGCCGCAGGGGATGCAGACGCAGGAAGGATGATGCAGGGGCATGCAAAGGGATGGATGGAAGGAGATGCAGGGGGCTGTCGGGGGAGCAGCACAGGGCACGCAGGGGGGATACAGGAGAGTACAAGGGGTTGTCCATGGACGTACAGGGGGGGTTCCGGGGAGCAGCACCGGGGGATGCGGGAGGGTACAGAGGGGTTTGTTCGGAGACTTTCAGGGGACGCAGGGGGTTGACCAGGGACGTGCAAGGGACGTGACAGGAGTTGTCCGTGGAGCTGCACCGAGGCGCAGGGGGGATGCAGAGGTGTGCGGGGGGGTCCGGGGAGCAGCACCGGGCAGGCGGGGGGCTGCGGGGGCCGCTGGGGATGCCCGTCGGTGGGGCCGGGAGGCTGCAGGGGGGGTGCCCGCGTCCCGCCCCGTCCGCCCGTTTCCCCGTCGCTGCCGCCGGGCCGGGCCCTCCCCGCCGCCTCCGCCTGCCCCCCCCCCGGAGCATCCCCCCGCCCCCCCGGGCTCGGGGGCCGCTTTAAAAGGCGCAGCTCCGCCGCTCCGCCCAGCCCGGCTCCGCGGAGCGCACCATGCCCGCAGCAGCCGGCCCCGGCCCGGGGAGCGCGGCCGCGCCGCCGCCAGCCCGCCTCTGCCTGCTGGCCCTGGCGCTGCCGCTGGCGCTGAGCGGGCGCGGGGCCGCGGCCGAGCCCTCCCGCACTGTCTACACCAACCACTGGGCCGTGCGGGTGCGGGGGGGCCCCGCCGAGGCCGCCCGCATCGCCGCTGCCTACGGGTACATCAGCCTGGGGCAGGTAAGGGGCAGCGGCGGGCAGGTGCCGGGGTACCGGGAGCGGGGATGCATGGTGGGGGGGCTTGCACCGGGACCCTGCCGGCGGTCCCGGGGCCGGGAGATGGGGCCCGGAGCGGTCGCAGCGAGGCCGGTGCCGCGGTGCCGCCGGAGCGGTTTGCCCCAGGAGTGTCCGGGCAGCCCCGGCCCCGCTCCCACCGCACCGGTCCCGACCGAACCGGCGGCGGCTCCTCGGGGTACCCGGGCCCCGCAGAAGCTGCTCCCGCGGCGGCGGGGAATTGCTCAAGTTCCTCCCATCCTAGGAAGTTCTATTTGTGGATTTAACAAACTTTGGACTCTCTGGCCCGGGTTTATCGGAGGTTTTGGGAACACGGAGAACTTTTGCTTTCAATCCCCCGCGGCACACGGATGGCTTAAAGGCGACTTTCTGCATTTCTTTTCCTCTCTATTTCCTCGTTCTCTCTGTAAACCCGGCTGTGGGCTGGTGTCCTCGGAGCTTCCTCCGGAGTTATCACCCTGTGCTCAGCGCTTTTCTGGCTGGGTGGCACTTCAGGTTGTCTTCCTGCCCAAGGTGTCTCCTGGACTATAAATTATAACCTTGCTTTATATCGCAACCCTGCTTTTAAGTATAATTAAAGTCACAGTCTGCTGCGTAAACACGTTTTTGGTGGGAGGTTAAAGGCTGAGTTGAGGACTGTCTCCTGCACCGGTGTCTCTGACCTCCCATGGGGATCACTCCTCACATCCCACCTTCTGTCTCCTACCTGCCGTGCTTGGCTCTCGTCCCACCAAAGGGAAAATCACTTCTATTATTCAATACTTCTACCAGAGGGTTTGTGGTTGTGCAACCCAAAGGGCTTTTTGGTGTTTATTCCTCTTCAGCCAGAGAGTATCTTGATCGAGCTTCCCATTCTCCCGGTTTGCATCAGCCTAACGTCAGCTCCTGGTCTGGGGTTTTGCTGTGTCCCTTCCCTGCTGGAGCATCTGCTTCCTTCCCAGCATCCTGCCTTTCCCAGGCTCTTCCCTGTGACGTTGGAATCCTTTGGCTCATGGGCACGATGTGGCCCCTCCGGAGCATCCATCCCACCCCGCTGAGCCCGTTCCCGGGGCAGCCCGACGCAGGCTGGAGAGCAAGGGAAATATTTCTGCGGTTGCATCAGGGTGTTCCTGGCTCCCGCCTTTCCCGCGGATACCGGGAGCTCCTGCACCGCTGGGGCTTCCCCAGCTGCTCTCAGTGCCCTGCCTTCAGCATTCCTGCTCCACGAGCCCCACCGGCTTTTCCCGTGGGAGCTTGCCCAGGGCCAAACCCTGAGGAATCAATTTCCCTGCATGTGTGTGCTTATGGGTGATGTCTGCTGTGTGGTGCTCAGGGTTCGTAGCACTCTGAGTGTGCCTTGTTGGGTCCTCTGCTTGTGGAGCTGCTGGGGATGGCACTATTCCCAGTGGGATGGGCCTGATCCCTCACAAAACCAGCTGGAAAACCCTGCCTGAGGGCATATCAACCTGCCCTGGGGAGATGTTTGGGTGGAGGCAAGTGGCTAAGCCCAATGTGGCACGGGAGGAGGAGAGGGGGCAGTCACAGAGTGACCCAGCTGGGTGCCAGGGAGCCCTGTGCTGGTGGCTGGTGATGCCTTTTCCTCTGAGATGCAATCCCAGGGGCTCCTGACATGCTGCTGCCTGGGAAAGGCATCGCTGTGCTTTGCACACACAAGTGTCTGCCCCATGTCTGACCTGTCCCTGCATGTTTCCATGCCCAACCCATGCACCAAGATACTCTTAAACCCTTCCGGGTCACAGCAGAGTGACATTTCCCTTGGGGAATCATTTACGTCAACTTCTATTTAAGTGATGCAAACAATTGGACAAAAGGAGAAGCATTTACACCCCCAAACTCCTGCTCCTTCCTCCCCACAGGGCTGTGCTGGGCATGCAGGGACAGGCCCCGGCCGAGGGCTGTGCGGTGCTGGTGCCCCGGGCACTGCCTGCACCACAGAGCCCGTTCCTATCCCGGGAACAGGGTTCGTGTGAGGTTTTCCTTGTGCAGTGTCCAACACTGTGCAAAGGGACATGGGTTAGCAGTGGACTTGGCAGTGCTGGGGTAAAGGTTGGACTTGGTGATCTTAAAGGGCTTTTCCAACCTGGTTGATTCTGAGATTTTGGGAGGGTTTGCATGTCCTCAGCAGTGTCAGCTGCAGTGCAGGAGGTGGGCAGGGTTTATTTGGGTCTGGGATTGGAGCTTTCCTGGATTTTTGTCATTTGGGGAATGCTGGAATGATGGTGCTGGGCTTGGTCCTTACTTGACTGAATCCAGCATGACCATCTGAGAACAGCATTCCGGAAGGCAGGAGCTCAGTGGCTGAAGTCCTTGTCTCCAATGGGGATGTGTGGTGTCCCAAGGAGCGGAGCAGTCATGCCCTCCCCAGCTGGATCCATCCTCCTGGAGGACACCAGTGCCAACACACTGCATTTTGCAGGAAGGGGATGGTTTGGGTGAGATGCTCTCCTTTGCCACGTCTCATTAGCCACAAGCACTCTTGAACCTGCTCGAAATACTAATGGCTGTTAATGGCGCAGCGCGGGCGCTGGTCTCATCTCTGCCTGGCAATGCATGGGGAGAGCTGGGTGCTGCTGCAGGAGCATCTCCTGGGTGCCTCTTCCTGCCCTGGTGGCACCTGGATTTGGGGGAAAAGGGGAATGGAAAAGGAGATTGGGATGTAGCCCAAGTCCTTGCAATCATACCAATTAACACTGTGAAGAACTGTCTTTGTAGAGTGATCCCCATTGGCAAAGACCTCTGGAGATCTCTGGTCCGATCTCCCCCAATTAACTTTGAGGCTAAATCAGGCTGCACAGGGCCTCAGATGGGTGAGATCTGAAGATCTCCAAGGATGGAGATCCCACCACGTCTCAGGGCCTGTGTGTGTCCACCTTCCTTTATACCCAAATAGGATTTCTCCCCTTGCAACTCATTGGCGCATGCTTCAGCCATGCATCTCCATCTCTCTCTTAACCACCTGTGTCCCATTGGAGCTATGAGAAGCTCCTTCAGCTTCAAACTCTTCACCATTTGGCCAGATGACATTGGCAAGTGTGTGTTTTTGGAAGTGGAGCCATCAACACCCTTTGCATAGTAATGGTGGCTTTGCAGGGTGCAAAACATGTTTCCATCGCTTTGGCTTGCTCCACATGCAGCCCAGCTGAGCAGTGCTTCCTCTGCCTCCAATACAGGAAGAAAGAAAAACCTCTTTGTGTTTGTCGAGGTATTAATTCAAATTGCCTTGAAAAAATCTTAAATTGCCCCTAAAACTTCAGCCCAAAACTGCAAATCGATTGGGGAAATCAAAATTGACCCCTGGGGAAATGAGAAGCTCCTGTGTGTATTCTTGTTGTAAGTTAGGAATCTAAAAAACCAAGGTTGATGGTTGTAAATGCACTTGTGGAGGGAATGAGTGTTTGGAGCTGCTTGGTGTGGTCTGGTGGGCTTTGTAACTGCGGTTGATGGCAATCTGGACTATCTCCTGTGTCGTGGAGCTGGGACCTTTCAGCATGGGCAGTTGTCTTCTGGCTGGTCAGGAGCTGATGGGTATGATCTAAGTGGCCAGGAAGGATCATAGTCCTGCTGTGTGCTTCTTGGGTGTTCCACTGGGTTTTCCAGCTTCTCCATCCCTCTGGCCATAGGGCTATGGCCTCGCTGGTGCTGTATGGAAGAGAAAACCCAACTCCTGGGTGCCTCCAGTGCTCTCATCCCAGAGGCTGCATTGCAGAGCCCTCACTGGCCAAATGGGGAAGAGTTTGAAACTGAAGGAGCTACTCGTTGCCCCAGTGGGACACAGGTGGTTGGAGATGGAGGTGCACGGTCATCATGCTCCCTGTCCTGCTGATTTGCCTTGTGTGGTGATTTTGCATTAGTTCCAAAAGCCCTGTGCCTGCTCCTGAGCACAAGATTTCCCTAAAACATGGGGAGGCTGGAGCATCCTCCTTCTCTTTCCTAAGTATAAGTGGATTTGAGGAATGGGTTTTAAAAGCCAAATGCAGATTGCAACAGGCAACATGTAGATGTCAAAGAAAGTGCCCAGCTATGCTGTAATGCAAAGAAAAGGGTGGTGATGGGGAGAGGGAGGTTTGAATGAACTTGAGTGGAGACAAGTCACAAAAGCTCACACTAACAGAGTGAAATGACTTTCTGACATAAAAGGCAGAACAAACCTAATTGGATATTTAATGCTCATAAGATGCCCTGGCACATCTCAAGGTATCAAGTGTGATACTGGTGTAAGCAGTTGTCCTCATCTGCTTCAGCATCTGGTCCGGACAAACCTGTTTGCTCTCCCCTGTCCCGCTGCAGCCAGCCTTGGTCTGGCCTCGGGGAGGTCACCCTGGATCCTGGGTTGCAGATGGGGGCTCGTAGCGTGGTTCTCCCTGGACCTCTGAGCCAGGCACAGGGGCTGCTGCTGGCTCCCTGCAGCATCCAGCTCCTGGCCATGGGACAGGGTTTTTGGGGAGGAAGAAAACCAACCTCAGCTAAAAGGGTTATAGCAGAGACCAAATTTGTACCAAAACTGCGTGACTTGGGAGCCACATGCACTGAGTGCAACTCTTGGGTCATTCCCATCCCTATGGCGGTGAATCCCTGAGGAATGCTTTTTCATGGCTCCCTGGCTGAGTTCGCCCAGCTCACTGTGCATCCCTGGGACTTAATCTGTGCCTTTGGGATGGAAAAAGAGAAGTCGCAGCATCTCCGGCTGCAGCGCAGCCACCCAGGGCTTGGCAGGGTGCTGTTTTCCTGCAAGTGTGGGACATTTTGGCTCTGTGCAAGCAAAATAAGGGCAAAAACTTGTAACAGAGGAATGTGGGGCTTCCCCAGGCTGAAGGGAGCCAGTGGGGCTACCTTTCCCTGCTCACCTTCGCTCCCGGGCTGCACTTACTGATGGGAGGGACTCCAGGCATGTTTTACATCCCTTGGGAGGGATGGTTGGTTTGCTTGGAGATGATACTATTTTATTTGACTGCTGCTGCTGCTGTCCCTGACTCCAGGCTACGCACGTTCATATCCCGGGCTTCCCATGAGCATCCCAGTGTTAGCAGGGATCGCATCCACCTCTCCTTACAGGGCTGTTCGTGCTGCTGGGGTGGGGAGAGGCAGCAGGATGAGGCACAGCTCCCCCGGCTCTGCTGCAGCTGCTGAGCTCATCTTTAGCTCATTATTTCTGCCCGGGAGCTGATGGAAAGCAGTTTGCAAAGATGCTTTTAATGGGTGAAAACTCATAAAGATGTTTTTGGGGCTCTGTGCAGCGCCGTTTGCTGTGGTGGTGGCACCAGGGTTAGTGCCAGCATCCTGCATCCCATCCTGAATCCTGCTTTGCCGGGGAGCTTTGTGTGAGCAATGCAGCACAAAGGGATGTTGCCAGCACCAAAATGGGGAAAAACCATAGGTAAACCTATTTTTTGTTAAAGAAAACCCTCTCTTTTTGCAGATTGGGAGCTTGGAGAACTACTACCACTTCCACCACAGCAAGACATTCAAGCGCTCGACGCTGAGCAGCCGGGGACCACACAACTTCCTCCGCATGGACCCCAAGGTATGGGGCTGGGCAGCCCGGGGTCCCCCAGCCTCTTTGGGATGGGGGACCCTGCTTCCTGTTGTCTTGGTGTGAGTCAAGGGTGAGCCCAAGCATCTTGTGATGACATGTTCACTTGAACTGCAGCCCTGTGCGTGCCTGCGGTGACTCACTGGACATGGGGACATCCATCGGTGATGAAAAATACTTAGTGATTAAACACTAACATCTGCCTGAAAGCCAGGAGGAAGAAAAGTGTGTGGGGGGAAAGCCTTCCAGGATAGAAGGCTATTGCATGCTTGGGGTGTTGATCCAGTTGCCACAACACTTGCTGCCTCAATGGTTGCTATGTGTGAAATCCTTGGCAATAGCTCTGCATTGCTTTTTCCTAGAGCAAGCATCCAAAGGGATTTTCAGCACAGCTGAATTGACAAAAGTGATGGGGTGGGGGGGGGAGAAGACAGGGAGGGACAGGCACGACTGGGTGAGCTGCGGCTCTGCATCGGCTTTTCTCCTCCCTCAGCTCCACCCAGAGCCTGAACTGTGCGAGATGCTACTTCTGCACAGCAGGGGAAGGGTTCTTGTGCAGGGAGGGTTTGTGTTATGGGGAGAAGGGAACATCAATACAGAAGAAGCCATTGCAGTGATGGTGCTGGTGCTTGCGCCAACGCCCGACCACCCTTGGGATGCTCCTGGACACCTTTGGGATGCTGCTTCCCAAGGCATTTCCAACCTGTTCAGCACAACACATCCCATCTGCATCTCTCCAGACCCACACACCAGCCCTGCTTCCCAGAGATCTGCTGTTATATATTTGGACAGGGCCTGCAGCACTTCTCTGAGGAGCACACACGTGGTTCTGTCCCCATGGGGGAAACATCAGCAAGGGGATTGTGGGTGCCCTGGAATCATGCTGGGCTCTAATTAAAGCTCTTTGCCCTTGGGGAGGTGCACAGGCATCCCAGCAAATGATGAACTCAACTCAGCAATCGAAATACCTCCATTTAAATGAGTCTAGTTGTAATGCAAACCGAATCAATTGGCTTTTAGTCTTATTAACATTTACCTTGCCTTGCTCTATGGACTGCAAGCTAGAGCAATTAGCTCCTGTTCTCTTAATCCTTCGTTATCGCTTGGAGTTCAAGACCTTTTGGCATTTGTTGTGCGTGAGAGAGGGGCAGAGACATTTGCAAATTGTTTTGGAGATGTCTTGGTATTCGGATGGCACCGGCTTAGCATGTGCAGCGCAGGAAAACATCACCTCCAGGCATAAGGAAACAGAACTGGAATAGTGAAAATTGAAACAAATCTTGCAGAAATCCCAAAGAATCAGCAAATCCAATGGTTTGCAGATGTTGGGTGGTTCGTGCCTTCCAGGGGCTATTGTTTCCAGCATGTTGTTTAGCAGTTTGCTTTGCCATGGGGGCTGGTGGCACAAGGTTGGGCAAAAGGACCATGGCCAAGCTCCACATCCCAAGGATGCGGGTGGCTGGGGAGAGGGAGACCAGTGAACATGGTGCAGCACCTAGGGCTCTGGTCCCTGTGGGACCACTCTGCTGCTGAGCTCCCCTCTTGCCCCAAGAGGACCCCTATGGCTGGCAGCTGCTCTGTTTGGGGCTGATATAAGCCAAGTGATGTGGCAGGTGGTGGAAAGGGAGGAGGGATGTAGCTAATCCAGCAGTTTGGGAGGCAGTGGGATGCAAAGTGGGGTCACACCATGCCCTGCCAACCCTCTTAGGGGATCCACTTGCAGCTCTCATCACTGTAAACTCTCCTGGCTGGCTGAGATGCTCCTGTTGGTCCTTGGCTTGAGCTGCAGCATCTCTGCTCCCGTTTCATGGAATGGTTTGGGTTGGAAGGGACCTTAAAGTTCATCCAGTTCCAACCCCCTGCCACGGGCAGGGACACCTTCCACTAGAGCAGGTTGCTCCAAGCCCCTGTGTCCAACCTGGCCTTGAACACTGCCAGGGATGGGGCAGCCACAGCTTCTCTGGGCACCCTGTGCCAGCGCCTCAGCACCCTCACAGGGAAGAACTTCTGCCTGAGAGCTCATCTCAATCTCCCCTCTTAATCCTTCCCTCTTAATCCTCGTTGGAGGATGTCACAGCCTCAGTCCCTGTGCCTCTGGCCACGCACTGTAGCAAAATGAAACCCACTAGGTTATGTCTGCTGTGCTTTATGGCAAACACACGCTGGAGCCATCCCATTTGTCCTGGATCTCTGCTTTTATTCTTGCACATCCACTGGAATAAGCGAAGCTATTACTTTTCTGAGGCTGCAAAAGGAGTTGCATCCTCCCTTGTGCTGGTTATCATGTTTGATGGAGCTACCCTGGAGCTACCTTACCTCAAAGCAAGGGAGGAACATAGAAAGCTGCCCCTCTGTCTCCAGCAAGGCCGAAGGGTTCTGCTCAGTGATACCTGTGCCTCCTTGCAGGGTCTTTTGGTGCCACTCACTGTTGCCTTGTTATTGCTAATAGAGGTTAGAGCAGGGATTTCTGAGCTTTTCCCCACCCTGGACGGGTGATGGAAGCCAATCTGAGCTTCCCAAGCTGGAGGAGCTGTTGCAGGGATGCCTTGGGCTCCTTCCTGCTCACCCTTTGTCTTCACACACCAACCGCATTGATTTAGCAAATCCCCCTTGAAATCAATGCCATTAAAATGCTGATTTCTCTGTGTCCACGCAAGAATTCTCCATTGACTCCTGGCTGGCAGCACTAGGGCCGATCAGGAGCGTATTTAAGATGAAGGTGTCCCCATGAGGCAACACAGCTCCTGGCAAAACCTTGTGAAATCCCATAATCATTCCTGCATCCAGCAAAGCTGCAGGGAAAGGCGATAGCTGCAGCTTAGACAACAAGACCCATGTTACCGCTGCCAAGGAGTGCAGCTTTAAGGAGAAAAGCTGGGTATTTGGGCCATATCCTCTATTTAATGTTTGGGGTTTTTTTTTTAACTAGAGCATGAAGTTGTATTTTTGCTTCCAATGCTTAAATTCATCATTGTAAAGCAAAGCAGCATGCTGTTGTCAGCCAAGGCAGCGTGGAAACTCATTTTTCTATGAAATATATATATGTTTTTTCCTTTCAACAATTTTTTTTTCTTTAAAAATGTATGTTTAAAACCCAAGCTCTAGGCTGGAAGCTGTCAGCTTCCTGATAGGCACAAGCTCCCCATCCACCTCCATCCGAGCAGCAGGCTATAAACCATGCAAGAAGAATGCGGTTCAGCGGATGCTTTTACATAAATGAGCCTAGTGAAAACTTGCATTTTGGATTTTTATTCTTTTCCTTACAAACCCCTACTCACAGGAATAGAAGCGTCCCCACGAGCAGCTCTGCTGTTCCCAAAAGAGACCGAGCTGCCGGGAAGAAAGTATCTGGTGAGGAGGGATGTGCTGCAGAGCCCTCCCGGCTCATTGCCTGGTGCCTTCCTTCTCCCTCCAGCATAAGCATGTGTAAAGATTTGGTCTATAAACTAGTTTTATAACCCGTTTTTGATAAACCTGGCTTTCATCTCCACCCTGAAGGCAGGAGAGCCCTTTTAGTGGGCAATGAAGGGCCTGGAGGGGGGAATGCTCACCAAGGACAGGGTGCAGTTGCTCCTAAACTGGCACCATAGGCAGCTCCCAGCACAGACAAACACTGGTGTTTCCCAATCCTGGCCTTTTCCGGCTCATTTCCCGTTTGATCTCTTTGCGTGTCATGCCCCGCTGCAATGCAAACACATGTCAGAGCGGTCAGCCCCAAGGCCACCTCGCCCTCAACTGGTGCCAGAAATGCCTCTCTGGAGCTGGCCATGTCCCCCGAGACCTGCCATGGTGTGTGGTCATCCCGTGGTTTTGGGAAGCATGTGTTGTGCTTGCGTAAAGCCTCCCAGTTTTATTGCTTTATCAGGAGGAGCTTGAAGGATGAGCAGCCCTGGAGCTGGGTGGTGAAGTGTCAGGGCTGAGCTGCTGCTGGTGCCTCCTGGCCGGGGGGAAGGATCAGTCCCAAACCTAAGCCAAGCACCTGAGTCTTCTCCAGCACTTTGAGTAACCACTGAAGTATGTGGTTTGTCTCCAGTGGGACTTCAGTGTGTGCTTCAGTGCTCTGTTAAGCCGGGGTGGGGGTTCAGGCATGTGCTTGGAGGGGACATTGTTTATGCTCAAGGGTTTTACTGCACTGGGAGAGGAATCTGGTCCCTGGCTCGGAGATCACAAAGGGCAAGTTCAGCCCTGTCCATCTTCCACCCATCCTTTCTCTCCCCAACAGAGCTGCTATCTCTGCAAGCAGCTCTGGCCAAGGAGACAGGGGTTTGCTGGAGCGTGGGGTGATGCTGGGATGGGTCCAGGCTGCGATTCGCACTGCTCCTGCATCCCGTATCCCATTTCAGTGCATGATGCTGACCCACGTCTCTGCTTGCAGGTGGATTGGCTGCAGCAGCAGGAGGTGAAGCGGCGGGTGAAGAGGCAGGTCCGAGGCGAGCCGCATGCCCTGCCCTTCAACGACCCAGTGTGGCCCAACATGTGGTACCTGGTGGGTATCTCCTCACCTCAAAGAACCTACTGCTTTAAGGGGGGGTGTTAATTATTTTAATCAATCTTTAATGAAACACCTTAGTATCAGCAAATGTGCTTGGCAGCGGGGTTTTAAAATGGTAAATTAATACATGGAGGAGCACAGTTTGAAGTGCTTCACCATCATTAGCAGCCCCTTGCTATGGTCTGCACAGCAGAGGCTTGGGAGCCCAAGAGTTGCAATTGTCTATTTGCAATATCATTTTTCTCCTGCCTGCTTCATTGATCTGTATTTGACAGGGAAATTCATTTAAAATAAAGCACAGAACGAAACGAGCACTTCAAAACCAAAGAGCCCACAGTATGCGAAATGGAAGAGGAAAACAGTAATAGGGAGACAGCCTGGATTAACTGCTGCCGGATGGCTTTGATCAGTGGAGTAAAGTTGCCACAAATCTACAAGTTATATGGCAGGGGATGGGATGTAAATATACTTTCTGGTTGATTAAATGGGCTCCCAGCCCGGCTGCTGGCTTAGATGGGCACAAACAGGGTTGCAGCCCTTCTGCAGCTGTGTTTTCCCCCTGTAGCACTGCGGCGATAAAGGCAGTCGCTGCAGGTCGGAGATGAACATCCTGGCAGCCTGGCAGAGGGGCTACACCGGCAAGAACGTGGTGGTCACCATCCTCGATGACGGCATAGAGAGGAACCACCCTGACCTCCTGCAAAACTATGTGAGCTGGGGATGGATGGGCCGGGGGTGCAGTGAACTGATTTATGGAGAATTTCTGTGTGTAAACACAGCTTAAGTCCGTGCACTGGCAGATCAGGAGAAAAGGGATTTTAAAAAATGCACAAGATGTTTTTAAGAAGGAAATGAGGTTTTTGGACAAGAAGGTTTTGGGGAAACTCCCTTTGCAGCTGCCTGGGAAGTGGCCGCCTCCCTCCGGCTCTCCAGGGCAGAGCCAAAAACCTGTGTGAATCTGCTCAGCCCCAGCTCAAATGGCTGTGAGGGGGGTGTAGAGTGATGCTGGACCCAGCAGGGTTTGGGGTTCGGAGAGGCTGCCCTTCAGGTAGTGGGATGTTTCCCCTGAAAAACACGCAGGGCTGCAGCCCAGAGTCATTTATCTGGAGTAACTAAGGGGGAAATGGCATTTTCTGCTCCATTGGCCACCACACTGGCTATGGGTGAAGCAGGACTGTGCTGCTGCTGAGGCCACTTTGTGCCACGCTGTGCTGGTAAGTTGGATCTAATGGTGACAACATGTTTTTAGGACCCTCTTGCAAGCTACGACGTCAATGGGAATGACCACGACCCGACTCCGCGCTACGATGCCAGCAATGAGAATAAGTACGTGATGCTAATTGCCGTGGAACTGGTGTCTGCATGGCCGGGGTGTGCGGGGGTCCCCGGGGTTGGGTGTCCCCCCTGGGGTGTCTTCTAGGTCTGTGGCTTTGCCCCGTCCCCAGGACTGCAGAGGATTGTTATGAGCTTTGCAGTCATTGCATTTAATTCAAATCCAGCCTGTGGCAAACACACTAATTGCTAATGAACCCTTAAGCCACTGAATGACAGCATCAGGGGGGTTCCTCACTACGGCCAGGGATGAAACCACATGAGTTGGGCAGGGAGGCTTAAATGTCAAACCTGGGATGCACTTCTTGGGCTTTAGTTAAAGCGGGATGGGCACCTGGTGGCATGTGTGGAAAGGAAATGGGAATGCAAAGAGCAGATTGCATAAAGCAAACAGCAAATCGCTTTCTGCATTAGTTTCCTCCATCCCTAACCCTTGCTGCGGGTTTTGGATAAGGGCTCTCCAGCTCTTGAGGCACTTTCTTCCACGGCTCTGGCTTTGGGGCCGAATGGGTGGTGTTTGGAGGGATCCTTTGCCATAGGACATCAGCTCACGTGGGTTTCTCTTTGCAGACATGGCACTCGCTGTGCAGGGGAGGTGGCAGCGGCGGCGAACAACTCATACTGCATCGTGGGCATCG
Organism: Strigops habroptila; assembly: GCF_004027225.2. NCBI lineage: Eukaryota > Metazoa > Chordata > Aves > Psittaciformes > Psittacidae > Strigops > Strigops habroptila. The sequence goes on from NC_044285.2 coordinate 3,206,153, forward strand.
CCTACAACGCGCGCATCGGAGGTGAGGCTGGCGCCTGCCTGCAGCTCCCCTGCCCTTCACTGTGCCCCCGAGGGACCACAGCCACTCTGACTGTGCCAGTGGGCTCCTGGGAGGGTGGTGGGATGCTGTTCCCCCATATATCACCAGGAGAGAGCCTTCTCCTTGGTGCCCCAGCTGCAGGGAGCTCCAGGGGTTTGGGGAAGGATGGGTGATATGGGGTGACCTCAGCTTCATGTGTTTTGGGGTGGAAGCCTTCTGCTTGGGCTGCATCCTTGCTGTGAAGATGCATGTGGATCGAGGATGTGGTTGTTTCACCCCACAAGTCCATGGCTGCTCCTGGGGGGGTTGTCTTTGGAGTGGCGTCATTTGCTATTGTTGGTGGTGCTGGTTTAGCTTCAGAGCTGAAATTGGTTGTTTGTGAGGTTAAATGTCTGCAAATGAGCTGCTTAGATGGGGAGGTCTGGGGTGACCCCCAAAATACTCTCATGGGGAAAACACCAAGGAGGTGGGGGGCTGGAGTTGTGCAAAATAGGGGAACCTTTCATGGTCCCTCAAATAACATGATGTGCGGGAGGCAAATGAAGGTTTATCACCAAACTGGATGGTAATTAGCGCCGCAGAGCTCATTTGCATTAGCCCAGCTGGTTTGGAGGCTGGTTTGAGCTGGTACAGCACCCACCAGGGAGATGGGGGTGTCAGGGGTTGGGAGTGCTGCGTCCCACCATGAAGGGGATAAATGCCTGGAGCTGGGTCATCACTGGGGGCTTTAGCCCCATCCCTGGCATGGCTGGAACAGGAGAGGGACTTTTACTGCAACCCCTGCTACCAACCATTTCAATGCTGGGAGAAATCACCATTGGGAGCATGGACCCAAGCGCACATGGAAGGATTCAGGGTTTAATTCCTTCTCTTGGCTTTATTAGGGTTGTGTCTGCACAGGAGCAGTGCCCGCAGGGAGCCCTGCTCCTGGACAAGCACCATCAGTAGTTCCCTGTGCCAGGAAAATCCCCCGAGGGAAGAAATAACCCTGGGGAGGATGATGGGGAAGTAGCAGGGGCTCTAAATGCTGTGGCACATCATCGCATCCCATCCCATTCCATCCTATCTGTACGTGGGATGGCTTCTTGCTTCTTGGAGGCTTCTTGCCTCTAAAAACCATCTCCAAGCACACACTAAGTAGAGCAAGGCAAAGCTCTCTGCAGGGTTTAAGGCAGATCTGTATCCAGCAGGACCAGACCGTTGCCTTCGTGCTTCTTTTCAAGCCCATTTCTCTGCAGCAGCCATGGAGATGAGCGTTACTTGTTGACTTTATAACGACTTATGGGTCTTGTTTTAATTTGCTTCCTTTAACGAGTGCTTGGGGGTGTGCTGGGGAGGTGTTGAGTGAGACAAGGCACATGGCACAGGGCTGTGGGCTTCCCACAATGTGAACAGGCAAAGGGGAAAAATAACGTCTGTAGCCGTATCAAGCTTGGGATCGTGAAGGGAAATACGCTATAGCTGCAGTGAGAGTGATTTTAGATGGATTACGCAAATAAAGCAGCGATTAATGAGCACAACTTGTTGGGGAAGCCTATTTGTCACCCTCTGAGAGCTACCATCTAATTTTACTGGCTGCTCTTCAGCGCTCTTGCGTTGCTTTTCATTTGCTCCAGGCAAAATACATTGCTGCTCAGGAAACAGAAAGGGCCATTCCTCCTCCTCCACATTTCCCCTCTCCTCAAACGCTTGCTTCAGAGGCTGGTATTGCTCCCTGCGTGGCAAAGAGTTCATTTGTTTTGCAGCATCCTTCCCCGCTCCCTCCTGCTCCCCATTATTTAACACTTGGGTTCCAACATCAGGGCTGGTTGCCTATGGGCTGGCTTTGGGTTGACTTTGGGCTGGCTTTGGGTTGCCTTTGGGCTACCTTTGGGTTGACTATCAGTTGACCTTGGGCTGGTTTTGGCTTGACTTTGGGTTGCCTTTGGGCTACCTTTGGGTTGACTACAAATTGACTTCGAGTTGGCTTTGGGCTGTTTTGGGCTGACTTTGAGCTAAATTTGGGTTGACTTCAAGCTAACTTTGGGCTACCTTTGGGCTGACTTTAAACTGACTTTGGGCTGGCTGGTGAATTTAGCGAGCACAAAAGACCATCCTTCAGCTGGGTTTGTTTGCTGTGCTGCAGCCAAGTGTGGCTCAGACACTGGGCTCAGTTTTCGGCCCTTCTCCTCATCTTTTCTTGTTAACATGACAAAGAGAGGAAGATTTTTGGGAACTGCCTGCTCCCTGGTTTTATATTTCTAAGCTTGTTCTTGGCTGGTAGGGGCCAGCATCGGAAAGAGATATTTGAGTTGACTGGTGTCCAGAGCACAGCTGCAGCTGTAATGACATCTGCCTGCATTTGTTTGCTTTAAGAAAAAATACATGTGGAAGGGGAAACGCATTTTTATGAACTGTACTCTCCCTGGCTGGCAAAACACTATGCTGAAACTTCCAGCATCTCCTTTCCTGAAAGGGCTGGGTTTGGGCAGTCCTTTGGGGTACCTGGCACCTTCTGTCTGCTATATGGAGGGGGAAGTCCAGCAGGTAGAGGGTGATGGGGAGCAGAGGGGGTTGTAACCCTCATACTGCAGCAGTTGGGGTGTGCAGCAATCTCCCAGCCAGTCCCACTGTGGCTGGTGGGCTCTGCCTGCGAACTGCCCCAGCTGCTGGTGCTTGCCGGCATTCCCAGCTGGAAGTGAGGTTATCCCAGGTGGCATTGTCGTCCTGCTGTGGGTTGGTGTCCTGGCTCTGATTTTGGCTGTTTAAACCTCAGTCCGGGGCTTCTGTGGGACTTGGGCAGTGATGGGGTTAAGGGATGTTCACAGTCATCCCCACTCGTGGGGAAAGGCTCCATCCCGGTGTGCCCGAAGCTAGGGGGCTCTGAGCATTAGGAAACACTGTTATCTTCCAGGTGGAGAAATGAGTTAGCTCATTAAAAAGGGGAGGGGGAAAAGGTTTTTAGGAGGTGGATTTTGCCGCTGGGGAGTGCGGCACCTTTCCCACCGCCCAATCCCCACTGATGGAGGGGGAGCGGATTTTAACCCTCCCTCCCCATCCCTTGCCATGAAGCCAGCAACATGGAAAACTTTCCAAAATAGCTCCCCAGCATCCCGCTGCCGGGCTCATTAGCGCGCAGGGCCGTGGGTTGAAGCTATTCCAGGCGCGCCTGAGCCGTGCGGTTTCCGCTGCTGTTAACAAAGCCCTTTGATTGCAATCCTCGCACTTTCATCCAAGCCATTAAGCCCTAATGTCTGATGTTTTTGTGCTTTTAGGCATTCGTATGTTAGATGGCGATGTAACAGATGTTGTTGAAGCGAAGTCGCTTGGCATCAGACCCGATTACATTGACATTTACAGCGCGAGCTGGGGGCCAGATGATGATGGGAAGACAGTTGATGGACCTGGTCTATTGGCCAAACAGGCTTTTGAGCATGGCATTAAAAAGGTGTGGATCCCGCAGCGCACAGACGCGCTCGCCCTCCTCCTCCTGCCCCATGGGGAATAACATGTGCTTTGGCCGTGGCTGGCCCGGGATCTGGCGCGGGAATGGGCTTGGCCCCCCTGAGCCGATGCCAGCGCTAGGGCTGGGGTGGGGGGGACGCGAATCATCTCTGATGTTTCCTAGTTTTCCCTGGCTCCGGTGGATTGTGCGGATGAGGGTGGTGATGGCGGGAGGTGCACGGTGATGGCGTGGCCCCCAGTGGGACCCCTCGGCATGGCCAGCCCTAGTGGGAGCATCCGGGCACCGAGCACGGCCCTGGCAGAGCAGGCAGCCCCCAGGCTGAGTTGCGAAGCTCTGCTGGGCTGAGGAACCCAAAGCAGTTCTTGGGGGGGTGACTTTGCACCTCTAAATGTGCCCCTGGGTGCCGGCATGAAGATGCTGGCGTCTCCATCCCCACTCCTTCACCCTCCCCAGGCTGCCTGTATTTGCTCCTGGGGGACTCTGTCAAATTAAGCATTTCCCTGTTTTTCCACATGGAATGAATGGCTGTGTCATGACTGGAGGGACACTTGGGTCCCGCCACAGAGACACAGGAGACATTGAGAGTATTGTCCCTGAAGTCCTTCAGTGAGAGACTTCAGCCATTGTCACATGTGATTGACAATGCTGGGGATGCTCTGGCCTTCCCACACCCCTTCTCTTTTTGGGTGCTTTAAAAAAATGCCCAATATTGGCTAAAATTGGGAATAAGCCCTTTCTTGGCAGCTTGGTGGGCGCCGGGGGTAAGTGTTGAGGCGGCTCAGGGCTCTGCAGTAGGTGTCCCTGGAGATATTGGGGTTCATGCTGGGCTTTGAGTCCTCCAAGGCTTCCCTCCCTGCCTCCCTCCTGCCTCTGCTGCCTCTTCTCGGGCTGGGCGACGCAGCCTGCGTGTTATCTAAAAATAGGGTGGAGTGTTTTTCCCACTATTTACTTGATTTCCTGCCGGGGCGGTGAGCGCCGAGGAGTCCATTGAAGTGCCGGGAGTTCACGCCGTGTAAATACAGGGAAACAAGCTGCTTTTTAAACCTTATTTTTCCATGTGGGAGCAAATGGGCGGCAGCGGGGTCCTTGCCCAGCACGGCCCTGTTGCTTTGGGATGCTTGTTTCTGTCTCCCAAGGGATATCAGACCCTGTTCCCCCCAGTACCACCCATGTTGGTGGTACCCACTAGCCTGTACACACAGCTCTTAGCTGCCAGCTTCTCCTTAAATAATGAGAAAAACTGCAAGCAGATATTTAGCAGCCACCTTTAGCCCAAGCGAACAGCTTTAACCAAGTTATAAATCCTTAAAATTGAGTTTTTAATGGAAACATTAAAATAACCTTTATCTATTAGCAATAGGATTGCGCTGGGGTAATTTATCTTGTTTCTCGCTCTTCCAGCCACACCTTATTAGTTCCTGAGCTAACGAGGGGATATTTATCCTGGGCTCTCCTGGAATGCTGTTGGGCAAGCACCAAAGCCCTGGGCAGTGCTGCAGAAGCAGGGAGATGCTGTGCATCCCGCATCCAACTGGTGTGCTGCTGGGGTGAGCTGGATCATCCCCAGCCTTGGCCAGGGAGGGATTCTATGGTTTAAATGATGCCTGCATCCAGGTTTTATAGTGGCCAGGAGCCATTTACCAGGATCGTGTTGGCTTAGGAAGGTGGCAGATGAAGCAGTTGGGTGTTTGGGGTCTGCTTATGGGAATCTTGATAATTGTTTGTTTGGGAGCAAAGGGAGGGGGTGTTTTTCTCCAATCCAAGGCAGTTGTAATGTGTGGTGAGCTCTTGCTCCACTAGGAAATGCTGTCACTGTTAGGTGTGCGTTGCAGTAGTGTCATTTATGTGCTTGTCCGTGTCCTTGTGCAACCATGCTGGCTCCAAACCCACTTTCCTCCAGTGCAGCCCTGCCTGGGCATCGTGGGGATGTGGGTTTGGACTGGAACTGAGTAGTCTTTCTTGGCACTTGTGGCTGTGGTGCTCTGGGTTTGGGATGTAAGGGAGGTCTGGGCTCCCTGTCTGATCCCAGCTGAAATCATTGCTATGCATCTGCCCACCTTCAGCAATCGGTGCCTGGTTTTATTCCTCCAGTTAGTGATTTAGGAAAGCCTGGGTTGGATGCAGCAGGGGTCGTCCTCAGAGGTGGGTGGGTTTTAGTATTGGAGAGCCGGACAATCACTGCTGTGCCGAGCATGTGGGCTGGGATGCTGCCGGCTCCGAGATCCAGGAAACCCTGGAAAGCGGGCCTGGAGGTGCTAGCAGCAGGCTTGGTGGGCTGGTGAGCTGAGTCGAGCTCTCGGTGACACAGGGCAGGGCAGTAATTCCTGTTGCAATTGCACTTTTCCTTACAGAGCTCAGACAGCTCTATTGACCTTTGGGAGGGAAACACCCTCCCAGTTGGGCTGGGAGGCAGCCCAGATAATGAAAACTTTCATAAAGTAAGGGAAGAGCCTGTGTGTCCAGAGGCACGGTCAGTTCAGAGAGCCTCTGCCCCAGGAGGAGGGTGAGACAGGTAATAAACCATCTCTCTCCCCTCCAGCGCTTAACCCCCCCAGTAAATCCCAGTGGATTCCTGCAGAGCAAAGCTGCTCTTTTCTCTTTCTTTCCCCTTGTTTTTGTGGAGGAAGCCACCTCAGAGCAGTGGGAGGGAGATAAACACCAGATCTGCCCAGGCTAGCGCCGAAATCCCTCCGTGGCAGCCGTAGCTGTGGGGAGGATGGGGCTGCTCCACAACGTGTGCTTCCATCGCCTGCCAAGCCCGGCAGCACCATACCCTCCCCGGAGATCCCTGCCTTACAGGGCACGGAAGCAAAGCAGCCACTTCATTTCCTGTCCCAAACTCCTTTAGGTCACCAAAAATCCTTCCTTGGGACCATGAATCCCCATGGAGCCGGGTTATTCCTCGGTGCCCCGGCACTGGTTTGGATGAAGGGTTGAGTGGGGTTCACCCCAGCACTGTTGGCTTCACATAGGACACCTTGTTGGCAGCATTGCCGGTGCTGCCGGGCGGGATTTTCCCTCGGCTCCAGGGAGGTCTGCATGTATCCTGCCCCCCCCAATTCCCAGTGGGATGCTGCAGCTGTACCCGGTGGGGACAGCTCCATCAGATGTTCCTGCCAAGTGATGGGGAGGGGAGAAAAAGCTGGGATTAAAAAAGAGGAAAACAAAATAAAAGGAACCTGAAAGTTAGGCTGGGGGAAGGTTTCTGGTGGGTTAGATGGGTTCACGAGGGGCTTTGTGGGCTTGGGGCAAGGGAGATGTGGGGTTTAGGGGTATCCCTGTCAGTTCCTTTCACAGGGCTATCCCTGTATCCCAGAAAGCACCGTGCTGGGTGTTACCACCTGGTCCAGAGGATGTTTTCCCTCGGGAAAACCTATAGAAGATGCCAAAATCCCCACCACTAGAGGCTCTCCCATCCTCATAGGGAGTTACTGGCTGTAAAGCTGGGGCTGGCCAAGCCAAGGGGCACATTTGTGGGACCCAATCCAGGGAGCTGAGCACTGGACAGGATGGGACCCATCCTTCCACCCTAACCAAGCCCCATGTTCACACCCCAAAATCAGGCTTACCAACAGCATCCCAGCACTGGAGGGGGCTGCCCCCTCCTCCCTATACCGAGATGTCCTTTCATCCTGCACAAACCCCTCCTCTCACCTCTGTCCCCTCTCTCCTTGCAGGGCCGCAGGGGTTTGGGGTCCATTTTCGTCTGGGCATCGGGGAACGGCGGCAGAGAGGGCGATTACTGCTCCTGTGATGGCTACACCAACAGCATCTACACCATCTCCATCAGCAGCACCACTGAGAACGGCTACAAGCCCTGGTACCTGGAGGAGTGCGCTTCCACCCTCGCCACCACCTACAGCAGCGGGGCTTTCTACGAGAGGAAAATAGTAAGTTTCGTCCCAATGTCAAGCATTCCCTGGATGTTTTCTGCGTGGCTGGGCTGGATGATGGCTCGTTGTAAGAGCCAGGCTTTGCTCTTAGACCTGCAATGGGTTTTGCTTGTGCTTTTTTCATGGTGGCCCGAGAATTGCTCTGGTCCTTGGGAAGAGATCAGAGATGTGGTGTTTTCCCTGGGAAATGGGTGAAAGGGCTGGAGGTTTGTAAAAATACCCGTGCAAATATTTACCTGTTCCCCAAAGTACTTGCTCACTGTCCCTTGCTTTAAATAAAAAAGGGAATTTTGAGGATTTTAGTCTGAGAGAATAAAAAGAGGGAGGATGGAGGCATTTGGCATGGATGTGGAAACCCCAGACAGGGAGCAGAGAACTTTTGGAGCCCAGGAATTCCCTTGAAAGCATGTGCAAGTGTGGATCAGTCTGTTTTCCCTGCTGCCCAGCCTATGTTTGCTCTGTCCCAACACATGCTGTGGTCTCCTCACAGCAAGGGCTTTAGCTACTTACATTCCTGTGCATCATCTGAACCTCGGGCAATAAAACATCACCCACCAGCACAGCACCTTACCCGAGCTGGGGGGGGGAGTTTTCTAACCAAATTAGGGCATTTTGAGTAAAAAAGTGGGGCTTTTTTGCAAGTCGATTGGTTTCTTTGTATTCAGGAGTGATTTATCTGTCCCCTAGAAGATTAATTTCCAGGCAGAAAACAGAATCCAAGGACCATTTTCATGGCACTGAGGAACGTTTGCATGGCTGAGGCCAGCACCAGTTCAGTGTTGCTGGAGCATTGCTGGGCAAAAAAGAACCTTCTAGGGGACACCTTGGGGAGAAGCTGGAAGGCATGTCTTCCCCCTCCAGAAATCACCAGATTAACTCAAAATCCAGGAGCCTTTTAAAAATGTAACTGATGGAGCATCTCTTTGCCCACCTCCTCTCTCCGAGCTTTTGGTACCTGAGCATCACGCTCTGTCCTGAAATGAAAAAGCTGGAAATGGCTTCTTTTCCCCCCTCTTTTTCTTCCCATGCAAATGGAAATCCTTGCAAGATACTTCAGAGCTGGAGCTTTGAAGTAAAGTATTAATAAAGTAATATTAAAGTAATATGGCACATCTCAACATGCATGCATGGGCGCGTACCCATGGCAGCTCCATCACTGCTCCATCCACACCTTTTCCTACACCTGATCCACAGCAAAATTGACATTTTTTTCCCATTTTCCAAATAGTTTTTGTGTTTTTGAGCAAAGGGAAATGTATTCTCATGTGACAAATGTACCGGCAGCCCTACTGGAGGCCTTTGGCCCTTGATGGCATGGGGGCAATGGCAGGGGTTGGGTACCCACAGGCTCAGCTCCCCACTGGCAGCATCCCAAGCAAACCCGGGGTGCTTGATGGGATGTCATCCATGCCAGGAGCATCTTTGGAAGCACGGAGGCTGCAGCTCCTCTCTCCATAGGTCACCACAGACCTCCGGCACCGCTGCACAGATGGCCACACCGGCACCTCCGTGTCTGCGCCCATGGTCGCGGGCATCATCGCACTGGCTTTGGAAGCAAAGTAAGTGTAACCTCACCACTGGCTCATGGGGGAAATGTTTCCACGTTTAGTAACTGATGAGCAAAACCAGAAACAAAAGTTGGGGTTTTAACCTCTGGAGCAACTCAAAATTGCTCCTGATTCAGAGCGATTGCTCTGAATCGCTCCTTTTGGCAAAGTTTGATGCAGTGTTGTTGTTTCGCATCTAATCTTCCTGCAGGTGTTTTATTGAACTAATTCTTCACTTGTTGTTGTGTGTTGAAAATTTGGGGTTGGTGAGACAAGTCAGGCTTTTCATTTGATGCGTTGAAACTGCTGACAGCTTGCTCCAACAGGAGTTTTATAAACACTTCCTGGAAAAAAAATGTCAGAAAACATCAAGGAAATGGAAAATGTCACTAAAAGTGATGGTTTTTAGCAAGTGTTTCATTTCTGGGGGAAAAGGAGTACTTTTGCATCATGTCAAAAATCCACACGGTGTGACTGGCAGTGACACGCTCCCCAGTTCAAATAATCTGCTCTTTGCCTCTTGCCCCCATCCCAGTCCCACCCTGGTGTCATTGTGGTCCCCAAGCCCAGGAACAGGCTCACTCCTTGAGCATCCCCATGTTGCTCCATGGAGCATCTTTATCTTCAATAAAATGAGCTTATTATTATTACTTTTATGGGGTGGAACTAAAAATAAGGCTGTGAATAAGCCCCAGGGCAGCTCTCTGCCATCTAGGGATGGCAATTGCGGCATGTCAGCTCCAGTCTCTCTCCTCTGGTTTAATCCCAGTGCCCAGCTCGGATGAGCATGATTCCAGAGATGCTGTTTCCATTGAAAATATATGATGAGCTTTAGCTGTAATTTTTGGATTGTTTAGCTGAGGCATAAAACGCAAAATTAAGTACTAGAGCTTGGTGCTCAGGCACTGCATTATGACAAGAACGAATAAATTGAGTTTCTTTTCTTAAATGTTGCATGAGAGCAATATAAATCCCAACTCGTGGTGCTGGAGAACTGACTGTGAGAAAAGTGTGGAAAATGCGGCAGCAATATCCCTGGGCTGGGGTCTTGGGGGGGAACACCAAAGCACACACAGTGCTCAGTGTCCACCACCCTGAATGCACAAACCTCACATGAACCCAGCCTAGGAGGGGGGTTGGAAACATTTTGGGGTTCATTTTTCTGTTAAATGAGCAATCTAAGGTTTTTTCCAAGCAATTTTTGCTGTTATTCCTATAACGGGAAAGTTTGCTCAGCATCGTGTATCAGCGAGGTGCTGAGCCTGGTGCCATGCCTTGGGATGTGCTTTGTTCCCAATCTCCTGCAAGAAAACTGGGAAAACCTTCCAGATTTGCTCCGGTTATATCTGAGGGCATGAAAGCTATTTAGCTTTGGCAGGAATCAATCCTGCAATGCCTGTGGGCACATGGCATCCCTCCCTGGATCACCCCATGATGCTGGAGCACCCCAAGCATAGGCCAACCTCCAGGCAGGGCATTGCATTTATATTATCAATTCATGCTCTTTTGGAGCAAGAAAGAAGAGGGGTTTTGCGGGGTTTAACCCAGTGGGGGTCCCTGCTGCTGGTGGGTAGAGGGGGAGCAGCAGAGCTATCCCATGAGCCACGTGTCGTTGCAGCCCCATGCTCACCTGGAGGGATGTCCAGCATCTGCTGGTCAAAACCTCGCGGCCAGTGCATCTGCGAGCGGCCGACTGGAAGACCAACGGCGCAGGGCATAAAGGTGAGGGGCCGTGGTGGGGAGGTGGCACGGTGAGATGGCTGCCCAAGGGAAAGTAAAGGTCCCCAGAGCTTCATTCATGGGAGTGTTCACCCTGGATGACTTCCGTCAGCTGCCTTGGGGGTGCTCCTACCATCAGGCTGTTGAGCAGACAGAGGAAAGGGCAGTAATTCATGGGGTGAGATGCTCGGAAGCCTTACTTGGTGGATGGTTGGAAGCATTGCTTGGTCGAGGTTCTCCTGAGCTGCAGCATTGCCTGCTCCTTTCTGCTCCCAGAAATGGGTTTTCTATGGTGCCAGAGGGGATTTGGGGTATAATTTGGGCAGGGTGATAAGCTCTGTGTGTTTTGGAGTACCTCGTACTCCAATGGGGTCAACTCCACACCTTCCCCAAGGGTTGGAGAATGCTCCGCCAAGCACTGAGGAGGAGCTCCTGATCCCTGCTTGGAAGGCGGTGGGTTTCTGAGTCTTCTCTCTTTCCAGTTAGCCATCTATATGGCTTCGGTTTGGTGGATGCAGACGCTATTGTGGTGGAAGCCAAGAAGTGGAAGGCGGTTCCTCCCCAGCATGTCTGCGTGGGAAGCCTGGACAGGGTGCCCAAGTGAGTGTTGTGGGGTGGGAGCTCTCCCAGGGCACGCAGCCATTTGGAAAGAGCTTTGGTGCTTCTGGCCCTTGAGATGCAAAGGCTCAGCCACTGTCCTGGCATTTGGGAAGGGAAATTGGGAGTTGGGGCAGCCGGGACGAGTCCATGTGCAGGCGACGTGATGTTCATGGGTTTTGCAGTCAGTGACCTGCACCATCCGCTCTGAGGTCTGGTTATTGACCCAGGTCTGTGCCTATGGTTGGATGAGGAGCAGGTCCCACGAGGCTTCTCTGGGATCAGCTTTGACAGTGGGCGATTTATTTTTGCCCTTTTGCATGCTTTTGCTTCCCAGACTGGTGATTAACAGGGAATTTTTGAGGGCTGATGGTGAGAGACCAAAACCAACTTGCCCGCTGGGTCCTACATGAGCTGTGATGTGTTGGTCTCTCCTCCCTCCTCCACCAAATATCTCGTTTTGAGGGAAGACATCAAAAACTAGTGCTTTGTTGCAAGGGTTTGCAGATTTCCAGTGCCTGGGGTCTCTTTGATTTTGGCTTCAGGTTCAAACCAGCTTTGGTTTGTCCTTGCTAGGTTAAAGGGTGGGATCAGGGATGTGACCACACAGACCCTCCTTGTTTACTGCTGCCTGGCTGTGGAGCAAGAGAGTTGTTCCAAAGGAACTGCTTTTCTGGTGAAGACTTGCATATGCAAAGCAGGAATGAATTTGGAGCCAAGTATGTTCGTGAAACTATTTATCTGATACAGACACTAATTACAACCCAGAGAGGAACGCTGCACTGATAATTACAATAAAGAAGCGCCCTTGCAGCCCATAAGGCATAGATCTTAGCAGCAGCTCAAACCCATCTCGTTACCATTGAGCAATTCAGCAAATTCCGTGCTAGCACGCTGTATTGCAATGGAGGATGAGATAATTCTTGCCATGAAGCAGTAGGAGGCTGGGTTCAACTATAACTGGATGTCCACGCTGCTGGGAGCACTGTGGAGCCCATGATGCTGTCCATCCCTGGCAGGTACATCCGAGCAGATCATGTGCTGCGCGCCAGCACCCTCAGCAGTGCCTGTGCTGAGCACCGTGACCAGCACGTGCTCTACTTGGAGCATGTTGTGGTGCGGCTCAGCATCTCGCACCCGCGCCGGGGAGACCTCCAGATCAGCCTCATCTCTCCTGCAGGGACCAGGTCTCAGCTTCTCGCCAGGAGGTAAGAGCAGATGGAGACAGCACGCGTCTGGGCTGGGCAGGATCCTTCTCTAGGGGATTGCTGCACTTTTCCTCAGGCTGTTTGGGAGGGCGGGGGGATGCTCGGGTCTCCGCTGCAGGAAGGCTCCAGGCAAAGGGGGTGCATGCAAGGATCCCTAAAATCCTTCATCCCAATCTACCTTTTCCCATTAAATAAGACATTCAAAGTCACATTTCTTGATGCACAGCATTATCATTGCAGAGTGTTTGACCACTCCAACGAGGGGTTCAAGGGCTGGGAGTTCATGACCGTCCACTGCTGGGGGGAGCGGGCAGCAGGGGAGTGGACCCTGGAGATCCACGACACGCCATCCCAAGTGCGCAACCCCACTGTGCAAGGTAAGGATTCCCCCTTAGCACCCGTGTCCTACAAGGTCCTCCTTGCCCTTAAAGCTCTTTACAGGCTGCTTGGCTTGGTGGTAACTTTTGCTGCGAGACTTATGGCTTTCAGCATACCTGTATTGCCCAAATTCTTCAGAAATGGGAACAAAACTCCATTCCCGAGTGCAGGAAGCTGCTGCACTGGCAGAGCCGGGAGCGGGTTTTCTCTCAGCAGCAACCCAAGAGCCAGGTTTCCAAAATTAAACTGTAATGAGTCAAAACGAGGAAACCCAAGAGCTGTAATTGTTGTTTGTTTGTTTTGCTGCACTGTTGGGACATCTGCCGTGTGGGCTGGTTGTGCAATGGCGCAAGGGGACGATGCCCCTCGGGCTGCGGATGGATGGATGGGCCCATGGACACCCTCCCTGGGCTGCCACTGTGCTGGCAGGGGGTGGTTGGACTCAGCATGTCCCCAGCCCTGCTGTGTCCCCCTCCTTGGCTTGGCTGACTGCTCCCTCACCCCTTCCCGGCAAAGGAGCCGGGCTGGCGGGATCCATTCCCGATGGGAAGGGGCAGCCGCCTTGCCGGCTGGTGGCAGCAGGGCATGAAGCATCGTGCCTGGGGCTGGCGTGTGTTGTGGGGGTGTTAAAATCCACACAGCCATTGATAGGAAGCCAGGGGTATATTAAATCCTCTCCCACACGACTCTCTGGCGGGAGGTGCACGTGGGGGCTCATTGTGCAGAGAGTGTTTGTGTTCGCTGCCTTCACCCCAAGTCTTTTGAACTCGGAGAGCAGCAGCAAAGCGCCCACGGAGCTGCTTTTCTGCCTGTGTTTGCAGTTTGTGGTGGGTGTTTCGGAGCCCCTTGTGGGCATCGGGGCCTGGCTTTACCCAGCTTGGCAAAATGAGATGGAAATGAATGTGTTAATGCACCCCCTCAAAGGGTCTGCACCGGGTTTGAAGCAGAGAGGGGAGAAGGGAAAATGAAGGAAGATGTTCCCAGCCCACAGACAAAATGGGTATTAAATGTTAATTAAATTGGTTAATTTAATACCAATTAAATACCATAGGTGTCCTGTTGCTGGCTCTGCTGCATCCCCAGCATCAGCCCCATGCACCGTGGGCTTTCTCTATGCGGTACATTCTGGATTTAAAGCAAATTACCTTCTTCTGGTGGAGGCGCATGTCCGACCTCTTCCCTGGCTGATGCTACCCAAGCTCACCCCTTCGCAGGCTCCTTGCTGCTTGCAGCAAGTGGGTCCTTCTCAGCCCTTTCGGAGAGCCAAGGGTTTGATGTTGGGCATTTTAAGCCCTTCCTGGAAATGCAGAGATTAGTAGTTAAAGCCAAGCATGCCATGGGCATGAATTGACTCGCATTGATGGGGAACTGAAAGAAAAACAGCGTTGGAAAGAAGCAGCAATGGTTTTGGACTCCCTCCCCAAAGCTGTGTGAGTCAGGGAGGACCTTAGTGAGGGGATCCTCAGCTCCTGGGTGCAGTGCAGGCACCAGTGGCCCCCCACAGTGTTTCAGGGGACACTGAGCTCAGACCTCTAATGTGTCAGGCAAAGGGATGGCTGGAACAACAGCAGCAAAAAATAGTCCAGTGTGTGGCTTTTATCAGACACAAGTAGCCTTCTATTATGGAGCTTTTGAAGTTACAGGTTCTCTCCACATGTTGGGTGTGAAGGCTATGGTGATGCTGTGGTCCATCAGACGAGTTATAGCATAAAAAATCCCTTGTAGGTATAAATGGCTGCATTTGTACAGGTTGGGAACTCAAGGGGTTGTGAACATTTCTGGGTGTTCATTGCTTGCTTCTGCATTGACATGTCAGTGGTGAAGCTTTGTTGGTCCAGTCCATCCTCCTCCTGCTTCCCCCAAAGCTGGGTCCCCAGTGAGGAGTGAAATGGGGAGCAGGATGGGTGACGTGCGTGCCCCACAGGGAAGCTGAAGGAGTGGAGCCTCCTCTTCTACGGGACAGGCGAGCACCCCTACACCCCGCAGGGCAGCTCCCAGTCCCGCGGGAGGATGCTGGAGGTGCCGGCATCGGAGATGGAGCCATCGAGAGCCGCCTTCCTGCAGAGCCAGGTGGAGGTGGCGGAGGAGGAGGAGGAGTACACAGGTAGGTGCTGACTGAGCTGCTGCTTGTGCCCCCCAAATAACTTGGGAAGATGCAAACCCGGATAAACTGGAGGAGCCACGAGGCCTGATCCTGCCCAGGGCTGGGGCTGGCTGGGAGGAGTGGTGCCTGTGGCTGGCGTGGAGCAGCAGGACAGTGAAATTAGAAGGTAGCAAAACGCCCCATCCCAGCGCTCCCACCACAAATTGGTGGTGCAGCCGCCCGAGGAGTAAAAAAAGCTCCTCTGCCCACCTCGACACGGGCATGGGCGGGTGTCCCTGCTGGTCCTCAAGGAATGGTCCTTGTTCAAAGCTGCTCCTGCACCAGGGTGCTCAGATGGGGGATGGCCGGGTGGGATTCATGCTGGGGAGGAGGAGCCGGAGGCGAGCACTCAGAGCCACGCAGCTCCATAGGTTAAGATACATAAGATCTATAAGATAATAGATGCAGGATAAGATAGGTGGAGTGTCCCCAGCCCATTCCCCACATCCATCAGTCCAGGGAGGGTGTGCTCAGAGCATCCTGGCAGCATTTGGGGGATGCTCAGCCTCTCCCCCTGCT
The DNA here is from genome assembly GCF_004027225.2 of Strigops habroptila. NCBI lineage: Eukaryota > Metazoa > Chordata > Aves > Psittaciformes > Psittacidae > Strigops > Strigops habroptila. The sequence continues at coordinate 3,221,641 of NC_044285.2, forward strand.
TAGCTGTTCTCTCCCTCCCCAGGTCCGTGCCACCCCGAGTGTGGTGACCAGGGCTGTGATGGCCCCAACGCTGACCAGTGCTTGAACTGCATCCACTACAGCCTGGGCAGCGTGAAAACCGGCAGGTGAGAGGTGGTGGGGTGTCCCTGAGGGGTCCCCAGGTCTTGCACCACAGCAAGGGTGGTAGATGTTTGCACAGAGAAAGAGGTTTGCACAGAGAAAGAAGTGTATGAGAGAGAAACTGGAGGGAGGAGGAGGTGACGTGGGGATCTCTGCCCTGGATTTGGGTATATGAGGTGGGGGACATGGAGCTGGAGAGCCCTGGAGGACCATGGCCATGTAATCATGCTGGGAAAGAAGCAATGGCTTCACCAGCTGGGGTCACCCACGCCCAAGGGGCTGATAAGTGAGGTGCCAAATCAATTCTGGAATTGGGGATTCTACTTCTTAATCTCCTGAGCTGGCACAGGGAAAGTTTACCTATCGCTGGGGTGGCTAGCCAAGAGAGTCCCTGGCTCCTTATTATAGAGCCAGGGCATTCAAGACACCCTAAATGTTGAGAATAAGAAGTAAATGAGCCCAAATCACCAACACTGTGGGCAAGGGGATCGTGGCAAGTGCCTGACTGCTGGGAGGCGCCTGGCTCTTGGCACCAAAGCCTGAGCCCTCTGTTCCTCCCCAGGATGTGTGTGAGCTCCTGCCCCACGGGGTTTTTCGGTGACAAAGGTGCCCGGAGGTGCCGCCGGTGCTACAAGGGCTGCGAGCGCTGCGTTGGGAGGGGACCGACCCAGTGCACGGCCTGCAAGAGGAGCCTCTACCATCACCAGGAGATGAGCACCTGCGTGGTGCTGTGCCCGCCCGGGTTTTACGCCGAGGAACGTAAGGATGTTTATCATTTGCAAGCTGTAGCATGAGGGTGGAATCATAGAATGGTTTGGGTTGGAAGGGACCGTAAAGCTCATCCAGCTCCAACCCCTGCCATGGGCAGGGACACCTTCCACTAGAGCAGGTTGCTCCAAGCCCCTGTGTCCAACCTGGCCTTGAACACTGCCAGGGATGGGGCAGCCACAGCTTCTCTGGGCACCCTGTGCCAGCGCCTCACCAACCTCACAGTCTTCCTAATATCTGGTCTAAATCTCTGTCAATTTGAAGCCATTCCCTTGTCCTGTCACTACATGCCCTCTACAGATTGTCAGCCCCTTTAGGCCCTGGGAGCTGCTCTAAGGTCTCGCCTTAAAGAGCCTTCTCTTCTCCGGGTTGCACAAGCCCAGCTCTCAGCCTGTTAGCTGCATATGCAGTTGGGTTTCTTCCCCAGAGCCTGTTGTTAAGGTACAAGCATCCTTTTTGCTTTCCCTGCATATGCAGGGTTTGCTTCTATTTTAAGTCCCTTGGGTCAAGAAAACACCTTGATTTTTGAGTATTGAATTTCACCCCCTCAACCTGCTTTGCACAGTGAAGGGAGGACGAAAACCTCTGGGTGTTCAGAGGGCGGTGCAAAGCAGAGGCACTCAACTCAGCTCTTAATTAGAAGACTGTAATTAATGATCCTAACTGCTTGCAAAGCGTATTTCTTCTTAGCAAGCAATGACAGATAAGGTCACTGGCAATAGCAGGGACCCGTCAGGGGGGATGTGGCTCTCTGCCGTGGGGACCTGGTGCTGGGGTGCAGTGGAGCTTTGCAGCTCCAACTGCTGCCTGCAAATCACTGCCTGGGTTTTATTCTCCCCGTCTCGCTTTGTTTTTTGAAAGGTCAGAAACGCTGTCTGAAATGTCATCAAAGCTGTAAAAAATGTGCCGGCGAAGCAGACAAATGCACTGCATGCAAAGAAGGATTCAGGTAACAGACCAGCACGGGAGGTGTTTGTACCTGCAGCATCGGTATCTGTGGTTTAGAGTTGGGAAAACCAATGGGAAATTAGAGAGTGAGTTAGTTAAAGACCCAAGATCCTGCTTCCATGGTACTGCAGCTATGACGTGGAGTGCTGGAGGTCTGGGGATTTAAAGGTGGTGATTCATGTCCTTTCCTTAACTGGAAAGGGTGATTTAGATTTCATTTCCTCTCCCCCAACTCTTGCCAGGGTTGTGGGTAAGTGCTGCCAGCTCAGAAGTGCTCATCCAAATCTGGTGACCTGTGACCAGAGCAGCTCCTGGCGTTGCAGCATCTAAACTGGGGAGAAAAAAGCAATTACAATTTTTAATGTGTTAAACACATTATGAAGGGCAAGTTTCCTCCTGGATTTACCTGTTGAGTGGGGCTAGTATAGGATGGTGCTGGCTCCACGGCTCCTGTGGGATGCAGAGCCCAGCCATGCCGGCAGCTCTGGAAACAGCATTGGGAAGAAGCTGTTTCCATCCCCAAGTGTGTGTGGAAGAATGATTCCATAGCAGGAGGGATCTTCAGGGGAAGAATCTTACACTCAAGACCCCTTTAGGGGCTGTAAGTGAGCCAGAGCCATGGTGTAGCAGCAGGGCTCTCTCAGACAAAGAAATTGCCACTGCCAAAACATTATCTACTCCCTCAGAAAAGCAGAAGTGGACGCACTTGTCAGACAGAATCCGCCGGCGCTTGCTTTTTATTGTCCAATATCCTTTTAAGCCAGGACTTCAAATCATCCCTGCCACAGTGAAGCGGCACCGGCCCAGCCAATTTCCTTTTATTCCAGGGAGCCTCATGGTGCAAAAAGGTCTTTGGGAGAGCCTGGCTGGCTGCCCACGGGAAAAAATAGCTTTATTTCCTCCTGGATACTTAATTAAGGAAGCTGCAGATGTCCTTTTGGTCTAGGCAGGACTTTAACTCCTCCTGAAACACTGGCTGGCGCTTTGATGCTTTTGCGCTGCAGGCTGAGGCTGCTGCAGGCAATGGGGGATGTGGAGATGGGGATGGGCTGTGCTGAGTCTCCAGAGCCTGTTGCTTTGGGTGCAAATGTCCTTTCTGCTTTCCCTGCAGCCTCGCAGGAGAGAGCTGCGTGCCGGAGTGCCAGCCCAGCATGTACCTCAGCCGGGAGCCCCGGCGGTGCGAGACCTGCCCCACCAGCACAGGTACAGCCTTCCCCCCATGGGAAACCCCCAAACCCTCGTGCATCCAGAGGTAGTAGCCACCATACCCACCCCGAGCCAAGGCAGAGCATGCCGGAGGGGAAGCAACCCCGGCTCTCCAGCACATCCCGCTGGGAATATGTTTATACTGGAAAGGTTTTTAGGGAGTTTTCACATTTTTATTGGAGCCATTCTTTATTTCTTGATCCCTCTGAAGCCAGGTGCTTCAGTTTAATAAGGTTGCGGGGAGGCTGTAAAACAGAGTGATGGAAGATGGCTTTGCAGTGTAAAAATGTCAGGGAGCTGAGGTGTATTATACTGACCGCCCTGTGGGATCAGGCTGGCCACTGCTGCTTCCCCCTGCTGCCTGCTCGGCGTTCCCTTTAAATCCTGCCTTTTTCACTTCTTGAAAGTCCAATTATTTTCCACTGTTAATGTTTGCGTCTGCTCTCGAAATCATCATAGATCTGATGATAATATGATCTCTAGACAGTTCATGTTCAGTGGTGTGAATCTCTTCTATCATACATGGGCAATTTCCTAAGACTAAATCCAAAATATTTATTGATCTTGTTGGCAAGCGTGGAAAGGAACGGGCTCTTAATCCCTTAAGAAAATTACTTCCCTTCTAATTCTTATTCCAGTCAGTGTAAATGTACTTTGCCACAATTATTTTTTAAGCCTTTTCTTGTCTCCTTTTCCTGCATGACCATTTCTCAAGCCTGGTGCGTGGAAAGCCTCTAATAATACCACCTCCATCACTGAGGTTTGCTGTCCAGCCACGATATACTGGCATCAGAGTGGGGCCCTCTGCTTTCCCAACTCCTCTCCTGAGCCCTTTCCTCTTCCGGCTCCTCCACAGCCCAATCTAGCATCTCTTTTTCCACGTTACTCTGAATGGGGTGGGAAAGCCAAACTGGTACATGCTTGGGAGCAGTGGTTGATGCTCCAGAGGGGATTTTGATGTGATGTCCACCGCCAAGCCCCTGTGGCCAGCCCTTGGCTCTGCAAAGGAGCAGGATACTGTGTCCTGGCTGGGTTTTTTGGGGTTGGAAGCTGGGTTTTTTGAGATGGAAGTTGAGATTTTTGGGGTGAGAGCCAAGCAGGACTCTGGTGGCACAACAAGCAGCTTGTAGACTCTCAGGCAAGAGCAGGGCAGAGATGGTGTCTCTGTCTTGCGTGGGGCACTGTCTCCAAAATGACTCTTGTGCCATCTGCCCTCTCCCTTGCCCCTGCAGGGCCGGGTGAGGAGGACTGTGCACCCTGTACCCCAGAAACCTCTGCACCCCACTGGCGCTGTGTCCCTGCCTGCCGCGAGGGCTTCTACCCTGCTGACAGCCATGGGCTGCCCAACAAAGTCTGCAAGAGGTACGTACCACCGTGACCGGAGCAAAGCTGGGACCCATGGCGAGCACTGGGAGAGATGCTGGAAAATATAATGCTAAAACCAGCTCGCAGCTGGAGCTGTTTGCTAGGGAAATTAAAACAGGGATGAGGCAGCCAGGGCAGCCATGGGGCTGGACCCCACACGCCCCTGCCCTATAGATTTAAGAGCAGCAAAGCTGCACGCTCCCCCGCCGGAGCCAGCCAGCCAAGATGTCTTAGGGCTACGGTGGAAGGGGCTCAGCCCCGGCTGCAGGCTCTTTGGAGGAGGTGTGGGAGGAATGGTAGTGTTTAGGTAAATATTCCAGCTTTCAATCAAACCTGCTCTGCTTGCCCCGCGGCCGTGTTGGAGGAGCTTTATCCCGCACGGGGGCTGTGTGCTGGAGATGGGAGACGCCGGGAGGCAGCAATTTGCTCCCACTCTCCGGCACTCTGCGCTTTAAGTGGGGAGTGGGAGTGGAGTCAGCCTCATTGAAGCGAACATGAAAGGGAAGGATTAAAGGTCACTTGGGAACACACAACACAGTCCCTGCCTGCCCAGGGTTTCACTCACCCGAGCTGGCTCTCCAGCAGGGAGAAATGAGGGATCAGTATCCCTTCCCAGGGATTTTGGGTACTCTGTCCCCAGGCAGGAGGCCCAGCTGCTGGGCTCTTTTCCCTGAGCAAATGGATTGGAGTAGTAGAGGTTCCCCTCGCAGCCCTTTTTTCTAACTGGCATTGCTGAGAGAGGTGCGTGTCGCACTGAACCTTCCCAGCAGACAAGCGCTGTTGGGATGTCACTGTCACTGCGCATCGAGCTGGCACCACTGAGCACATTTTTCCTGGCACTTTGATAACTTTTCAAGCTTCAGATTCACCATTTACCCAGAGAAGCTGTGGCTGCCCCATCCCTGGCAGTGTTCAAGGCCAGGTTGGACACAGGGGCTTGGAGCAACCTGCTCTAGTGGAAGGTGTCCCTGCCCATGGCAGGGAGTTGGAACTAGGTGAGCTTTAAGGTTCCTTCCAACCCAAACTAGTCTGGGATTCTGTGATTTTCCACACCCTCTGGTTCAGTCTGGATGTCACAGTGCCAGCAGACATGTGTTCTGGCTGACAGCCCATTTTGAATGGGTGGGATGGTGTGTTGGTGCCTGTTAAGATCACAGCAGAGTCTCCATCCCCAGGTGTGATGACCACTGCTCAGCCTGCGAGGGCTCCAGTGGAAACTGCCTCAAGTGTAAAGATGGTTTCAGCCTCCTCGGTGGCTCCTGTGTAACAAATGAGACCTGTACCAATGGTAAGTAGTTGTGGCAGAATCGCTGGCACCGTAGTGCTTCCCTGGTAGCAAAAACAAGGGGTTTGGGGGATTCCCTTCACAATGTAAAGCTGAAAGCGCTGGAGCTCCTGGGCTTGCTGGGGCACGGCTGTGGTGGGCAGGCAGCTTACCTGGCAGAGCTACTGGATATCTGCCTGTTGCTCAAACACATCCAAGCGTTTGTATTTCGTTATAGTTTAGTGTTGGGGCTAATTCTCCCACTCACTGCAAAGCTGCTTTATTCTGTCATTAAAATCATGTGAAAGCTGCATTTTAAAAGCAACTCTTTTTCAATTCTCTCTCCTCCAACACTGGAACAAATTGCACCGCCTGTTACGTGCAATGTTTGTTTATTTAGAATGTTAATCTGCTCTCATTTTCTCTTGTTCCTTGCCTCGGCCTCCCAGCTGACAAGACTTTCTGTGAGATGGTGAAATCAAACAAGCTCTGTGAAAAGAAGCTGTTTGTGCAGTTCTGCTGTCAGACGTGTCTTATGGCCGGGTAAAGTTCAGCGGCTGCATCCATCCAGGACTTCCACCAACTGTCAGCCCAGTTTTGCCAAATGTTTAGGACAAAAGTTTATTTTTTCAGCTTTGGGAGAGTTTACATGGTGCTGTCAAGCATTCGCTCGTAAGTTTGATAGCTTTAATATCACTGTCAGCACGTTTCTATAGCAATATGGTAAGCCAAGATTGGATCGTACCCTGAAAGATCAAGTCCTGAAGGGCAGCAGACAAGCGGTGATATTAATACTCTCAAACACTCCTCGTGAGCAGGGACCAATGCATGATCCATGTACACACACTTGGTTCTTTGCAGAGATCCTACTGATGTGCCTGCTGCGAGCGGCTGGCGGGAGCCCTCGCTGCGAAGGAGGCAGGACTTGACACCTCTGCGAAGAAAGAGCCAGTTCTGGCTCGGTTTGTGGTACCCTTTCCTGCTAGGTGGCGGCTGATCTAAACCCGCACTGCAAACGGCCGTGCTCTGTACATAGGTAAAACGATGAATTAGGTGGTTCTGGAGCGGTGCCCCACCACCCACTCCGGTGCTCCTGTTCGGATTCGGTCGGTAGCTGGTTTTCTCTCTGGCCGTGGCAATAACTGGAGATTTGAGGACCAAAGCGAGAGCTGATCCATGTGGCTCTGCAGGCATGTCGGCCCAGTGCATCCACAGGGCTTTGCCATGCAGGTAACTGAAGGCCGGCAAACCCCGTGTACCTACAGGGAGTCTTAGGGACTTTGGGGGGTTCATCCATCCCCATGGAACAGCCTGTGGGGTCACAGCCTTACCACAAAATGTATTTCCCTCCTGGAACTGCTAGGAATCACTGATTAATTCAGTTTTGGAATGAGCTAAATACTTCCTCTAGAAGAGATGGTGTCCCAGTTAATCTCCTGGCATTTTGCATTACAATCCTTCCCCCGTTTCTCTGGGTTCACCCCTCTCTCTTACACAGAATCCTCCTATTTTTTCTTGGGCATCTGTTTCCAAAAGAGACATTCCAGGATCCAGCCAGGAAACTCTTAATTCTACAAACCCCTTCCCCGAAACAAACCTTTTCATGCTCTCTCTTAATAGTAAGTCGTGTGGTGTTTATATAATTGTGTTTAAAATATCCTTGGCTATGTTGTTTTACAGATTTTTAAAAATAACTTATACAATCCTTGTTTTTTCTCTGTGGACTATTTTTTATATGGGAGTAGGGAATCTTTCTGTCTTACGTCCTTCTCTCTGACCCTGCAGAGCCACTCTTTGCGCCAGATGTATGTAAACACTCTTTCCTATGCTGCATGTTCTGATTTTCATTGTTAATAGTTTTAACGAGTTAAACCTTTTGCCAATGAAATTCACAGTACGAATTGTCACCGGTTCCTCATGGAGCTGGGATAATCCCTGCTTGGTTTCGGTTGCAATGACACGAGCCCTGCCTGAGCTTGCCCGCTAGAGCTTACCTCAGCCAGGTGAAGAGGGGCAGAGCCACACAGCCACCAGTCCTCACCTGCCTCGACCAAATCCAAAGATGGAGCTTTGGTGAACTGACCTTTAAGTTAATAAACTATTGATCTCCCCAACACATGAATCTGTGCTTTTTACAAATGCACACAGCTGCCATCCCAACCAGTGATGCATCACATGTCTTTATTGTGCTGGACAAGGCAGCTGTCCTGGCTGGAGCTCCTCATCATTCCAGAGCACCTGTGGGAGAAACGGCCCAGGAACAGACAAGCTGCATCTGCAAAATCCTTCCTTTTGTTCTCATAAAGAGGAAACTTCAGAGGAAACTTCTATCCCAAATACCTGCCCCGTGCCAGGCTGGGCTGGCATCGCTGGTGCACCCAGGGCTGTCTGGCTGGGGTTCAGGGCTGTGCTCAGGCACAGCTGTGTGTATTCTCTGGCTGTGGGGGATCCCAGATGAGCTGGCAAGAGGGCTTGCTCCCCTTTCCCACCTGCACAAGGAGCATCCTGCAGTGCTCCATCACTGCTGGAAGCTGCAGGGCCACTGTCCCCCTTCAGCTGGCAGGTTAGGGAGCCACTGGTGCATTGGAGAGAGTAGGGAGCTGTGGAGCCTTTTGTTTGTTGTGTTGGTTTTACAATGTTTAACCATGGGCCAGGTGCCCAGGGTAGTGCTGAGATATCTGAAACAGAGCTTTTTAAGTGTGAAAAAAAGGAAAAGAGTGGAACATGCCCATGAGAGAATATGCTTTCTCAGAGCTACACTGCTCTGGGCTCCTGCATCTTACAGGTCTTCACATTTATCAAATGATAAATGTGAGATAATCAGATGATTTATCACATACAGTGATAATCCTTCCATTGCTCCAGGATTCCCTTTTCAGCCCCAGGCCAAACCAGAGGTCAGAACTGGGGTAAAATGCTCATGGCTTCTGCCCCTTTGGTTGTAAAATGACAAACTTTCATTTCTGTTGCTGTGTCATAGTCAGAAACCAGGAGCCATGAATCAGGAGTACTGCGCCAGCTCTGCTCACAGCAGCTTGCTGCTAAATACTGCTCACTGGTATATTTAGATGTACTGAAATGCTAAAAAAGAAAGAAACATGTTTACCCTTACATCCTTGGTGTAACTCAAAATACACCCTGGGTGAAGCAGTGCAATTTAAGATGACCAGTCCCCAGCAGTTCCAGCTTTATCCTGCTTTCTGCTGCCCTCCAGCCTGCCAGGGAAAGAGAAACAAATTCTACATCAACATCAGCTTCCAGCATTTCCCTCAGAAATCATTCCTGGAAAGTAATAAAATTCAGATTATTTATTCAAGCTATTGCAATGCTTGCTTGGAGCTATTAAAGTCCCTCTGATACTGGTTCGCTCAGAGGATCAAAGTGGCTGTGTCTTCAAGATAAATGCATACTTAGGCAATTTATTAAAGCCCCATTGCTCCATTGTCTCCTGGCACCAAAGCCAAATCTGTAATAGCTGTTTTCTGGAAATTCTCAGTGCAGCCTGACTCCCGGATTGCTGTTTGGCTGTGAGGTTGCATCCATGACCGTCTGCCATTTCACAGTTGGCAGGTGGGGGAACACACATCTTAAAAATCATTGCTTTGGCTTTCCATTACAAAGAAAGGGCTTTTAAGAGCTTGTGTGCAGCATCCAAGACCAAGAACCTGTCTGCTCTCAAATACAATTCTATTATGACTAGAGCTGAGGCATACAGATGTATTGTGCTAAGGGAGACAGGTCTGGGTTTTATTTGGCCTTGTCAGAGGCAGGACCTGCTTTCCAGGAGGCTGAAGAAGGTCTCCGTTTAGTGACTGCCTGCAATGACAAATGACTCAAGTCTTTATTACCACATGATTCCTGAGTCAGGTATGACAGTGCTGCTGATGACTTTGCTTATGACAGCTCTTTCTCTTTTTCTTACTCTCGCCTAACTGCGTTTAAACAAGCGCAGATGTTATAAAAACCTGACTACATGCTTTCCTATACAGCTTTGGCGAGGGTGTTTTTCAAGCAGGGAGCACAGGAGCTGCCTGACCCCAGCTGACATCTCCGCAGGGATCATCCGCCAGAACAGAGCCAGCTCTGATGCCGCAGTCCTGGGGAATGAGCCAGGAGTCCCTCTCGGGGTGATGCTGCTAGATGCTCCCAAGGGAAAAGTATGAGCCATCCCTGTGCAGTGCCAAACGTGTCTGCAGCGTTTAACCTATTATCACATCCTCTGGGTTCACTGAAATGTCACGGCTCATGAAAAACATCCTTCCCTCGATAGCAGTGGATCCAGAAATCATCCTGCCTTGGCTTGCTCGTGGGGCCTTGAGGGCTGGGGCAGTATTTCTCCAGAGCTACAGAAGTGGTGGCTTGGTGACATTCACCAGGCATTGGCTGGGACCTGGGGGTGCTCAACTGCTTGCTTTAGCCCATGTCACCCTCCAGCACCAGCCGAGCCCTGCCAGCGGCGCCGAGCGCCTCGGCCACAGCAGCCCAACGCTGACAATGGGCACCCTCAGACCCAGTGACCTGTTTTACACTGGCCAAGCACGGCAGGCTGAGCCACCTCCGTTCTTCCTTGCTGTTTGCCGAATTCCTAAAGCAGGTTATAGACGGGATGTAGTGACGCTTGAAAGTGCTTTTTGTCTCGCAGGGAAAGCCCATCATGGCTTCTCTGAAACCAGGAATGCACATAGACGTGCCAAAGCAACTGTCTTAATACTGCAGGGGGAAGTGTTTATGGGCAACCCCATGCACAGGAGCAAAGGCTGAGCTGCTGCTCGGCTGAAGGAGAGAAAGCAGCAGGAGCTGCAGCTGCGGGAAGCTGTCCTGGCTGTGTATGGAGAGAGCAGCACGTGTTGGGACAAGCACCGTCCCACCGCTAAGCACACAGCAGCCAGCCCCGTCCAAGGGAAAGCAGCCTCCTCGCTGCCAGCCACAGGCCTGAAGCAGGCTCGGGGCTCCGGGGCCGCGCTCCGGGGCCGCGCTCTCGGAGGTCAGAGCCGTCCGCAGGCCGCCGGGTCCCTCTGCTGACGAGCTGCCTCCACTGCTGCGGGCCCGCCTGGGGCCTCTCCCCCGCTCCCCATCAGGGCGCGGTGGCCCCGGGACCCCCTGAGGGGGCACGGCCTGTGCCTGCCCGGCCCCGGCGGCGAAGCGGGACCCGCGGCTGCCCGGGGAGAAGCGGCGGCGCTCCCGCTGCTCGGTGGAGGGAGGAGCGGGCGGGCCGCGGGGCGGTGCTCGGATCGGCGCTCGGCTGCTCGGCCTGCCCCGGCGCGGCGCTCGGCGGGTTCTCCTGGCGCGGCGCGGCGGCGAGGCCCGGCGGTGAGGCGCGGCCCGGCCCGGCGGGATGGTGAAGCTGACGGCGGAGCTGATCGAGCAGGCGGCGCAGTACACCAACGCCGTCCGCGACCGCGAGCTCGACCTGCGCGGTGCGCGGGCCCCGGGGGGGAGCTGTGCCGGGGCAGCGGGAGGCTGCAGCCGTGGGCCGGGCGGTGCGGCCTGGGCCGGGAAGGGGCCTATGGAGGGGCTTTGGGGGCCTGTGGTGAGGCCTGGTGGGCCTGTGGTGGGGTATGGGGGGGCCTGTGGCTTTCAGTGGGTTACAGCAGGGCAGGGGAAGCCGGGGGGAGGTTGTTGGAGGGGTCTGCAATGGCCGGAGGGGGTTGAGGAGGGGGGGTTAAAGAGGCTCCAGTGTTAGGGGAACCTGGAGTGTGGAATGGGAAGGGAATTTAGGGTAAGGTGGGAGGAACGTGCGGTGGTTGGCGTGGGACACACGAGGGATGTGCCAGGAAGGTGGGTTTGGGCTGTGGGACACCTACAGGGAGGGAGTTGGGGTGTTTGTGGAGGAGGAGGAAAAGGGGTGCTTAGAAAAGGCTGCGGGGGCTGTTGGGTCTGAGGGGGAGAGTTTGGTCTGTGAGTGATGCGGAGGAGTCATTCCAGAGATGCTTTGACTATTTGCATTCTCAGTGTGTCCAGATATGCCTCTCAACATTCTGCCTCTTGCTTTTTTCTGCTCCCTTTTGGGCACCATCTGATCTCTGCCTTGCGCTCTTTCCTCAGGCTATAAAATCCCCGTTATTGAGAACTTGGGTGCCACTCTGGACCAATTCGATGCAATTGATTTCTCTGACAATGAGATCCGGAAGCTGGATGGATTCCCTCTCTTGAGGAGGCTGAAAACTCTTCTGATGAATAACAATAGGATTTGGTAAGTGGTTGTATTTTGGCCAGATGGGGCCCGGGGCAGAGGAAGATGCTCTTTGGGAGAGTATTTGTGCATCTTTCAGTGCTGGGTAGGTGTAGAAGTGTTTGGTTTATACAAAAAAATCTGCACCGAGAACTGTATAGGTTCTCGTTGATTTTCCTGCCTCATTCAGTGCAAAAGTCAGTCTTCGTTTTTCAGACAGGACAGTGAGATGCAGAGTTTGGAATTTGGCTGGAACTTTGGATTTCAGTAGTCAGTCCCCATAAAGACAAAAAACCAGAAATACCTGCAAGTGAATGAATGTAAATCTGATATTCTATCTAGTACTCTTACAGCAACGGCTGGTATTTATTGCCAGCTTTATTAGAAAAAGTGTTGTAGTGGACGCTGACCCAAGCTCCTGCCAGTGTTGGGTTGGGTTCTTTTACAGGGAGATCCTCTATGTTATCATATTTCTGTGTGTCTTTTCACCATTGCTAATTTCTGGCCTAAGTTAAACCTTTGGTTTTTGTTCTTCTTTAGTCGCATTGGTGAAAACCTTGAGCAGGCTCTGCCCTGCCTGACAGAGCTCATTCTTACCAACAACAACATTGCTGAACTGGTAAGTTATTGGTGCAGGATATATAGAAACAAGCTTAAATATTTGTGTTTGTCATCATTCTATTTAACCTTTCTCCTGAGAGTAGTGTCATGTACTTCTGGTAGTAGTTGGTTCTTTAGAGTAATGTCATATGGTTTTGGTAGTAGTTAATGTTGTGCATATTGCAATGAACATGCAGCATGCCTTGGAACAGCAGTCACAAAGTCGTAGTGGATTTCCTGTTAAACTAATTGCAGTAATCCTAATTAGTAACAATTACTAATTCTAATTGGTCTTTAAAATAGATGAGTTCAGGAACTTTGTTTTCAAATCAGACTTTGACTTTTCACTAAAGGGACTTACGATTTCTTACTGTGTTCCCATTACATAGGGTGAACTGGATCCGTTATCAACTATTAAATCATTGACGTACCTGAGGTATGTGATCTTGAAAAGACAAGCTGCTCTTTCTCTGCTGTTTGGCCTGGCTCTTTGCTCTGCTCTGGAATGCTCTCCTTTTTATGAGCTGTGACAGAATCTTTATGCCTAAAAGTCGAATCGGTAAACGTTTCTGCTGCATTTCAGAACTACCTGGTATTTAACGGGTGAAGCTTTCTGTTACTGACAGACAGTTGGACTAATGAGATGTAACATCTCTATAAACCAATATGCAAGCACCAAAGTAACCTTCACCTTTAAAAGCCTAAAAACTAAAAGTTTAAATTGTTGTTTCAAAATACTTTAAAATACATGTAAACAGTGACTTTTCAGTAATGTCACGTTCGGTGTAAGGGACAAAAGTAAAAGCAATTTGGTGATTTTTTAGTTGATCAGTGTCCAGGTAGGAAATATGATGGTTTAGGGTTCTTTTGGGTTTTCTTTTTTATATATATTTTCAGGTTGTTTTTTATGTTCTTCTTCAGTAAAATGTACTTAATTGATAAAGTGCAAGTTTTTGCCATAATTTTCATAATACCAAAGAACACTGTCACTAGGCTTATTTAATGGTGTTGCAGAAGGCACATGAATGTATTTTAAGTATATTAATGTATTTCAGTGTAAGTGTATTTTTGAATATGTTACATTAAGAACCTCTTTGTAACCTTTATTGACTTTGTAGCATTTTAAGGAATCCTGTAACAAATAAGAAGCATTACAGATTGTATGTCATCCACAAAGTTCCCCAGGTCAGAGTGCTGGATTTTCAGAAAGTGAGACTCAAAGTAAGTCGGCTTTCTTTGCTTCCAGCACAAGATGAATGCCTTTTGTTTCTTGTTGCATGCTTCAAAATTCAGCAGTAACAATAAGCTTTTTGCTGTAGTTGTAAATTTAATTGAAACTATGTATCATAAGTGGCTCTAAAAACATGCTCTTTTTCCTGGTTTCATTCTGTTAAGTATGTAGTCTGTTTAATGATGTTTAATTAAGTTTTACTAGCTTTGTTTAGTCTGATTCTTTTCTGGCCCTCTGGTGTTGGTAGAAAGACTGGAGAAAGAGGCTGTTTGCTCTCAGTCAAGATGTGCGTGGGAAAGAGCTCGTACTAAGCTGATATGTCTTGAGTCTGAGTGTTTGGGCAATGTTTATGTGCTTGTTCTTCCATCTGGTCTCCACGTACCAATGTTGACTGATGAAGATGAGCCAAAGAGTCTTTCTTTGCAAAGACAGAAGCTTTGCAAACTGCAATGTTCTTAAATTAACTTTGTGTGTGTGGTATCGCTGTAGGAGCGACAGGAGGCAGAGAAAATGTTCAAGGGCAAACGGGGTGCACAGCTTGCAAAGGATATTGCCAGGAGAGCAAAAACGTAAGATAAAAAAACCAATTTACACTGGCATCCTCCTTCAGAAACACCACGTTCTGTGTGTGGTGTGAGGCACTAAACTGAAACACCAGCTGCTGGCAGGATGCCTCAAAAGCTTTTGCTCGCCAGAAGTGCCTTGTCCAAGCATCCCGAGTTTTGGATGGTGGTGAATACATCTCAGAAGTATGTTTGAAAGATGTATTTGGTCAGGGTGGGTTGATGTAAGTCAACAAGCAGGAAATGTTAATTTTTTCCTTTTGTTATTTATCTGCAGAGAAGTGGCCATTGTTTCTTTTGGGTTTTTTTTTTTCCCTAGATGATGGGTAACTCATTTTTTATTCTTTTGCCAGGGAATATAAACTGTAAAGTCTGCAGTAGTCAGGAGGGTAAATGCAGATGAAAATCTCCAGTATTGTAAACAAGTATTACAAATACATGTTTAATCAGTTTAATTCTTTCCTCTACCTATTCGGAAATCAGAATCTGGATCATGTATGGCAACAGAATTTCCAAATCCATAGTTAAATTAAAAAATACCTTGAATGTATTTAGCATTTAAAACTTTAATAGATGGACTCGAGCTCTTGTTTATGAGTTCTGGGATAGTTTTAGAACAAGTAGATGATTGAAATAAACAGCTCAATAAGCATAAAAGAAAATCTTTCTATAGCTGCAAAAGAAGCTGCAGCTTGGGCTGGGTCAGCATTTCAGGAATTCCTTCCAGCTGATCAGTCAGTAACATCCAGTTTTGCATATTACAGGTTTTTCTTTGGAGTGTTAAGATGACATGGAGATTAGTGTTTAATATTAGGCTTGTGTAATATGTTAGACATATGAGAGGAGGAAACCCAGTTTCAGTTACTCTTTATTTATCCACCCTGCTTTTGTAACGGCAACAGCCCACCTGAGTGTTCAACAACATCCAACTCAAATAGCTTTTGTCAACTGCTTGATTTCTAAAGTTAAGGCCTGCCTCTCTTTAAGAGCAGATTAAAAGGTTGGGGGGGGGAATGGGACAGCGAGGACAAGCTGCTGGTGTTTCTGAAGGAGGCGATTCTTCACTGTATCAGTTTGTTAACAAAGATAAGATACTACACTTGATTGAATGAAATGCTTCCAAACCTAGTTTGGAAGTTAGAGAAGCGCGTGCCCTTCAAAAGGCGTAACAGGTCTTTATTTTTCCTTTGAAGCTTCACCCCAGGTGCTGGTCTGCAACTTGACAAAAAGAAAGCTGGGCCCTCCCCAGGGGACGTCGAGGCAATTAAGGTAAATCTGTCAGGATAGCACATGCCGGCAAAACTGGAGGAGAAAAACTGCCGTGGATCCAAATGGAAGAGAGGTTTCCTCCTGGAAACTCCTGCCTCTGTTCATATGAACGGAGCAGCACAGCCTAACTTTGGTTTAGGTCATTTTTCTGTAGTTTTTCTTCTGTTAGGATATATCTGGGGTTTTTTTGAGACTTTAAATGAAACGTTGCTCTGAGCTTAAGAGTTCTCCCAGGACAAAACAGCTCATTTCGTAAGGGTGGAGTTAAGCTTGTTCTTTGTCATTTGCAGAATTTTCTAGAGCTAAAACTTTGTAGGACTTTCTATAGAAGTTTAGCATCACTTCACTGGGAAAAAATGTTGTTCTTAGGTTTATTCTAAATGGACTGACACTGTGTGTGAAGATTCATCGTGTTCTTCTGACTGTTTTTCAGACTGCTATAGCAAATGCCACGACTTTGGCTGAAGTGGAGCGGCTGAAGGGCATGCTACAGGCTGGTCAGATTCCCGGCAGAGAACGAAAATCAGGTCACTTTATACTTTTGTTACTGTTACCCAAACAGGATATTACCTCTGTTCGTTGCTTCCTGATGCTTTATGTGAGCTCAGGAGAGAGTTATGTTGGAAAGGCCAAACAGTTGAGGAAAAACTGTTTAAACTGAGTGTAAGTTTACCAGAATGACTGTGGACCACATTCATAGGGCTCTAAGAGGCATAATACCTGTCTGGCCTCTGGAGTGCAGCTCAGGGCTGTTACCTGGATTCCTTGAGAGCAAGGTGCTGACCATCAGCCCTGAGCCCTCCCTATATTGGCTAAATCCCAGCAGTTCATTCCAGTGATTTAAAAACCAAGATTAGTTATGGACTCTGTCTGGAATGAGTGTTAGTGCCTCAGGTGAGGGTACAGGACAGTGTCTCAGAGGTTTCTGCATGGACAAATCTTAACCAGAGATTAAAACTGTGTGTTCCTATTAGTGCTATGTAGATTCTGCATTCTGGGCTGCTTTTAAGGGTTTACGTTATTACAGCCCCTCTCGGGGGGTGGAAATCAATATCCTTATCCTGTGGGAAAGCAAGTGGACGTTTGCAGTCACCACCCTAAACCTGTGCCGTGTCCTTCCAGGCCCGTCGGAGGACGCTGAGGAGGAGATGGAAGAGGATACGGTTCCCAACGGATCTTAGGCCCCGGCTGGCCGCGGTCCGGCGCTTCTCCTTGCGGGGGGCTCAAGCCCGGCCCCGCCGCGGACCCCCCACCCCGTCCCCGCACCGCGTCCTGGCGCGTTTCGGCGTTCAATAAACGAGCGTTTCCGTTTGCTCCCCGTGTGCGGCGTCCCCTTCCCCGGCAGGGACCGGCGCGCCCCCTGCGCACCCCGATTGGCTCCCTAGCTCCCTTCCCCTCTTCTCTCATTGGCCGGCATAGCCATGATTTCACCTTCATTCTCTTTCCCATTGGCCCGCGGGAGGAAACCTCACTTTCTGGTTGGTTCTCCAACCCCGACGTGGCGCAGGACGAGGAGGGCGGTGATTGGCGCAGACGGCGGGCGCGCGGGGCGGCTCCCGGCCGTGAGGCGACGGCGGTTCGCGATGGAGGCGGAGGGCGGCGGCGGCGGCCCCGGCCCCGGCCCCGGGGCGCTGGGCCGGGGGGGGCTCGAGTTCCTGCAGCACACGGGTGAGGGGTCGGGGGGCGCGGCGGGGCCCGCCGGGCAGGCCTCCCCCTTCTCTCCTCCGGGCTGGGTGGGCTCCTTCCCCCACGGCCTAGCGCTCACCTGCGGCTTGTCCCCCTCACAGCCGGCTCCCTGCTGTCCAGCTATGGCTGGTACATCCTCTTGGCCGCTGTCGCCGTCTATCTCCTCTTCCAGAAGGTGTCCCAGCGCCTGGCGGCACAGTGGAGCGGGCGGCCCGGAGCGGCTGACGCAGCGATGGGTGAGTGGAGCCGGGGCGGTGCTGGGGTCTCCTCTGGGGTCTCCTCTGGGGGGCCCGCTCGGCAGCTGCTGCGGTCTGCACACACGGTATTTAGTGAATAACGACAAAAAGATTGAGTTGGAAGTGGTTTTAATGGTGGGTGGTACTCGGAATAACAGTTTAAGCCCACAAAAACATAGAGATTGTGTTGCCGAAGAGATCCCTGGGCAGAGGTTGGACCAAGAGGTGTATTTTTCAAAGGTTGCCAGGGAAGGATTATGTCCCAGAGGAACGTGGTTGGGGGTGAAGGAGCAGAATGAAGGATTAGCTGGTCTCTGATAGCGCAGGAGATGAGGGAATGGTGGTTAAAATTAGTTGTGGTCAGCTACCAAATAGAATCGTATCAAACAAAACCAAAACGGGGAGAAATCTTTCGACCTATATTAATTTTTTATTAATATTCATCATCTGTTTTGGATGCCCCATCCCTGGCAGTGTTCAAGGCCAGGTTGGACACAGGGGCTTGGAGCAACCTGCTCTAGTGGAAGGTGTCCCTGCCTGTGGCAGGGGGTTGGAACTGGATGAGCTTTAAGGTCCTTTCCAACCCAAACCAGTCTGGGATTCAGTGATCTCTCTACTTTCAATTATTCCTTCACAGTTCCTGCTGCAGCAGGATTGTGTGCATTTGGGGTGTGACTGCCTCTCATCCGTGTTGTCTTCCCAAGGGTGGCACAGGCTGTGAATCTTACACAGTCATGATCCTGCCTCATTTGGAGACTCGCTGCTGTAAAGCACAGGCTGTGCTTAGGGATCAGCCAAACAATAAGTGCTTCGTACTGATTCTTTTGGCGTGTTGGCGTGGCAGTACATGGGCCCAGAAAATATTACGTGCCCTTATCCTATTGGTGCTCTTTTGTAATGCCAATTAAATCTTTATTTAATTGCCAAAGCTGCCTATACAATTACTGAAAGTACTGAAGTTTCTTTCACTTGTGAATCACTGGATGGTAGCAAACATATAGAGACAAACAAACGTGGACTTCTCCTAAAGGCCAGTGAAGGGAAGTGGTGACTCAATGTAGATTTTGTGAGACTGCCAGTTTTCTCTTGAGATACGTGTGATATTTGTAAGTAATTCCTCTGCTGATGGAGCATGTTAGATCTGCCACTGTTTTGCTGCCATAAGGGGACAAGCTGGACCAATTGGCAGAAGGAGTAGGAGTGGATGTGGGCAGGTTGCCTCATACTTCTGCGTAAAAGAAGTTCTCTGGGTAAAAATGGAATCCCTGCAAAGGTTGGGTGATATTGCTGGAGTTATTTGTCTTAAACAAATCCTTCAGACATAGAAGCAAGTATCCTGCAAGTGTGAATTTTAATTTTTTATGGGGTTGTTAACATAGGTGTCCTTATTCATTAAAATCCCATTAAAGTAATTGCTCTAAAATATTAAAATATTACGCAGTTTAGATCAGCACATAAATTACTGTAAAAGATTGGTTGGAAACTGAACTTGAGCTGTGGTTTTCTGCTACCAGCTGCAGGGAGAGATGTGAGCCTTTCCTTATTACAAATCTTTGAGGAGACCATCTACAGTTTGTATTGAACAGCTTTGCAAACTCTTTCCCACTCTCCTAGAGCCTGACATGGTGGTGAGAAGGCAGGAAGCTCTGGCAGCAGCTCGCCTCAGGATGCAGGAGGAGTTGAATGCACAAGCAGAAAGATACAAAGAAAGGCAAAGACAGGTAACCAGAGAGTGTTCCTTTCTTTAATTCTTAAATTTGTCATCAAGGGCTTTGTTGTTGCTATAGAAAGGTTTATTCCACACTAGATAGCAGAATAATAGGAGACTCACTCTCTGCTGGAATGGGGGTGGTGGGTTTTTACCCCCTTCTTTATCTGGAACGCTTTTGATACAGTTTGATCCACAGAGCAGCAACAGGCAGTAGGTACCAGGATGGTATCACCTCCACAAGCACATACCTATATGCTGTGCTGACCTGATGTCTTGATGCTCTTTGTTAATGAGAATGTTTGATACATGTAGTATTCTGCTCCTTTGTGAAATAATTAATCTCTGTGGCACTTGCTTCACTGCAAGTCATTGTGTCTGTGGGACCCTGTGGGCCTGATCTTTATCTTTTTTTACAGGTAAATCTGTGATTACAGAAACCTAGTACTAGGCACAATGAATGTCTGGAGGGGATTTACTGGTGTTTAGGTAAACTACCACTGCAGACATGCATTTTCTATTCCTAATGTCAAATAGAAGTTCTTAGAAATGTAGGCTATCACTGCTGTCATTTAATGGTTGGAATTTCAGCTTGAGAAAACAAGGAGTATGGTATTGCTAAGTGGGGCAGCGTAGAAAAGCAGATGTGAGTCAGCATAACTATAACGTTGTTCATTAATCCAAGCCCTTGGGTTTTGTTGTAGCTGTTTCTGTAGCACTGGTGATTCCATTAGTTCTGAAATCTTAGTCTTGCATATCCTGGATTTGTTCCTTAGCTTGAAGAAGAGAAGCGAAGGCAGAAGATAGCGATGTGGGAAAGCATGCAAGAAGGAAAAAGCTATAAAGGAAACCTGAAACTGAATCAGGTAACAACTATGTTAATCAGGTTACAATTAGGTTTATGTGATTAGATGAGCTGATACTTGCAGTGATTAGATTCCACATAACTTTTTGCTTTTGTGAACAGCAAGAAGTAGAATCTGGTGCCTCCACCTCATCAGCAGTCCCGAGATCTAAACCAACCAAAAGGCCCTTGCGAGAAGGTGGTAAGTATGAAACCCTTAGGACACTGTGAGCTTGAAACAGAGCATTTTTCCAGCTGCTGACATAGTCATCATACATATTTTTTTCTTCTTCTTCTTCAAGGAGGAAAGAAAATGTGCCTTGCAAATGAGGACTTTAATCAGTGCAAAACCTAGCAGGAAGTTTCTGTGGTGCTTTTCCCCTGGAAAACAGCGTTTCAGTTCTCTTCTAAATGCTTCTGCCACCATTTACTGAGATTTTTGTCACTCAAAATTATAGATTCTTGCAATATTTCTGGGATCCCTTCCCTATTATTATAAAAGTCAGATAATTGACTATCTGGTCTGTCTTTCAGCCACCTGTATTACTGACTGAATGCAGGAAGAAGATATTTTATTTTGTATTATGTAGATTTGGGAAGATGAAAGACTTCATTAGGCAAAATGTGACCTTATTTATCAGGTATCACAATAATGATCTATTGAATATATAAGTCCTGCAGATGTATAAACTCTTACCAACTCTCACAAACCACCAGAGGATCTTAACATTAAACTCACTGTCAACTGCTGAAATCATCTTGATGGGTGAACTGCTTTCCATGGCCCATGCTAGGATCGCTGTTGTGTGTTGGCCATGCAGCTGTGGTCTCCTTTCTCTCCTCTGAGCCTGTGCTGTAACTGCAAGTGCTAATTGGGGTATAATATTTTAATGATAATTTTCCATAGTTGGGGGGAGGATCATCTAGATCAGCCTCAATCTTATCAGACTAAAAGAGAAACCCACTTTGGGTGCAGCGCTGAGTAAGTCACTTGATTAAATGTATGAAACCTGAAGATTCTTGATTAAACATAATAAACCTCAGTAATTGTGCAGTGCTGAAATTTCTGCTTTGAATATTTTTACTGACAGCTGATGACAAAATCTGAAGGGACTGATCAATTGATTCATCTTATGTTGTTTAATGTGAGCTGAGTCTAATGTCTGATACTGTCAAATGTTTTTTACAGCTCTTGCATGGGATATTTAGCCCTGTGGGGATGAGAAGTGCCTGTAATGGCTGTGTGAAGAACCAAGACCAGGGCAGCTGGGTCGAGGCATCCTTCCAGCTGCTCCCTGTCTTAGTTTCATCCTAAGTCTTTGCTTAAATAACAGATGGTAGAATTAGAGGTCTCCGATCTTCTCATGAGGTAGATCTGCATGGTGTGAGAGAACCACCTGCACTGCTCAGCTGCTGAATTAAGGTAGAAAGCAGAACTTGGCTAGTATGAGAAAAACTTCAAAGAGGGAGGTAATGCTTGAAGTTTCAGTGCACAGGTCACTTTGAAGCCTGCTTGGTTAGCAACACTACTAGGTTTTCAGTTGTCTTTATCTTTGCGTGGTTCAGAACATTTGCTAAGTTGTATCTTTCTGAATATGTACTTATAAAGTGAAGCTGCCTAAGTTATGGCATTAGGACACTCAACTAAAGTATCTGTTTGCCTTACTGCCTATACTTCCCTTTTCAAATCCTTGAAAAAAATCCTACAGTAGTAATGACTGGATTTACCTTTTGACCTTTAGAACATTCCTTGCAGGACTGGAATAAAAGATTCGTTTAAGTCCCTAACTCTTAGGGCTCTTGGAGAACAGATGCACTCTCACAGTTTACTGTAAGGGTTCTTGCTCTGTTTATTCTGCAGAGCAGCACTAAAGCTTTAGTGCAGCCTTAGAGAAATTAAATGGTAATTAATTTCAATTTAATTTAATCCAAATTGATCAAATGAAAACACAGGTGTTTTGCAATGGCTTTTACTGATAGCACTCCAAAAATAAACCATCTCAAGTCTGGATATTTTCTCTGCTTTCATTTTCCTTAAAATGCTGCCTATGTAGTAAGTGTAAACAAGGTGCAAATAACTGTGAGGTTTATTTTTGGTGTTTCTTGCATGTTGGTGAAGGCCTGTTGAGGATGAATACTAATCCAATGGATTTCTCCTCTGTACTTCTAGGCTATAACCCCCTGTCTGGAGAAGGAGGCGGAACTTGTTCCTGGAGACCAGGCCGGCGAGGCCCGTCAGCAGGTGGATGAGGCTAACCTCCCGAGTGTCTCATGTCACTAGCAGGCTTGATCTTACCCACTGTCTAACTGCCTACAGTTTGCTTGTCACAGTGACTCCTTTGGGACTGGGTTTAGTGCAGGTGTTAACATGAAAACAGATTTACATCATTTCCAAATGGTAACGCAGAAGCTGATAGCACACAAGATCCTCTTAGAGAGGATGAAGAAAGGAACAGTTTTCCCTGCAGAGAGGAAGCGTTGTCTGCAGCCAAGGTGAATTGCCTGGGTTGAGATCTGGGTTCTGTGGCTGGCGATCCAAAAGTCTAGCCTCAGGCACATGTAATTATCTAATCTCTGTGAAATGAGGATATTTACCACCCTCAGACATGTGTTACCAGATTTGCTCTTTTTGGCTGGAAGGTACTTTAGAGGGGAAGAATGTTATCATTGGCAGATACCTTGAATTTTAGGTGGAGGGACTTTGAGAAAAAACATGAACTGACAAACACCACAGACTTGCACCAAAGGCCAGTTATTTACTGCAGAAGAGTCTCTGTGACAAGCTGCTTTCAATGATGTTTTCCTTATAAATGGTGCCCAAACCAGTGAGGATTACTGATGGTAGACAGCAGATGGGGGGGGTTCTTGCTACTCTTTTTTTTTTTTATTTTTTTTATTATTATTATTATTATTTTATTTCAACTGCTTTGTAAAAACAAAATACTATTAATATTAAATATAACTGCACACAAATCATAAGTCTAGTATTTACAATCTTGTGGTTTTCTACAGGATCTTTTTATATAGGAGGCGCATATTCTAGTGCAATAAATGTGCGTAAAGGAAGATGAGAGATCAAATGAAAGGATTTTCATTTGCCTACCTCCATAAACAAAAGGGGTCTTTTCAGCTGTTCTTTTTAACAGGTTGCTTTTATTTGGGTGTTCTGTGTTCCAAATCATGATTTTAGAAGAATCACCTTCAGGTTAAGACCAAATCAAGTTTTCCCAAGTTTAAAAAGTGGAACTGCTTGTTCTCTTCCCCACCTCCAATAAGTGATTCTGCAATTGAGTCAATTGCATTACTGGTTGTTACACACTCCAGCTGTATTTGAATCTAAATCAAGAAAACATGTAACAAAGGCCTTTGCTTTAGCAGAGCAGAGCATGTTTCTTTACAGACTACAAATATTCAAACACTGCAAGATATTCAAAGGGAAAAAAGCCACAAACTCTGCCTAGAGCTGCTGGTGTGGGCAGCAGAGCTGCCTGTAGCTTTAGCAGTGCAGTGTCAGGGTTGCATCTTGGGGCCATTAAGAACTGACTCTGTACTGCCTTCTGTTTTGAATGTGTCTCAGGTGGGAGCTGGTAGCCTGGCTGCACGGCTGCCCTGAACAGCCCAGCTAAATGCTCTTACCAGGTTGTTGCAGCACAAAAGCTGAGGGTGGTTTGTGCTGGAAAGGGCCTCCAGGTAGCAAATGTGTCAAACTTGCAAGTGAGGGGCTGTAAGGAGTAAGTTTCTGGAGTGTGTGTGGTCTTCATCGTTCAGGTGCATAGCCAGCAGTGTGGAGAGAAAATAAAGCTAGATCTGGCCCTTGTAATTGAGCTTCCCAAACATCCCATCCCCTTGATATGTAAAACACACAATGCAACAGACGAGGAAAATCCAGGCTGGCTTTGATACAGAGTGGAATAGCTCCTGGCAGCATATGACAAGTGTCTCAGTGTCTGATTACTGCTATTGAGCTTGTATATAGGCATTAAAATATGTATCTGTTTCATTAGCATAGCTTAGGGCTGCTCCAACACTTCTTTCTAAACACTTAGGCTTGGAGTATTTGTGTTCATCAGACAGTGTAAGTGCCAACTTTGAATATGGTGTTTATACGTGTCAGATACTCCTCTATGTCAGGTGAGCTGTGATTTTCTCTTGACTGTAGATGTAAGTAATATGTTACTAGTGAATTTTAAAGTTGCCAGCTAATGAAATGGAAAGGCAAAGAACCTTTTGCTTTAAGCCCACGAAGCGTGCATTCAGGTGCGAGTGGAAGATGAAGTAAGAAGGCTGCTAATGTTCCTACAGAAACTGGTTTTCATTTCCTGGCTTCTGTGTGTTTTGGTATGTAAACTGAAATTTCCATTGTTGTAACACAGTCTGGTGTATGTAACTTCAGGTTTTAATCTTTAACAAGGCAGAATAGAGGTGGGGAAGGCTATTTTCAAGATCTGAAGGTGCTTCATCAGTAAAGAGGACTAAGCTGTTATCTTACTCATGCCTCTGGGAAACATTTTCCCCTTGTGTTGGGGAAACAGGCAACAGACTGAGATGTTGTCTGCAGCAAAACAACTGGGGGGGAGGTTGTCTTAAAGCAGAATTCCTTGTGTTGATAAATGGTGAGGATGGGTTGATTTAATTCAGTAAAAACATTTTAAAAAATAAATCAGCAGGTCTGAACTGAGCATATGCTAATCTTTCTCTGTGTCTCAAGACTTGCTTCGGGCTGGGGCTGGGGATGTGGATTTTTGCCTAATTCTAAGATTTATTAAGACATATCCAGTGAGAATTAAGTGATTTACATATTTCTGGAAACTTCAACCTTTTCTCTCCTTAATTTTTGTATTTTAATCCTCAAGTCCCTAAGTTTTTCTTGATGAGATGCTTCAAAGCTACTGAACAGGGTGGGAGGAAGAACCTCAGTTTGTAAAACTTCTTTTTTGGCTCCCAACCTGCACAAGCAGACGGAAGGGTTTTTCCTCAGACTTCAAATAGAAAGCTCTCCCTTGACCACAGACAACTATGCAGAGGTGGTTGCTTGTTGCTTTTTAGCCTAAGAGTGAAGCATGCAGAAGGCATGAGGTGAAAGTGAACTATTTAATGAGTCCATTGTTCCTACTTTGCTATGAATTCCCAAGAACTTAAATTATGAAAGATCATATTAAAAAGCCTTCAGGAAAGTCTCCACACACACACACACACACACACACACACGCACACACACACACACTTAGAGCAGTTATACAAGAAGTCTCTTATTCTAATGATGCAGATGTTCTGGAAACATCTTTATCTTGAAGAAGCCAGCTAACAAAACTCAGAGTTAATGCAGTGCTATTAAACTGCCATATAATTTTCTTTAACCACTGAAGAATAATCTGGTTGGGGTATTGAAAACTCCTAAATGAAACAAGTGTTCAGAGACACAAAAGAGTCCTGAAAACATTAGTTGCTGGAGAAATGCAGCTCAGTGTTTTTCGTTGCTTTTTGGATAATTTATATGCTGGAGGAACTAAGTTTTTAGTTTTCTTTAAATTGCAGATGAGATCTGGTTTATGCATAGTTCTCTTAACTATTCATCAGGAGATACTGAGCACTGGAATGAAAACTGAACAAAACCCCATGTCACTCTTGTAAAATTTATTTGGCTTTATTCATGCCTTTCAAAACCATTGTGAAATGAGGGAAAGCTTTTACAAGTGCTCTTGCATACTTAGTTGTTATTAAAAAAAATATGTTTCTTATGCTGGAAAGTTTTAATAACCAACACCAGGAGATGGACTCGGGAGTGAGGGCAAAGGGGGGAGTGTGTCAGCAGAGCTGTTCCAGGTGCTCCAGGATTAATCAAAGCTCCAGTGTTAATCAGAGATCAATGTGAATGAGAATGCTAATTGCCCCAGATCTGCAAGGCACTGCTCTCCTTGAAGAGACTGAATGCAGGTGTGAAACGTTAGTACTACTGTGTTTTAAACAGTTCTGTGCTATTTTGACTCAAAACTCAAGGAATCGGGCTGTTCTGCAGCTGCTCTGTGCCAGTCTGGTTTCCTTCTTAGACTGGGCTGATACTCAGTGCAGGTGTTTAGATTGGGGTGTTTTTCTCTTGGGTTTTGTGTCTTGTCCCCTCTGTAGGAAGGTGACTAAGGAGAGATTGGCATTCAGAGAGCTCTGAATGAGGGTGGCACCCAGCATGCGTCTCCCCTGCGTTTTACCAGCAGTGCTACAGTTCACGGCTGCATTTAAACCATCCTAACACCATCCTTTCTGCCTCCTGTGCTCAGTGAAACAGTTCTCATCTCTGGCAGTTGTCTTTTTCCAAGCCTGGCTGCACATCAGCACACATGTCTGTATCAGATCCACATTTGGATGAGTCTTGCCCTTGTACAGGCTAAGAAAGTGATACCTTTTGATGGGCTGGGTTAGCCAAGAGCAGGGCACAACATGTTTCTGTCCATGCTATCACAGAACACTGGAGAAAAAGCCAGTCTAGACATGGATGGGCTGATGACTTGTTTCTTCTTTTCTTCCCCCCTTTTGGAATGAAAGCTTAGCTTTTGGAACAGCTCTGCAACCACAAAGGAAAAGCATAGGGCTGCTGGCTGGGTGGTGTCCTGGCCTGGTTGCACCATTGTAGCTGATTCTGTGTGAGCTGATTCTGTGTGAGCTTCCAAGCCAGCTGTTCCAAGCCTGACACACACCCTGCCCATATTCCCAGCTCCGGAGCCAGCAACTTCAAAAACTTCCATCAGTTTTCATGAAGCAACCAATGGCTGCAATGGAATCGGTCTCCTCAGCTCAGCTCTGGTGGTGAACATACGTTTTCATTGCAGATTTCTGTTGTGTAAAGTACTTCCAGCACAAAGCAAGATCTCCACTGATAAATTAACAATTTAATTCCTCCTCCTGTGTCTACCATAGTTTACTAATCAAGATTCTTTCTGTGTGCTGCTTGATTAGCTCAGCTTCAGAACTGGTACAGTGGGTAACATTAATGTAGGGATGGCAATGAAAAGAACTGAGAAAAATCTGTTTAAAGAGAACAGAAGGAAAATGGATATGCTGAAATACTTCCTGGCTGTTAAATCTAGTTCTAGTGCTCTGTTGTGTGCATTAAAATGAGGAGTTACTGTTAGGCTGGCCTACACAATGTGCTTTCAAAAGAACCAGACTCAAAGCTGGCTCCTAAAGCTTTACTTCTTCACAGACTGGAGGGAGTAATGTTCAGTGTAAATTGGCCTTACTGCTTCTTGGGTAATGTAATACAGCTTCCAGTACCTAAAGGAGCTGACAAGAAAGCTGGAGAGGGCCTGTAGGGACAGGACAAGGGGAATGGCTTTAAATTGACAGAAAAGAGATTGAGATGAGCTCTTAGGCAGAAGCTCTTCCCTGTGAGGGTGCTGAGGCGCTGGCACAGGGTGCCCAGAGAAGCTGTGGCTGCCCCATCCCTGGCAGTGTTCAAGGCCAGGTTGGACACAGGGGCTTGGAGCAACCTGCTCTAGTGGAAGGTGTCCCTGCCCGTGGCAGGGGATTGGAGCTGGATGAGCTTTGAGGTCCCTTCCAAACCAAACCAGGCTGGATTCTGTAATTCTATGAATTGCTAATCCATGAGCTGTTCTGTTCTCGGGTATGCTGCATCTTGACACTTGCTTTTTAAATACGCATTCTAGACTTCTTCAGTGTTTGTTGACTCTGGTCTGGGGGTAGCACGTTAAAAACACGTCACCTTCCTCTCTGTGAGGGAGAGGAAAGCTCTGGTGCCTTGATGCACCACGGCCGTGCTGCTACCACCACCCAGCCGATGGCAGCAAGAGCTGTGTGGGGAGCAGGAGGGTTTTCCATCGCCTCCAAAGCCCTCACTGCAGCTCCTTGGCTGGGAAGGGCAGAGGAGGGCCAGGGCCCGGCGCCTGCACTGCGGGGCCGGGCCGGGGGATGGCAATGTTGGTCTGGTTTTCCAGCAAGAGCAAACGGTGACATTTCAGAGTGGTTTTGTCCCTTGAGCGGGCATCGTCTGAGCGATCGAGCTGAGAGAAAAGGTTGGGACTGGTCCGTGGCAGGACCAGAAGAGGATGGGGAGGGGAAATGCTGGAGCTGGGGAAGGAGTTTCTGCATCATTTGGGAAAACGCAGCGGAGCTGGAAATACTGTGACAGGAGGAAATGCTGCTGGTTGCCCAGCTAGATTTTTTCCACCGTGAGTCTGTTACCTTGAATATATGAAGTATGCTCATTTTCCAGTGCCTGGGTAGTTCTTAAAGTATCAGTTTAAGTACTGGAACATTCATGATTAAAATTTCTGGAGTGCTTGAGAAGTAGTTCACTTCTGTAACTATTACTTTAAAAGATGGTAAAGAATGTCTATTGTAGAAGGCACATCCTGTGTTAGAGTGGGCTCATCACCGTGGAAAAAGTGGAAAGGGAAACCAATGGGAAAGAGAAGTTGTTATAATGCAGGATATATCTATCCTCTATAGTGTAGAGTCTCCTACGTGGAAGAAACTTTGTTCTTTTGGTTTTAAGCTTCTTTATTCCAAAAGGATGACACCTATTCTGTACGGACACAAACCAGCTCAAAAAGCTGCTCCAAGGACTTGGTTTTTTTATCTTTTAAAAACAGGATTACTGTTTTGTTAATCTGATTATGAATCTGAACTGTGTGGGCCTGTCACTTGGGCTCTCTCTGGCTGGTCTGGGTGCTAATCTCACTGGAGTGGCTGGGATGGGAGCACGGAGACAGAGCACACACGATGTGCATCCTCTTCAGATGACCCTTCAGAATATTTCCTCAAGCAATCCCACATGGCAGAGAAACCATGTGTATAAAAATGCTTTTATACTTGCATACAGTGTTATATGAGCAAAATACCGTGCCTTTTAATATACAGTAGAATTAAAGTGCCAACTATTTACTAAGAGCTGTGTTAATGGGGGAAGGCACTTAAATGTGATTATGCAGTATGACCTTTCTCTGCCAACCAGATTAAGAACATACTCTAGGCAGGTAATGCCAAGGTTATAACTCAGCTGGAAGAACTAAACCATCCTCTTCCCTTAATCTGCCTTTTCCTCCCCCCCCTGCTTTTTTTCCTATAGTGGAAACAGCAGCTGCTTTATGCAAGAACAGAGGAGGAGGCAGGAGCAGTAAAGGGACATTTGCCCACCTAACACTTTGGAACGTGAGTTTGGCACAATAAATGAAGTGAGGCACTTTGATGTGCTCAGGGAGGTTGTGTGAGGATCACAATGTTCCTGGGTGCTACCTTGTTTTACAGCTTGATGTCTCAGACTTAGAGCTGGTGTGATCTCATCCAGCAGCAGCCGCATGAACTCTGAACGTGCCTCCTCTCCAGGTTGAATCCTGACTCCTAGAAAGCACCTTTTCCTTCTCCTGCCATTCCTTGAGTGCTCTCTGCTCACCTCCTGCCTGGGGCGAGGCCCTGGTCTATAAAGGAGGTGTAGGGAGGTGAGAAGGTGCCAAAGGAGAACCGCGGGCAGAGGAGCTCTAACACGGGAGCGTGCAGCTCCGCTTCATCGTTTCCATGTGTGCTAAGTCGTGCAAAGCTTTCAGTTCTGATGACTAACTTCTTTTCTTCATGGGAAGAAGCCAACTGACAGCTCCTCAGCCTCAACCCTTCTCTCTTTTATTGCCTTTTAACCACACTAGCTCTGCCTTTTCCTGCAATTCATAGGCCACTGGCTTTCCCTTGAATCAGGAGATTTTTAGTGCTGATTTGGAGCGCACTGAGAGTAATCCTGTTCCTGCTCACGAAGTTGCCACATCTCCCTCTCTTGGAAAGGAGTGGCCTCACTTCTAGTTTTAGCTTCAACATCTGTCCATGTCCTGTATTTCAGGACCTGATGATCGAGCTTGGAGGGGAGAAGCAGAGTTTGAGGTTCCTTTTGAAGAAGCTTTTTATAGTGGAATAAAAGATCCATGAGTTCAGAGTGGCAGAGGCTGAGGATAACTCCAGACTTGGCAGAAAGGGATCAGGGCACCAGTAGTTAGAAATAATAGTGAAGCTTTGCAAATCCTGGGAAGTAGAAAGGAATTCCGGTAGTGGTTTGGGGGGGATTTCCCCATATGGAAGGGATGGAAAGGATAGTACAGCAGAAAAGGGTTTCTTGGTGTAAAGAGCAGTTTGGGATTATTTTACTAGGGACGAATTGAAGTGGATCATGGGTGACACTCGCTGTTCTCAGAGGAAGGTCCCAGAAAGGCAAAGCTCTGGCTTTGTCAGAGCAAACGTGGGCAATGAAAGGAGACCTCCTGCTCTTCTTTCCTGTTAATTGCTTGTATTTCTTCTCTAGTTTCTATTACACCTTGTTTTTGTTTAATGCCATAAGTTGTGGTGGCACTTCCCTTGTGTTATTCATTGCTCCTGACATCACCCTTGTTCATCGGTGCTGACCTCTGTATGAGGATTGCACCATCACAAGAGCAATAAAACACCCCAAAAAAGCATTTTTGTCAAGACTTATCATTGAGTTAATTTGGTGAGCAGATTGGGATATTACCTGCTGGTTCTAAGGTACAAGGTTCCTTGGTACAAGGGTTGTAAGAATGTCATATATGGCTCTTTTTGACTTATTAATGTACAGTATTAATTCAGTACAATGTCTGCTTGTGCAATGGTTCTTGCTCAAGAGCAGGCTGCCTTTATGCTGAAACTTTCTTCTTCTCAGCTTGTTGTGGATGACACCACAATATAAATAAGTTTGAAAATGGGAAAGACTGGCCATTGGAGATGCAAAAGTGGGCAGGAAATGAAAGAAACCACAATGATAAAGCAGGAGGTCAGTGGGTTGGGTGGATATGTTTGTTCTGTACATGTCAAGGGTTTGGGGCTGCAGTAGTTGAAGCTGAAGCACTCTGTAGATGAAGCACAAGTTAGTTACTGCAGCCAAAGAAGAAAGAAATCTTCACCTGGTACAGCTGAAGCAGTCGTTATAGCCTCTGGATGGAAACAGACTGACCTATTTCTGGTCGGTTTAATTAGCAAGGTGGGAAAAAATGGGAGAGCTGCCAGTGCTTTCGCCCTTCCCTGGCACCAAGGCATGTGCTGTATGAATGTATCAGTGCCAAGTGAAACCAGGGCTGGGGGCTGCTCCTCGCTGCCATGCCTCCCCTCCAGCTCTGCATGGTCTGAGGCAGCACAGCTCTGGGGCTTGGGCAGCAGGAACCCAACTCTGCCGTGGCGGGAATGGTGTGTTTCTGGATGCGCAGGCTAGGCATGAGCTGTGCCGGGTCTCTGCAGGGATGGGTGATGGACCTCTGCCACCGGGCATGGCACCGGGTGCTGTCCTGGGTCAGGGTACCAGCCTCTCAGTGCCTTCCCATCCTGGTCCGAAGGGACCCGAGCCATGCTCCTGTGCAGGGGTCCCTGTCCTGGGGTTGTGCCCAGGCCCTTAGTCCCGGGATCAGAGCACCCATGCTCAGGTTCTGCGGTCCCTGTCCCCGTGTGAGCTGCGTGGCGCAGGCGCCGGTCCCTGCGCTGCGGCCGCATCCCGGGGCTCGGTGTCCCTGCCCTGTCCCGGGCGGGAGCCGAGAGGTGCTCGGGGGGGCGCTCGGGGGGCGGGTTCGGCACAGCGGCCGGGCGGGGCTATGGGCAGCGCGGCGCGGGCCGCACACGGCGCCTGTGCCGAGGGGCAGGGCCGGGGAGGCGGGCGCCCCCTTCCCTTCCCCTCCCCTCCTCTTCGCTTCCCGTCCCTGCCCCTTCCCCCCATGGCGGCGCTGGGCGACTCGTCGCGGCTGGCGGCGGCGGCGCAGCGCGGGGCGGCGGCGCTGTGAGGAGCCGCGCGGGGCGGGCATGGCGGGCCGCGGTCGCCGCGCCTGGCTCAGCGTCCTGCTGGGGCTGGTGCTGGGCTTCGTGCTCGCCTCGCGCCTCGTCCTGCCCCGCGCCTCCGAGCTGGCGGCGGCGGCGCGGCCCCACCGAGCCCGCCCGCAGGGCTGCCGCCCGCCGCCCGCCGCCGCCGCCGCCCCGCCGCGCCGCCCCGGCCCGCCGGCACAGAGCTTCCTCTTCGTGGGGGTCATGACGGCGCAGAAGTACCTGCGGAGCCGCGCCGTGGCCGCGCACCGGTGAGCGGGAGCGGGCGGAGGGAGGATGCGGCTCCGCTCGGCTGCCTTCGGCGGGGATCGGGGCTGTTCGGTTGCGGGTTCGGGTGGGCTCGGGGAGGCTCGGTTCGGGGTCGGCTGCGTTCGGAGAGGCTCGGTTCGGGGTCGGCTGCGTTCGGCCGCCGTCCCTGAGGAGCGGCTGAGGTAAGAGCCGCCGGGCGGGATGATGCCCGTGCGGCCGGGGTCCCCCCGCCGGCCCGGGACCCGCTCCCCCTTCCCCGGCACAGGTGTGAGCGAGCCGAAGCGGCTCAGCCCCGGCTCTCCCGGCACCAGCCCGGGCGCGGTGTGGGCAGCACCGGGGCGCTCTCCGGGCGGCCGGGCCGCGGTGTGTGTGAGGGGGGAGAGGTGCCCCGAGCTCCCGTCTGCTGCCCGGACTGGTCGGTGGAGACGTTGGGGATCGAGTTGAGTCGCCATGAGGCTCTCACACGGGCTGGTTGAGCCGGTACCTGGCAGATGGACCCAGCGGTCATGCCTGAGGGTCAGGCAGCCCCTCGGTAGCAAGGGGCACCTACCGCCCGTCACTGGGAGAGAAGAGGTATTCTCCCTCCCATTGAGTGTAGCTCCCCTCAATGCTTCTACTTTGGGCATGGCTATATCACACTGGTGCAGTCCTTGGCTGCTGCTTCTGAAGAGAGCTGTCACCCCGATAATAATTAATAATCATCATAATAATGATAAAGTTTAGAGGCTGCTGTAAACCCCTGGATAGGGAAAAAAAGACCACTGTGCCGGGCAAGAGCATGTGCTTAGGAATGAGACTTAGAAAGCGCATCTGGGAACAAAGAGTAAAACCACCCTCTGCTCGCTACAGCTGTTGCTAAGGCTGGACCAGGTAGGGAAACAGCTCCAATAGGGAAAGTCAGCGTGGGTGAAATGCTCCTAGCTTTGGGCTGGTGAAGCTAGGGCAGGAACCAGGGTGTCGGAGCTTTGTGTTCATTACCTGAGCCCCCCCATCTTTGTGCTCTGCACTGCGTGTGCCACTTGCTGTAGTCTCCAGCCTTAACTGGGTATGGCCGTGAGTGCCGCGTGTGAACGGGACTTGTGGCCAAAGCCTCGGCAGCATCAGAATAATCATCTGTTCTGTGAGAGACGTGTCTGTGGCTTTGGTGAAACTCTCTACTCTGCTGAAATATGCAGATTGCTCTGGGGTTGGAGCCAGCAGGCAGTGCTGGGAGGCTGTGCAGGAAGCACGCTTGGGAAATCTGAAAGAGTTAAGAGCTAACGTGTCAGCTCGGGTATACCCCAGCTTGGATTGAGAGCTGCCCCACCACTGCTGTCAGAGGAGCGGCCAGGAGCTCTGGGGAGAATCTTTGTCTGATCAAACATCCCCTTTAGACATGTAGAACAAACCTTTCTCTATCTTCTGCCTGCCCAGGTTGAAAAGTGCTTGGCTGTGTTGGCCAGGTCAAGAACAGGATGGCAAAACCATGTATGATGGACCATCTCCGCCTCTCCCTGCCCAGCTCTGGTTTCAGGAAAGGGTAGCTCTCTTTATATCAGCATCAAATGCGGTAAAATTGCTTAATTTGGGCAATCTGAAGCATATTGTCCACCAACGACGGTTTTAATGGAAACTTAATTCCTTCTTTCAGTAGTAAAGCTGTAATTAACTTAGAGAGGGTGCGTGATTGAGGCTTTAAAACGAGTGAAAGAATCTGTTTCTTCAGGGTTATGTATTCACTGTGTGGGATGGAGCATTTTGGATTGCAAATGTCATGAGCCGTGTAATTTACGTTTACATACAGAAAGGCTGGAGTTGTGCATCACATAACAGGTTTTATGGCAGAATAGTTTGTCTAGCATCCATCAGATTTTCTGTCAAGAATTCAAGAAAGGGAAGTTTATCACAGTGTCATCTGGAGAGGCGTGTTAGTTGTGGAGCGTTTCACTTTGCTGGCGTGGGAAGGATTCTCACCCTGGCTTTGCCTGTGCTCGCTGAGCAGTCCCGTGCTGTGAGAGAGATGGGTTTACAGAACCAGATCTGCAACGTCTGCTCACACACAAGAAATGGCTAAAGATGCGACTTAACAAATCCAGCTAATGGAATCAGACTCCCTCAGCCCTCGGAAGGAGATCCGAGTGTTGCTTTTTACTGCACTGCTATTTTGGTTTAACCTCTAGAGATGATGTCTGCTCTTGGAAGGGATGAATAAAGAGACCTCTTAACTCTGCGGTAGGGCTAAATGCATTTTTTCTCACCTCCTGTAGTAAAAGAAAGGACCTAATGTCCTGGTGACAGGAAGACATCTTTGGGGGAAAGTGGGGAGGGGGGAAGAGGAAGACGAACCTGAAATCTTAAATGGCTTTTGATTGCCATGAAGTACTCAAGCAGACAATTGCTGGGATTACTACATTGACAAAGCATCCTGGTGAGCTGAATCGCTGGCACAGCCAGGGAAATGGGAAGCTGCTAGCAAGGCATTCCCGGGGTGGCAGCGTGTGCAGAGCCTTGATACGGCGGTAGCCAGAGCACTGAAAGGAATTAGGGATTCAGAAGCTGAATACCTCCAAATTGCTGTGGCTCAAAGGCCATTTACAGACACAGCTAAAAGGGACTGGAGCGGAAAGCGTTTGCTGATCCTTGCTGCTGTGAATCCAGATAGGGTCTAACAAGAGGGGAAGCAATCCACTTCCTGAACATCAATCATGAGCAAAATGACCACTGCAAGGCAAAACGGGCCTGCTGGATTTTCGGGAGACGCCAGCTCTTTGAAACAGTCATGCTTTTGTAGTCTGTGAGGCAGAGAATGAGCTTTAGATCTACTACAGGTTTTCGGAGAGCAGATTTGCAGCTTCAGCAGTGATTGCATCTGACAGCCAGGTTAGCAGAGCTTCCCTTCCAGGAGGCCAGTGAAGTGCAGCAGCAGAAACTGCGGTGTCACATCAAAAGACGAGAAATAGTTGGGAAGAGGCAAGCAGGAAGGAGTTAATTTATGGCTGGGGTTCAGGGAGAGTGCAACAATATGTGCTAATGGTTTTGCAGTTGAGGGGAGTTGTCCTAAAAGAGCTAAAAGGAAGGAGAGGATGGGAATAAGCAGTCTCCTAGAAGACTTAAGTCTGCTGTCTCGGGAACTGTATCAAGCAGTTAACCCTATCTATCTATCTATAGCTAGCTAGCTATCCTTGTGTGTAGCAACTAGATTTCCCGGGAAACGTGGCAGGGGACTAGTGTGAATGCAGTTAATGGCGAGATGTCAAGAGGTTGGTCTCCTGCAGTATCTCTGCAGGGGCACAGCCGCAGTACTTCTCAGTTTGGGACAGTCCCCATGGCACCTTGAAGTGCCCACAGGCCACATGCAGGAGAACCATGGGTGATGCCAGGGCTTGTGCTAAGCTGTCTCAGTCCTGCAGAAGAATGCCCGCAGAGAGGCTCTGTGTCGAATGTCCTGCCACTCTGTTTGTGGTGGCTTATAGGAAACAGACTGCACTGGAATCTAAATACCTGAGTGCTTGGAAAAGCCTCAGTGAAAGGCAGCCAGAGGGATTTGGGGTCTAAAGGAGTTTGTATTATCTGTCTACGCCTGCACTAGCTGCTGCAGAAGTGTAATACAAACCACATTTTTGTATTTGTTTTAAATTCAGAGCCAGGGTTGAGGCTGTTGGGTGGTATTTGGTTTTGGTCCTTTCTGGTTGCTAATGAGGTAGTATGATGGATTGTAGAACATGCACCCTTGCCTCTTGGGAGACGTCATCTGAAGTGACTTTGAACATCGTGACAGCACAATACATGTTTTGCTTAACATACTGCAGTATTGCAGTAGTGAGCACTCGATGTGTCCTGCTTTTGCATCCTCTTACAAAAGTATGACATACTTGGGCTTTCTAAGCAGTAAGTAGTTACCTAAAATTTGCAAGAATTTGTATGAAACAAATACAGGGAGAGCAACTGGCCCTAATGCATGGGGGATAAGGAGAATCAAAGTCACTTCCATACCCCAAAATAATCATATAGCCCAAATCCCTGGGACACCTGGGCTTTGATTTTAGTCTGACCCACTGAGTATCAATGTGCTTGTGGGGGATGGATCTGTTTCTGTTCCTGTTTCTACAAGGAAGGTGGACAAATTTCCATGAACAGAAAACTGGCATCACTTTAAATTGGAGGAGTTTAAATCAAAGGACTCGAACAAGCTGTGGAAGCTGTTTGGATTGCTTCTTAAAGCTAGGTACCAAGCTGTCCTGCAGAAAGCAGAAGGGAGCTCTCCCTCAAAGTCTGAACTCTCTATTGCAGATCTTAACTGACAAGCTCCTTTAAACCCAGCTGTAAATGTAAAAAACCCACCAGCTTGTTTTTCTGGCCTCTTGTGATGGTCATTGTGCAGTACCTCCTGCTGGTTTCCATGCTCAGTTCTCCTGGCTAAGCTGCGGTGCAGTGAATATTGCTGAAAAAATGGGACCTCGAAGAACAGTTACGCAAAACTAGCCCTAATGCAACATGAAATTTAGCTGAGCCATGTATTCAAGAAATCAGCCTTTTATGTCTTGCTGAGTTCTTAACAAATTAAGATTTTCTTTAGCGCAGTTATTCAAGATGACTGTTTCTCAGAACTTTAAATGATTTCTCTGATCTTCTCTAAGTGAGGTTCCTAAACTCCGGAGAAAACCCAAGTACATCTTTTGTAATTGTCTCCAGTTTGGGTCTCTACAAAGGGAGCATTGTCTGCCTAACGCTGCTGACTATGCTTCTGCTGAGTCTGCAGAGCTGATAGCAAAGCAAGGTAATACAAATAAATAATAAACACTGGAAGCTGAAGATAAAACATTTCCGGATCTATGCTCCTCCTGCTCCAAACTATGCTTTTTAAAGTTCCTTTTAAATGAAGAAATGGTTTACGACAACATTTGGGGACTACAGTAGTGGTCATTTTAGAACATGCTGGGATTTCTATACTGCATGAATACCTGTACCACCTCTGCACCCTATTTGCTGGTGACTTACTCCCGTGAGGATACACTTAGGATATCTGGTGCGCAAATCAGATAAGGGATGATCAAATTGATTTGGTAGTTGCCGGTAGCGGGGATTTACTAGGGCTAATGCCCTCTGCTAAGAAATTTCTTCTAAGGAAGCATTATCTAATTTTTATGATGTTGTTTGTTTAAATTGTACTTTCATTTCCTTGTCAATGTCAGCATCTAGTTCATTGGAGTTATGTGCCATGTGCACTGAGAGAAACCAGGTCACACACTGTCGTGTATGTTTTCAGCACTGCTCCTGGGGAAGGTAATAGAGAGCCTTGCTGTCCTGATTCATGCACATCCTCCTGGTTAACTGAGCAGATTCAGATTACACAGAGCAGATAAGGTTGGGATCTGTCAGAGTAGTTCATTTGCTGTTTTTTTAAATGACCAGTTCAATACACATATCGGTTGTATTCAGAACCTGATACTTCTCTCTGGGCAGAGTCAAAATGGCCTTGAGCTGGCTGAGGCTACCAGCGATTGCTGCAGTGAAGATGCAGGAGTCTGATGGAAGAAATGTGACCATATTTCTTTTAAACAGCTGAGGGTGATGGGAGCCCTTGTGGGGGGAAGGAGAGTGTCAAGTTTGAGTAAAAATACTTTTCCTTTTTTTAAATTATCAGACATACAATTAATTTGCAGATAAAGTCTTATATTAGAGAAGCCTGGACCAGGAAAGCAATCTCAACCGGTGGAAATGGGTGCTGGTGGGGCCACAGAAGTAGGAAGGTGTTGAGACAAGAGCTCCGTACTTAAGGAGCTGA
The DNA here is from genome assembly GCF_004027225.2 of Strigops habroptila. Lineage (NCBI taxonomy): Eukaryota > Metazoa > Chordata > Aves > Psittaciformes > Psittacidae > Strigops > Strigops habroptila. The sequence continues at coordinate 3,259,445 of NC_044285.2, forward strand.
AGGGGTCATGTTGCTGCGCATAACCTGAGAGCAGACACTGTAAACCAGACTGGGGGTGGGAGGACAGGCAAGAAATGTAGCTGTTAACACACTGATCTGCAGAACCACTTGTGGTCTGATTCTTTGCAATGTGAGATAAAAAGGTTAAAAGTAGCTTTGATCAGAATTCATCCCTGCATTTACCAGTCCTTAGTTCTGTTGATAGCTGAGGTCAGAAAAATGTACTTATAGTTCATCTTACAATCTGTGGTTTGGCTGCTTTGGCCAAGTGCATCGTGTTTCCTGAGCAGACTGTTCTTTTTGTATTCTTAACCCAAAAAAGGGCCATATCGAGCAGCGAGCTGTGGCTTAGACATAAGGAGCAGCACATGGTGACTCCCATTGTTTCAGCCTCTGCTGAGCAGCGCTTGTGTTGACACACTCAGGCAGTTTTTCTATATGGGAGCATATTCCTTCTGAGTTTGAGCAAACGCTCAAAGCCACAGTTACAAGTAACACAATTTCGTCCTAGAAGTTGTCTTGTCACAGGAAATGAGCAAAGGCTTAGTCAAGCTGTGCTGGGGCGTGGTCAACGTGAGATCCCAAGGCTGAAGTGACATTGCGATGCTGACCCAAGTCGCACACTGATCCTGGGGCATGGTCTTTCTGTGTGCTCTGTGCCCCCAGCCTACACGGGAATATGTCTCTGGTTTGCTCCTGTTTTAGTATGAAACTTAAATATGGCCTAGATGCATGTTAAGATGGGGTCAAACTGGCTTTTAGCTGAGGGGTTTAATGCAATACGATGATTGGGAATCAAAAGTGCCAGGGTTCATGGATGAATATGCGTTTTGTTTCTTGTCCATCGAATGGAAACTATTCTCTTGACAATACTTTAGGGGGTCCTGAGGTGAGGGTACCTGGTTGGAAAGCAGGGAGTAAAGTTAAACTGGGAACCAACACATAACTTCATCTGCTGATTGGCTGGAAAGTGTCCTGCATTGGGAACTGGTCACCATGGATAAGCTGAGCTGTGTTGCTCAGCAGCTTCTGCGTTTTCTTTCTAGGAGATTAAAACATGAATGTGTCAAGTACCTTTAGTGAAGAAGTCTTTTAAACCCCAGAGTGGGAGTTGATATGGGAAGAGCAATTTACTCTGTAGTCTTTTCATTCAAGAGCAGATGATTTTTATGTGGAGCGTGGGTGTCAGAAAATAAACAGCAGAACTTCCTCAATAGTTAGTGAAAGTTCAAGATCTGAGCATGTCTCATTTCAAAACAGGCAGTTTACAATGCTTTAACAGGATGTGACTTTATGACCACTGGTACCGTGCATTAACGGCATCACTGATGATTAAAGACCTCATCACCTCTGTTGTGAAGTCAACAGGAATATTTCCATTGGCTTTACTCTGTGCTCCTCTAGGAAGCTGGGATCTAAGCTTTTCCTTTGAAACACTACCCATGGCAGTGAGAAATCCAGAAGACAAAGCTTTTAAAGTAATAGGGCAATATTCATTACACAAAGCTGCATTAGCAAGTAACTGTGAAGGTGTTGAAGTTGATGCTCAGTTAGTATTAATTAAATACCTTTGCATTTCCCGGTGGAACTTAAGGATTATTTTTCTCCTGAAATAAGTTTATATTTCAGCCTTTGTGCAGTAGCTAGTTCTGGAGATTTCAAATTTCAGATGGTCTGTACTGCCCAAAATCTGCTCTGCTTTTGGCAAGAAACCAGTGCTGAGAGGCATCTGGTGAAAGTGACAGTGATGCATTGAAGGAATACTGTGTTCTTTACCTTGAGAGCTTTGAATATAGATTATATTCTGAGCAGAGTCACCAAACATAATTAGAAAATATTCTCCCCCTATAGAAAAAGGGGCAAAACCTGTTGGGTTCCCAATGAAAATAGTTTTCTGTGAAGCCTATGTGACCTCTGCTTTTTCCCAGGTAGAACCTGAGAAAATGGTACTGAAAGCTTAAAATTACCAATTTTTTAGGGCAAGGCTGTTATAGTTACATGATTGAAAATCCTCGCTGAGGGAGTTTAAGTGTTCTGCAGTCTGCCTTGAGGAATCATCCTACATCTCTTCCTCCACCCGAAGTGACCCAGTTTGCCCATGCAGATGGGTTGGATTTGGCAGAGAGGAGCACACAAGGTGTGGAGCAGATGTTGTTGCTGTGCTGCTTCGACAGAAAAGGCTCCTCTTTTGTCATGTTCCCCTTTACTAAAATCTAGTCTGAAGTGTGTGGAAAGCTGCTGGAGGTGCTGGTGTTTGTAGCACAGGGTCATCTGTTGGGATCATGTTTTGCGTGCATCCCTTAGGACTACTTTTGTACTATGGACAAACCCATTTGAGGTGACTGTTGCTACCATGCTCTGTGCTCCTCCGGCTGTCGCAAACAGGAGCGTTTTACTTTCATTGAAGCCCTGTATACTCCTCCACTAGTATCTGGAGAAGTTGCTGTTTGAGTGGTTTCCTCACAGGTTCATGTGAAATTTACATCTTCTTACTCTGTGGAAGTCATAAGTCTGAATGCGCATTTGAGCTTTCGTGGGGCTTAGAGGGAATGGAAGGTGGGACCCGATGCTGAAAAACTTGCGGGGAAGCTTTTGAGGCATTAAATCCAGTCTGTCCATCTTTGCTCCCATTGGCTTCACTCTCATCCTGTGACCAGTAGCTGGTAGACCAGTGCTGAGTGTGCTTAAGCAATCCTGCCTGCCAGTAGTGAACTACTACTACTGAATGAATTTTCTACCAGATAGAGATGCAAAAATGATAATCAGATGCTTGTCATAGCAGAATCTTTTGTGTGTTATACCAATTGCTCTGTGTGCTGTGTGAATGTCCTCATTTGCATGGAAAAAAATAACCCTTCAAGGCATTTAAAGAGGAAATTTGTAAAGCAGATGAGGTGTAGTTCCTTTGAGTTGTCTCTGGTAGCACTCTCAGCCTGTCTTGCTTTGCATACTTAACTAGTCCTTATTGTCTTTTTCAACCTAGAACGTGGTCCAAAACCATTCCTGGCAAGGTTGAATTCTTCTCCAGTGAGGGTTCGGACACCTCTATTCCCATCCCCATCGTGCCGCTTCCAGGCGTAGATGACTCTTACCCGCCCCAGAAGAAATCATTCATGATGCTCAAATACATGCATGACCACTACTTGGACAAATACGAATGGTTTATGAGAGCTGATGATGACGTTTACATCAAAGGGGACAAACTGGAGAGCTTTCTCAGGAGCTTGAACAGCAGCCAGCCCCTCTTTCTTGGGCAGACTGGCCTCGGCACCACGGAGGAGATGGGGAAACTGGCGCTGGAACCAGGCGAGAACTTCTGCATGGGGGGACCAGGAGTGATCATGAGCCGGGAGGTCCTGCGGAGAATGGTGCCCCACATTGGCGAGTGCCTGCGAGAGATGTACACCACCCATGAGGACGTGGAAGTGGGAAGATGCGTACGGAGGTTTGCGGGAGTGCAGTGTGTATGGTCCTACGAGGTAAGGACGAGGGCATGGAGAGTGAGGTGTGTTTTTTGGGCGAGGTAGAGAGGGTGGGAGGGATTGCTGTTGGACTGCTGCGCAGCAGTTCCTCCAGAGCTCTTCACCATCCAACTATATAGTTTCTACACTCTTTCTTTCCTACAAGTATTACCCTGCAAAAGACTGATGCAGATATGGAAGTGCAACAGTAAGGAGAGAAGTGGAGCCTGACATTAGGCATTTTGGGGTGGGGGGAGTTACAGTCATCATTCATAACAGATATGTTTGTTTAGACAGAAAGGGAATAAGCTTAAATCAAAATGACCACAGGTCCCTGCAGACTTGACTGTCCAGGCCTCTTTTATCTTCTGTAGCTGGGTGTCAGTGTGGAAAATGGATGATACAATTACTGTGTTTCCTACCGCAATTGAAATGTGCAAGGCTGACAGATGTTTGCCTGACAGTGATGGTTTTTCCCTAAGCTTAAGAGCCACAACAGAGATGTCTCATGGTGGCTGGCACTGTCACCCTGTGTGCTGAGCTGCCTCCCAGCACAAGTCTGCTGCTGCTCAGGGGACTCGCTGGCAGCCCCATCCTGCAGAAGCCTGCTCAGCAGGTCCTTGACGTCAGCAGAGACAAGCCACCACTCTTGCAGCAGAACTCGGGGTCTGCCCACACTGATGTGGCTGCCAATTTAGCATCTTGGGGGAAAAACCCAAGAGAGTCCCCATCCTGTTTGTGGCAGTTTCCTGCTGCTGTTCCTGCTGGGAGCTGGCAGCTCCTCGCAGGGGTGAGGGGGCTTCTGCCCAGTGTGCTCTTTGAGTCCTAGGTGTTTACAGACTGACTGAAAACACCTGCAGGGGTTGAGCTGCAGCTTCTCCTCTAGTTCCTAGGGAAAATGCTGGTGGAAATAAGGGAGAAGTTGAGGGCAGAAGAGAAGGTGAACAGTTTGTGTTCTTACACAAACATTTGTGACTTGTATGCAGCTCTTGCTTTGTGCTTTTATGAGATGTGGTAAAGAGGGGGATTCTTCTGCCCTCGTGACAGAGAAGCTGTGGTCACGGGTGACAACAGATGCTGCTGCTGACCCACTGGCAAAGACTTGTGTTAAACTTTTGACACTGACTTTCTGCTCCTAAAAGCTGTTGCTTTGTTTCAGTTCACAGTTCAGTGATGGGAAAGCCTCTGAGGAAGGGGAAGGAGGTTTCCAGCTGCACTGATTCATTCAGATCTTTTGTGCATAAAAACTTTCTGGGCTAACGGTGGCTCTCCACGTTCTCTACTTACAGACCTGGAACTAGTTTCTGTATTGCCAGCATTGTGGTTAGCCATTCATAAGGAGTCAGTAATTTTTTCCACAGTCTTTAGCAGCATAAAATTTTTCCTCTAGACATTCTGAGTTGAAATAACTCCTAGTGTGAATGCCTGCACCATGTGGCATTTGGTAACTTCCTGAAAGTCAGCATTTTGGTCTTACTGAAACTGGCAAAGACCTCCTACATTCAATATGATCAAATTTTGGCTCGTAACAGCTAACGATAGCACACAACTTCACTGGGAATTCTACCTGACAGAATTAGATTGGGCTTTTCTCAAAATCAGTTTTGTTTCATCAGCTACTGCTAAATTACCTGTATTTAACAGTGCTGGGTTCTCCCAAGTGCTATGAATTACTTAAAATTGATTTGTGTGAAGTGTATAAACTGTAAGATGTTCAGAAGTAACCCTTGAGTGAGAGATGTTAAGGATCAGCTGCTTTGGAGAAAGGGAAGAGTTCTGGTGATGAAAGCTCGCTGCTTCTGCATGAGTAAGTCCACTCTCATTTAGTTGAGGCTTTTCAATTTAAAAACCTGTCATTTTTTTCCTCTCTTTGTTTTTTGATCTGGTCCTCTCATTGCCCAGACAACTAGATGAAAAGTGCCTGGTATTTTATTTAAGATAAAGCAATGGCTGTGTGAAATAACACAGCTGTCAGAACAGCTGTGTTAGGAAAGCTTGGGGTAAAAGCGACATTTTCCGTGTCTTGTAGAGTTGTGAACATCAAGTAACAGGCCACTGCAAGTGAACTGCAAAGCATTGGATTTCAGTGAGCTTCTGACAGAGCAAAAGGTTTATCTGTGCCTGCTCTGCTGGGGCACAGCCACCACATCCCTCACGATTCCCATTGAAAGGGAAGCAGCTACAGCACAAGGCTCAGCGAACAAAACGGCGCTGGCCTCAGAAAACGCAAACCTCAGACTTCTCCTTTGCTTCATGCGCTTCCTGTACTGGAGAGGCTCAAGTGGCAGCACAGATGAGGAGCTCGAGTCTTTGCAGTCACACCCCAGCTCTTTGGTTTCATTCTTAGCATCTCGGACATGGGATGTCCTGCTGGACCTCACTGCTGGTGGTTTTTTCCCTGTGCACTCGTGCAGTGGGCTCTATGCCCAGAGTTGTTTTACTCATCTCCATGACTGTCAGTGCCCCCTTTCTCTGATTTTAAGATCCCACAATGTCTTTACTGTGCTGCTCATCTTCCCTGGCTCTGGCTCTGGTGCGGTGCCAAAATTCATCTCCAGGCCCAGTTCTGTGGTTTTTTTCCGCTCACAGCAGTCTGTCTCAAAACCTCTTTTTCCCCCCTTCCTGTGTTTCTGTCACTCTGCTGCTCTCTGCGGTGCTGCTTAGACCACTTCATCAGTGGCACCGGTTATTGCCCGTTTCAAGACTCGGAAAGATTTGTTCACATGCTTCCTGCCGTCAGGAGCTTTTCAGCAAAAACAGCAAAGGAATTGACACTGAGATCCTTTGGACTTCCTGTTTCATCTCACCCCAGAAAAGAGGCAGCAATGGTATGTGCAAGCTTGAGGAGAACTGAGGCTCCCTGGGCTCTGGGGAGCTTCATCTCATTCACCCAGGCTGCTGCTTCAGGAGCAGTTTGCAGCCCATGATAGATTCTAAGCTCCTGTGACCAGGTTTGTAGCTGTTACCTTACTTGACACAGATCCAGTGAGTCACAGATGAGACACGTCTCTGAAATGGTAATTTTTTTATGGCAAGGCTTATCACCATTGTAAAAATAAAGAGCAGCTGGAGCTACGAATTTTATGCAGCAAACTGGAAATAAAAAATCATGGAAAGAATGGAGCAGTGAAACCTCTGAAGATTACAGATAAGGGCTTGAGAGTTTATGAAGCGAGATAGAGCACAGTCCTTGAAGAGGACAAAAGGCTTGTACTGAACTTGCTAGGAAGTGGTTTTGCATTTCTAGTGAATACTGGTATTTTGGTCCTGTGGCACACTGCTGCTGTTCTTCTCAGGAAAAGTTTATATATTTGTCTCCTTTCTTCTCTCATTCCTTATGCCAGGAGTTCCAGTTTGTCCTGTGTGGATCACAGAGACATGCTGGTTTTGTTTTCTCATACACTGCCATGTGCATGGTCTTGGCTATTCACCCTGAGAACAGGTTTCAGCTTAAGTGACCAGCTATCTCATTTGTGATTTAAACGATCCCAACGTATTGCTGAGCTCAGTTTTCACTTTGAGTCTGATGTTTCCTTTAAATGCATCTGAATTACAAAGCATCACTCTGCAGCTCAGTGTTGTTTCAGCCTTGTTTGTAGCTGCTGCTGGGTATTTGTTCTAATTTGTGTTTAATATCCTCACCTTAAGAACACTGGGAACTTCTATACAAGCTCTTTGTAGCTTCTGGAAATCAAGGCAGTGCTGAGATATCCCATTCATTTCTTCAGTAATAAAACCCTTCTAGCCCTGCTTTCAGGTGATACTGACTGCTTCGTGTCCTGCAGCACAATAGAAACAGCTGGATGCAGCTTACACTACCCCTGCCTGTTGGTGCAGATGTTTTGTCTCATTTTCCTTCTGTTCTGATCGAGGTAGTGGGAGAAATTAGGTAAGAAGCAGCAAGTGTGTCTGTGGGGAAGGGGCAGTGCTTTCCTCCAAACTAGCAACAAAGACTCCCTAAATGTCCTGAAGTGAGACAGGGGTTTTTTTATGATATACGTGAAAAAGAAGCTGTGACAAGGGGAGTGATCCCATTGGGAAACATGAGCATCAAGGAAGCGTAGATCCTACTTTTGGGGCATTAGCGAGGGGAAAAAGTAGGGCAGTGGTGACTGGGAGTAGCGGGGGACTTCTGGGAGAAAGGGGGATTTGAATTAAGGTTTTGTGTGGTCTTTCATCTGGAGTAATTGAAGATAATTGCTACTCTGAAATCCACTGAAGTTAGGAAAGCCCTTCAAGCGCATTGTATCTGCCAAGTACATTGGCAGAGCCAGAACATACCGTGTCTGGAATGGACTCTCCCATGGGCAAAACTGCAGCTTATGGTTTCTGTAAGATAGCCAGAAGTTGAAACAAGATAAAAAGTGCTGCAGTGATTGATCAGAACTGAAAGGCTGGGGACAAATGCAACTGTTGATGGCTAACCTTGCTTTATCCTCTGAGAAAGAACCTTCCATTAACGAAAAAGAAGATTCATCCTGCTTGTAGTTGGCTAACGTCTGGCACACAGCACACACAGCAGCAAGAGCTGTACATCTCAGAGCAGGGCAGGATGGGGTCTGTGAGGAGGTGCTTTGGGCAGGGTGCTCTGCAGCATCTTGGTTCACTGCAGTGGGGTTGGGCTATGATTATTTGATTGCTCTTGCTCTGTAGACCCTTGCCTTGGACACAAGCAGCAAGTGGAAGAGTCGACTTGTCTTTGTGGTGGGAACATCCACAGCGGCGCTTCTGAAATGGGACACTCTAATACATATGTGTTGTCCTGGCTTCAAAGCCTGGATGTTTATTTTGCAGTCAGAGCATAGGTACTTGGTAAACCCTGACAGCAACAGATACCTTATCTCACCGTCTGTGTGTAGCCCATTGCATCTCTTCGTTCAGGAAACGTACGATACAGATTGTGTGTGTGTGAGAGAGGGAAGTTACAAACATGCCCAGTGCTTTAGAGTAGATATTTATAAATCGTCTTACCTTAAGCACTAAATTTTATCTTTGAAACACTTCAGAGAGATCTCTTTGGCTTCAGAGTATGTTGGAAGTGGGTGGCCATCTATTCCGGGGATGAGGAATGGCATTTTGTCAGAGGACAGACAGGTAACACTAGAGAAGGGCATTATCTGGGCAGAGGAGGTGATGTATGGGGCTTGGTCTGAGACTAAATACATAAGAGCAGGCAGAGAGGTCAAAGGAGAGAGTAAAGGCTGTAATTTGGGTTTGTGGAACCAAGACGTGGGTTAGGAGGGTTTGGAGTAGGAGATCTCAGATCTGCACCCAGGTCCTGACCTGGCTCTTGCACTTTAAAAATAATTGAATATTTGAGAACCAAATATTTCAAAGAGGGAAAACTTGACATCATTGAGTCATTGTTAGTGCCTTCTGAACTTGGAAAGGTTTCTTTGTTGTAGAAATCAAGAACCACTTTGTATATAGAGCTAAGTGGTGTAACAAAGTGACTTGAGTGTGGATCCCACTGACTTTCTGCTGGCCATCATTTTAAAAGAGAAAAGCTGTGTGCTTTGTGCTTACACATACGTGCCTTTCCAGTCCATAGAGACTGTTTGAGACTGACCTAGTTTTTGTGAGCACATGGTTAATCTGCCCCTGGTTAGCTGTGCGACTTGATCTAATGCCTAAGCTGAGGCTTGCTGAAATGGGGACGTTGATTGTGTGGTGCAGACTCTAAGGAAGCTTCAGCCATGAATCCAGCAAACAGAAGTGTTGCTTTTCCCCCCATTATTATCTTCTTGAAGTGCAGTGGTTCAGTTAGAAATGAGGATCTGTGCAGCCTGTTGAGTTTAGGGAGCCATCAGGATTAGTTGTTATCTTGAGGACAAGTCAGGAAAGGCTAATCCTTCATTGTGACAGGACAAAGAACTCGAATAAAACAGCTCATCATCCCAGTTTCTTAACTGAGGCATTCAGAAGCTATTTGAGGATTTGAGTTTGTTGTGTTGAGCAGCAGTGGGGGTGGGCAGAGGGAGGTACATCTGAGACTAGAAGCTTTATCTAATGTATTTTTCTCTTCTGAACTGATGGAAAAAGCCATCCCTGTCTTGCAGGATAGATTCTTACTTTACGGCTTGCTGGAGCTGTGAGACTTGGTACTTGGAGGAAATAACATTGTGCTGTGATCAGAGCTGCTTACTGCACTGCCTCTTGTAGCTGAATCCCACCTGACTGGAGACCTTGGAAGGACACTGCTAAATTCCAAATCTGATCAATATGTAGCCCTGGTAATACCTGTGTAGTTGGGTTTCTCCCATGGGTCATTTATGTCTGACCAAACTGAGTTGGCAAGTTTCCTTTTCCATTTTATTTAGTCCTTATGTCCGTGTATAAAAGATGAGGGTGGGAGAATAAACCACTTCATGGCTACCTCTGTGCAAACAGAATCTCTGTGAAATGTCCCTTGTGACTAGACAGTAAAAAAATACTAATAAAGAAATTGTCTTTCTCAGCTGAAGTGGACATGAAGTGTTTTCAGCTGGGCTCTCAAAATGCAAGTTTTTGGCTGATCTATATGTACAGGGTAACTGTAACCTGGATATTGGGATTGTGTGTGTTAATCATGTAAATTTGGAGAGAATATTTGCTTTTCTCCACTCAAATCCATTAAAGGCAAGTTCTGTGAGCAGCTTAAAGCACCAGCACCATGGAGGTGTCAGAGCCTGTAAGCACGGGAGAGAAAAGCCAGACTTGTTTGGTAATGGGAAATAGAAATGAAGTGCTGATGTGGGGAAGGGGCTTAATATAAACTAGCTGAGGTCACCAAAGGGATGGTGGGAACAACCTCAGCTCAAATGCTTTCAGTGCTGTATTGTACTTGGAGGATTGTGTTTTGAGAAATACTGGATTGTTTTAATAAAAGCAATTGAGTTATTACAGAGAAGAAATGAAAAGCAGCTCTTTTAAATGGATGGATACGTTGGGGTTGATGCCGTATCTATTTGTTACTTAAACCCCAAAATAGGTTTATAATGTAAGACAATTTTCTTTTGAACTGTCAGTGACTGAACACAAAGAATTGTCCAGAGCTGCTTTAGACAGTGGTTATAGGAGCTGTGTTGGTGTGTAGCACTCACCTGCAATGAAGGCTTTGCTTAATGCTTGTGGAGAAAATAGGACCTGGCAGGCTAACTCTGCCTTGGGCCAGCACTGAGTGGCTGCTCTGTGAGCATTGCCCTGTGCTGTCAGGGTCCTTGGGCACTCTCTGAGGATACATTTGTGATCTATACAGTCACCTTTTACAAGTTCACCCTGTTTGTGGTCGCTGGTCTGGTGCTGGGAGATAGATTGAATAGAGCCGTTAACACCAGGTGACTCCTTACCTCAGCCCAGGAGCTGCCAATTCCTCTTCTGCTTCCCTATTCCTAAAGTCGCTGTCCTCAATGGACATTGTGATTCCCCAAGTGCTGACAAGGCAGAGGATGGCAGTCATTGTGCCACCGTGTTTCTGTTTTACAGCTCACAGCTGCAGTTACTAATGACATCTGTCTGTTCAGTCCTCCTGTGCATTATACCCAAGCGCACTTAACATATGTCAAGAAGGAGCTTGGCTTTTAGGCTGTGGTGGGGGAACCATTGGTTCATAGATGAACAGGGAAGATGCAAGATGACAACCTGGAACATCCTGTCCTTGCAGCAGGCAGGTAGCAGTGTAACGGGGTGCTCTGTGCTGTGAACCGTTGCGCATGGTGTGAGTACTCCTGCACACAGGATTAATTGTCCAGGATTTGTCTAACCTCATTTCCTGTAGAAACCTCCTAGCTGAATTGCTGCTGCTGCTGTTCTGTGTTCCAAACCCATCTGACTTGGAGCAGAGAACTTAATTCTACTCTTCTGGACTGTTGCACCACCTTTAATTGATCCTTATAATGCTTAAAACATTTTGGCACTAATTTCCTCTTAAAAGCTTATCTGGACTCCTGGCGGTGTGAACTTCCATGGTTATCAGCTGGAGACCTCTAAAATCTTGGCAGAAATCCTGATTGCCTGAAGGGTGGGGATTATCTTCCTGCATGCGTAGACCAAAATGACCTCTCTGTGTCACAAAAAAGTTGGGAACATAATTAGAAGAGTTTGGGGAACCAACTGGTTTTGTTTTCCTAAATCCTGAAGTTTCAGCTGAAAGTGTATATGGGGGTCCTCACAGAATGTAAAATTGAGTTCTGGTTATTTCTGGTAATTTCTTGCATAAAAGTGAATTTCTACTGGTGTCTTTTAGATGTGTTTTGAGCAACTTCAAAGTACTGTTACAGTAATGAAGCAAAGATGAAGATTTGACTGATTTTTATCAGGAGGGATTCTTGAGAACCGATTGAGCTTCATGCCATTGCTTTCAGCTTATGTGGTGATGGTGACTTCAGTAAAAGAGCCAAAGCCTGCATGTCATTTAAATTTTGATGACCCAAAAGTGTTTTTTTAAAGACTCTTGGAATAGGAAATGCCCATTTATCCATTTATGCTTTGTCCACACTGCAGTGTTGTACCCTGATATGAAGGATTGCTGATCAGAGGAAAGCAACTACAGCGAGCTCTCTTTCCAAGTAAGCACCCAGCAGTGTGTGTGATGCTGTTTTACCTGTGCTGCTGGCAGTGCCTTACTCCCAGCACTGCAGATGAAGCTCCGGTGCTCAGCTTCTTACTGAGCTCCTGGGAGCATTGCTGGGGTCGGGCAAACTCCTTCATTTACCATCTGTTCTGGTTTATGGCTGAGAGCACATGGCAGTACAGGATGGGAGCCCTAAATATTTATGCAGAGCTGTGAGATGAGGCTCCTAGAGCCAGTGCTTTAGAGTCATTAGCTTAGAAAGAGGTTTAGGGAAAGGCATGACTTGCTCTTGTGTAATGAAGAGAGCACAGGTAGGGTCATGGCCACTGGATCTAAGTTCCATCCAAGTCTCTGGGTTTAATCCTTCCTACTGAATGGCTTTAGGGACTTCCAGCTGAGTGCTATATTTTTCTTCTTGGAAGCCGTCTTCAGAAGCATCCGGTACTCTTTGTGGGTTAAGCCCAGGTTCTTAGACAGAGGCTAGGATTAGCAATGAAATAAATGGGAAGCCATAGTTTGGACACAGCCAGCAGTTCATTAGAAAGCAGAAAAGGGTGGCAGAAAGCTACTTGCAGTTCCAGAATCGCTACTGTCGCCTTCTTCCAGCTGCAAAGAAAAGCATGTTATCAGAGAAATAAAGACATTAAACTTGTCTGCCTTTGGGTTGCCTCAGCTTTTCGGAGGAGGCAGCCAGCATTTGGGTGCTGCATCCTTGCCTGCTGTCCTCTTGGCCATGCTCAGACCTTGTGTCAGTGTGCTTTCTGAAACGCAAGTACAAGTTTGTTCATGAAAACTCATTGCCTGCTCTTGTTCATGGTTGCCACTTCACATTGGTGCAACTGGTTAGAAAAGTGGCCTGAGAATGGCAGCAGAGTCTTAATGAAGGTTCCTCTGCTCATAGGCCTTCAATGGGTGTAATTACTTGGCAGTAACTTCTTTAAACCTTATTTGAATTAAAGGTACATGTTTTGGCTGGTTATGTCACCGCTGTATTAGTGAGGAATGCAGGAGAGAGTGCTAGCTTGCATTAACTGAGCTGCCTTAATCCTTTGTAACCATACTTTTTAGTATGTTACTGTCTTACAGAGAGAAAAAACATTTGCCCAGGGGACAGCAGAGTTCATCCTCAGCATCTCTGCGTAAGGGCAATATTCTTTGTCCTTATTAAGGACAAAGAAAGTTCTTAGTAAGTGGGTGTTGAGAATTAATAACGTGTAATTCTGCATAAATACTCGGGGAACTGTCTGTATCTTAAGTCTGAGGTTTTATAATCCTGTTTCCTACAGCCCCCTCAGTGTGTGGGTGCAGAAGGGGTTCAACGCCTGACACAATGTTTTAATGGTTTCATACAGCCTTCAGCCCAGATGTTGCACTAAAAACCCCTCTTGTCTGAGCAGTGACTCCAGAGCACACACCTCTCACGTTCGTTGTCCAGGTCAGCACAAAGACTGTTCCTTGCCTGTGTATCTTTGCTGTTGTGACAAAAGGGAAATTAGCTTAACCTTGACACAGGTGATAATGTCAATAAACCTCACCATCACCTTCCCTTCCCTTGTTTGTTCAACATTATCACAGATCATTTTACTGACGTACTTGGGTTTATATCCTTCTCCTATTAAGACACTTCCTAACATCTTTGGCCAAGGGGATCTTTATTTAAAAAACAAATAAAAAACAACCAACAACTGCGAGACAATAGCAGATTTAATCTTCATAAAGCAGCAGGGCCTTTGCTTCCCTGGGAATATTTGTGAGCTGTGGCTTTTCCAGATTTTGGGCATAGCAATTTTTCTTTTGGCTTTTTCAGATAATCTTTTTCCCCCCCTTTCTGACTCATCAGAGTTAAGATGTGCTCCGTGGTCACTGCGAGAGCCTTTTGCAGATGCACTTTGTCTTGCTGCATTTTCCTGGGCCCAGCTGGAAGCCACCTCTGATCCTGTGGAATAGTGAGGTTCGCTGATGGTAGCATCACTGCTGCATGTGCTTGTGTTCAGGAGAAACTGTCCACATGGTTTCTTATCTTTTCTAGGCCAAAAATAACACCAGAGCTCCTGCAGCCTTAAAGAATTAGCTTAATTTCAGAACTGGAAAGTAGGGTGAAGATGAAAAGGATATTTCAAAATATATAAAATAGGACCTGGGTGCCCAAGCATTAGGATGAAAGAGCTTAGTCTGGAGCTCTGGGTGGTGAATCTGAAGTGTTCGTGATGATCTTCTGCATGGACTCTACTGCAGGGGCAAGACTCTGCTCAATTCCAGGTCTGCTCACATTGAAACCAAGCGGTACAGTCCTGACAGGGGAACTGCAAGCAAAGAAGGTGGAAGGTGAGGGCGGTGTCCTTTTCCTTCTGGTTGTGATGTGGCTCCTCCAGGTGCCTGATGTTGCTCTGCAGAAAGCGGGTCGTTTCGGAGTCCACGGCATCTGCTTTGTGCCATCTGCCCTCGCGGTTCCTGGTGCAGGGGAAGTGTGAAATGTGTAACCCCATGTGTTCTGGTAGGTGGTCAAGGCCTTCTCCCTTACAGAAAATGCCTTGTTTCTGTTCAGCCAGCACAAAGGCTCTTTTATAGTTGCTTGGCTATACATCTGTCGAGGTGCCTCAGACTGTTAGCACTGGTTACTGTTTGAGGTATGCAGGCTCTGAGGCTGTGATGTACAGTGATATGTTGTTTATATGTTGCCTCCCTTTCCTTTTGAGGGTAGAGAGCTGTGCTGTGTCCTGCCCTGAACAAAGCTGGTGTAGTTATGTTATGGAGCAGTAGTGGTAGATGGGTTCTCCTGTTAACAGCAGGACTGGAATCTGTTTCACACTTCGAATGAAATGTCTGAATTTAGCAATGTGACTGCAGGACAATAGAACTTTCTCTGGGGGAAAGTGTGTTGAATTTCTGCTCCAGAGACAGACCGGGCTTGAAAGACAGCGTATGCACCAGCACAGAGGGACCCCTGTCCTTCACAGGGCACTTAACAACTGGAAAAAACCCGGACTTCCTAAAGCTTTTGAACTCTGTTTCAGCCTCTGGATTAATTTCCCATCTTCTCCCCCTCCTGCCTTGATATTTTTTCCCCTGCACATGTCCTTGTGCTCATTTCACAAAGAGACTTTGCTGAAACCAGTCCTGCCCAGAAATGCATACTCATCTTTTGAAATGTAGGGGAAGGAGTGAGAGGAGGCTTTGTAAACTGACAACGTTCTGGTGAGTTCTGAATCTCTGATGTTTGTCTCCTTTGGCTTTCAGACATCTTAAGGTTTGCCACCTCTCGGCTCCCGTGTTTGCTTTTCTATGTGTTGGGTTTTATTCTACCCCCACAAAGCTATCTGACAGCTCTTCAGTTCCAGGCCCAAATAGCATTCTGATGCTGTCACTGCTGGCTTCTTGATTCAAAGTAGAGTTTTGGTGGAAAACCAGCTTTTAATCAAATTATCGTGAGATGGGTCTCATGGGATAAAGGAAGAGCACAAGAGGAATGTGCCCCATTTCACGTAAGCTCTTTTGCTTTGACGTTGGTGTTTCCTTCTGCTCCATTAGCGTGGATAAATATTGAAATCTGGTAGATGAGTGTGGCAAAAGGTGACTTGGAACATACCAGTGACCTTCCCCTCACCGAGTCCCCATCCCTCGGGAACAGCAGCTCTGCCCTGCCCAGGCCCTGGCGTCAGCTCCCAGCTCTGGCTTGTGAACATGTGCCCATACTTGCTCTCCTCTCTGGGGAGTATTTCTCATTGAAGAGTTGTTTAGGCTTTGAAGATGCATTTAGGCTTCTTGTGGCCTCTTTCACAAGAGGGTGAGAAGTTACTTTTCAACTTAATTTTAGCCTGGCTGTCATTCTCAAGCGAGCTTGAAGAAGTGTGGTTTTGACCTTGCTCGCAGGGAAACTTGGAGGAACCTGGTTTCCCACTACATTGGGGGAACTGTTACCTCGGGTCTAGAATTTTGTGCTTCAGCATCAAAGCCCTTTGCAAACCTTTCCCATGCTCCTTCCGCCACAGCTCTCCCAGCATGGCATGGGGTTATCCCCAGGGCACAGGAGGAGGCATCGTCAGGGTAAGGTGCAGAGTGTAAGAGGTCCTGACTGTGTCCTGCAGCCAAACCACACCTTCCCTCCCCTCTTTCACCAGTCACTTCAATTAAAATTCCACAGTCAGGGCTGCAGGGAGGTGAGGCAGGAGCAGACTTGTTTTCAGCAGGGAGAGGGAGAACCAAATTTTCTGCCAGAATGGGCCTTTTCTGACAGTGGGCTCAGGAAATGTCCCTCCCCACTAGTGCAGTGCAGAAAAGTCACAGGTGGAAACTGCAAAAATAATCAGCATTGTCTCCTTCAGTTCCCAGAGGGCATCAAAGTGGGAGCAAACTAAGCTGGAAGTGAAGAGCCCTGCAGACAAACCTGTGGTTCTCCACATTCTCCATCAGCCTCTCTGAACCGTGGCCCAGAGCACCCGTGGAAGATGATTTCTCAATCAAGCAGGGGGGAGCTGCTGGCAGGGGTGCGGACGAGCTGCTTTGCTGGCACCAGGGAACAAAGTGGAGGAATGGGGAAGAACCTCCTGAAGGTGAAAGGTGGTGGAAGCAGGAGAGTCAGAGTGAAACCCTGGGGGGGTTTATGAGTGTGGTGGAGTCCAAGCAATTTCAAATATTCTAAGCAGAGGTCCCATGAGTAGAGATATGAGGGGAACCAAATTCCTTTGGCATTTGCAATATCAGGCTGGCTAAAGTAACTGCTCTTGTGCAACGCTCTTGCTGAGTGGTTATGGAGCAGATGTTGCTCCTTTTATAACTGCTGTTCACAGTGAACCAGTTTCTCTCCATGAGGGAGAGTCCGGGTGCCTGTGTAAACCCAGGGAGCTGTTTTACAGGTGCTCACCAT
The DNA here is from genome assembly GCF_004027225.2 of Strigops habroptila. Classification (NCBI taxonomy): domain Eukaryota; kingdom Metazoa; phylum Chordata; class Aves; order Psittaciformes; family Psittacidae; genus Strigops; species Strigops habroptila. Next base: position 3,276,321 of record NC_044285.2, read on the forward strand.
TGCAGAGGGCCAACACTGTCATAAAAGGTGAGGTTGGAAGTACTGAGACTGGAGGAGAAGTACTCACTTGCTGAAGAAACCATCTCCTTAAGGAGCGTGAGGACAATGTGAACCTGAAATGTGCTGAATCTTAGTCGCAGGCAGGTTCTCTAATGAGAATATGGGAGTGTGTGGTGGCGACAGACTGAGATATTTTTTCAGAAAGTAAATTGGTTTAAAGTGCAAGTAAGCAGTAAAATGTTACAAGGCGCAAGCTGAGGAACAACCTGCTGTTTTCTCTGGCTCTTGCTGTGGCACAGCTTTAATCCTTTAAGCTGGAAATCATATCTGATGGGCTACAATAATCTTATTTTTTTCTAGCAGTAGAACTCCCCTGTTTCAGTCTCCCCTAGGCAAGGAGGAATACCTGCCAAGAAAGCAATACACTCTGAGACTCAGCTGCATTGGCACGCCAGCAAAACCATCCTGCGCTTAAGTGACAAGCATAATGCTGATGGCACATGTTCTGGTGTGGCATCTGCATGAAATCTAAGTGGGAACACTCATGCCTCTGACTGATGGCCAACACAGAAAAACCCCTGAGCAGCCTGCATTGTAGCTGGTATGATTTCATGCCTAGTTACCATGCAAAACAGTCAACTCTATGCAAAAACTGATGTTTGAAAGTGACTTCTTAGAGTATGTTTTCTTCCTGTCCAAGCAGAGAGTGTGCAATGAAGATCAGTGGCTTGGGTTTTGTTTTCTTTGGGAGCCGATATAACATCACTGCTTGTCTTTGTGTCTGCCTCTCTTTGTGCGGTGGGACAAAAAAGTTGTGTCCAGTTTGGGGTTGGTGCCAGTTCTATCAATATGATGATTATATGCATAAGAAAGGAGCTGCAGTGGTTCTTGTGGTGCCTCGATGGTAAATAATAGTGAAATATGGCTGTATCTTAATCTTCTAGTTAGACTCCCTCAATTGCCACACATTGGAAGGCACCCCTGTTCATGTTGGTGTGTGTGTGTTCATGCATGCTGTGGTTAGCTAAAGTAAATGTTCACATCCTCGCGTGTGCTGGAGTATAACAGAATCATTGTAAAATATTCCAAACCCTGTTCCTGAGCATTGTCACTTGGACGATGCTATCACAGGGGGTTTTATTTCCTTACTTTTTAGTCCTGAAGTGTTTTGCAGAGGTGCTGCAGTCCTTTCTCCATCAGCCTTTGGGGATAAAACCATAGCTATAACTTTGAAACTTGGAAATATCCGTACAGACTCAGTCCTGCATCTCGCACCAGACAGGAATGAGCACTGAAAGCTAAACTGAGCCCATTGATATGTTGATGATCAGTACTTTTTTCTTTCTGATTAACATTCAACCTGTGTCTTCTATAACGTTTCAAACAAACCATGGGATTGTCCATTCTTCCTGGATCCAGTCGCCGGGTGGATTTGAGCCCATCCTGCCGGAGAAGTCGCTGGTGGTCTGTCCTGTTAGGGCAGTATCCATGTTTGCCTGTGGTGCTGTGGTAATATGTATGATCCAGTTTGGGATCCCTCCCGGAGGGATGGGGAGGAGAATGGGAAGAATGTAACTCCCACGGGTTGAGATAAGAGCAGTCCCGCAACTAAGGTATAGCACAAAACCACTACTGCTACCACCAATGATAATAACGATTAGTGAAATAACAAGGGGAGAGGATACAATTGCTCAGCACCCGCCGACCGATACCCAGCCCGACCCGAGCAGTGATCTGGGCCTTCCGGGTAACTCCCCCCGGTTTATATACTGGGCATGACGTGCTGTGGTATGGAATACCCCTTTGGCTAGTTTGGGTCAGGTGTCCTGTCTCTGCTTCCTCCCGGCTTCCCCTCCTCCCTGGCAAAGCATGAGACTGAGAAAGTCCTTGGTTGGAATAAACATTACTTAGCAACAACTAAAAACATCGGTGTTATCAGCGTTTTTCCCAGGCTGAAAGTTAAAAAACACAGCACTGCACCAGCTACTAAGCAGGAGAAAAATGACTGCTATAGCTGAACCCAGGACAGTTGGTTTTCATTCCCAGAGAGTCATCCTGAAGGGCTGAAGGTGACTGACAGCGTGGAGAGAGTTCCTCTGTGTTTGATCTGGTGCAACATGGAGTCTGTAATCCCATAAGGATTGCTGTGTCCCTGCTGGGAGCCCGGGCGTTGTGCAGAAGGTGCAGAGGGCTGTGTGCTGCAGCCTTTGCCTTGGAGATCTTGCGTGCCAAGAGGTTTGAGAGCAGTGCAGTAAGTGGCAGGACACCACACAGCACCATGGGCAGCATTTAGTGAGCAAGAACAGATGCAAGATAGAATATTCTTAATGATATTTTAAGTTAAACCAAATTCAATTTAGACACGCAACTTGGTAAAGAGAGAACTTCCTGTCTGTGCTTTAGGAGGGCTTCCTGGCTGCCCTCTTGGTCAAGCTGGCTGCTTTGGGTCCCACTTATCTGCCCTGTTTGCCTTGTTGCCTCCCATGGGTGCTGCCATAGGGTGGCCACCTTGGTTCTCCCATGGATCAAGAGTGGGTTCCCTGTAGGAGCTCTGCTGGGAACCCCAGCCACAAAAGGAGGCAGGCCAGTGGGCCAGCAGGCTCGCAGAGGTACATCTGTGGAAGATACTTGAACAAGGCAGATAGCATTGGGAAGTCTGGCATGTTCCGTCCTGCGCCTTTGCTGTAAGTGGCCAGCTTTGGGCAGTTGTCCTTTAATCTTTGAGACTGGGGACTCAAACGTACTGGTTAAACCAGGCCGGGATGGCAAACCTCCCGCTGGAAGGTACAGCAAATGTCATACCAGCCTCCCGAAAGGGTAAGATGAAGGATCTGTGTCGGGTGGCCAAACACAACTTCCCTCCTGCCCCTCCCCAGCACTTTGGTTGAAGGTCAAGGCTGAGAGGTCTGCTCTTCATGCCAGGGTAGCCTGGGAAACTTCTTGCCCTGCAATGCCAAGTGAGAGTGGGAAATTCGTAACATCTGAAGGGGAATTGAAACAGGAGAGCATCCAGAGGGTGCTGGGGCACCTTCATCTGGGGATTGTACCTTTCCAAACAGAGCTTCATCTGGTGAGTAGATCCCTCCTTGCCCAAACCACAGCAAATTTAACAGAATAACAGTTTGGAGAGATACTAAATCACTGTATTTCTGTCTTCTATTTGTGGGGAACTGCTAGAGCGATTAGAGATTTGCACGTATGCATTTCAGAGAGACATATATATGTGTATGTGTGTATATATATACACACACATATGTATGTATGTGCACCCCTGTTCCCTGAAGGGGGAAGATCAGTGGTGAGGAGATGCTTTCGCAGTGGTTCTCTTACATGTTTTCTCTCAGAGCTCTTGGGAGCTGGAGTTGTCAGGAGGAGCAGGGGCAGACTTACGTGTGAGGCTCATCAAGGCTTTATTCCTCGCTCTGCAGTGAAGATGACCTTGCTGGCTTGATTGATTTAGGTTTGCTGCAAATCTCTACTCAGCAGGCTGCAGGAGGAAGCTGCTGACAGTGTCTCCAGGTAACAGGCATAAAACCCCAAGTGATTATAATGTTATTTCATTTATAACTGAATGAAAGACGTAGGGGATGGCAGCCACAGAGCAGTTACTTGAAAGGGCAGGCAGGCAGCTCTGCTTTGAGGGAGAAGAGGGAAGGCTGGGGAGTGGCTCACGCTTCCCAGTGCTTTCCATAGGCACAGCTCAGGAAATGAGCTTTTTTCTTTCCGCGTTTTAAAAAAGGGATTTCTAGGAAATGCAGGATGAAGTGGTCTTTGTTTGGACTGGCCACACAAGTCCCTCACGAGCAAGCACTTTGTCATGCCCGTTAGGCTGTGATGAGTGATGTATTACAGTAGCAGGTTTGTTACTCTGTGTAACTGCTGCTGCCTTTACAGCCAGAGAAAACCAGGCAGTGAGCTTGCTTGAAGCAGGTCAGTGCTAAATCTGCTGTTAAAACCCTTTCAGGGGAAATCCTTGTGGCAGGAGGCTTTCACGTTTATTAATTGGTCTTATTTCTCTACCTAGTGAAAGATGTCTTACATCATTCCGAAAGTAAAGAACCAGGTCCAGGTAAATGTATATTTAATGAGATAACATTATACTGAAAGAAAACTATTGTAGCTATACAGAAATATCTTAGAAATGCCTTTTGCAGTCATAAAATGGAGCGAAGATGTATTTTTTTTCCCCTCTTGCATTCCCTCCTCCCCCCAGCAAACCTTGCTGAGCGTGTCTGGGCAATGAATGTTCTTTATGGGGGTGAACACACAATCTCGAAGGTTAAACTTGCTCTGTAAGGTGTTTGCACTCAGATAAAGCTCTTTTATATATGACATTTCCTGCATTATAGCAATAAGCTTTTTAAACAAAGTGTTTAAGGAAGACTTAACTTCACATAAGGAAGGCTTGTATGCATGTAGCTCCAGCTTCCTTTTTAAAATATCAATGTCACTTAATGCCCTTAACACCTTCCTCAGCACTGCTGCCAGTCCCTTCCCGTGCCTTGTGTGTGGGGTATTCATGAGCTTAGTGGGTGCAACCAGCCAGTTCTTGCTGTTGTGAGTCTGGGGACTGCCTGTCCTGCCTGTGGTAAAGGTATTTCTTCATGTACTCCCCAAGCTGTGCATCAACCCCTTTGCTACAACAACGGCCTCCAGTTTGTAACTCACTGAAGAAGCCTCTCAGTCAAGGAGAACTTCATCTGAGTCGAAACTCAACACAAGGCTTTCGCAGCACATCTCTGCCAGGAGGAGCCTATACATATTGTATTTGTTAAAAAAGTCCTTTTATCCATTCAGGAGCATCACCCTTTGGACTCCACCTGCAATGCATGGCCATAGCACAGTGGTGCTCCCTTTGCTTGCTGTGAGCAGCTGCATGCCCACTTCCTGGCTGGAGACTCTCCTCTCCATGCAGTTAGTTGCCTTTTTCCTCTATTTTTCCCTCTTTCTTTTTTTATTTCTCTTACAGATAGGCTTTGGCCACTGCTTTTAAAATTGCTCAGATTTCCATCTTGGCCACACGAGGCTGACCACTGAAGCAACTTGCTTTTAATGCTGTTCAGGATGTGTCTTTTAAATCCTACTTTTTCTTTCCTTCAGTCAGGTCTACAAAGAATACTCTGTTTTATGTGCTTTATATGTATGATTTCTTCTTAAAGGACGACTCATTTCCTCTACTTTAGAGGTATTTTCTTAAATCTGTCACTTCCTGTCTCTTTCTTGGCTGTCCCATTTGCCAGGTTGTACATTTTTTGGGAACGGTTCTGCTCATTAACTTCTCGGATCCTTTGGGAATTGCGTTTTGCCCAGGCGAGGTGAAACTCCGTTTTCTTTCTCTGGCAAGAAATATTTGATGATTAATTTAATTACTAAATTGGCTCCTAAGCAGAAGCAGGCTTGGAAAACTGAAAGGGAATTAATCATGCCGCTTAACAGAAGGGACTTGAAAACGTGGAGGTTGCACTAAAGACGTCAGTGCAAACCAAGGTGCACTGTAGCTAACAAGCTTGTAGTATTTTATCATGCTTCCTTTGATTTCTTGCTGGCTTTCACTGCTTTTTGCCAGCTTGAGGAACAGGCTGTTCTCTCCCAAGAAGAGAGAGCAAAGTTTTTCATCTCTGGAGAGCGCTAGCTGGTTCTAAGGGAACAAACTCTGAGATTTGGAGTGAACACCTGAAAATACAACACAGGGACAGCCGCAGACGAGGCATGCAGGTCCTTCTGTGGCTTTTCAGAGATTAAAAATGTGGTCCACAAGCTCTCTTATAGGTTTGGAGAGTTCAGATGTATTCCAGGACCTGGTACATGATTGATCAGGAGAAAAAGCTCTGATCCACTTCTTGTAGCCTCATTGCTCATGGACCTTCATCCTTCACCTGTCCTGCAGCAAAGGGCTGGTTTTGCGCCCTGGTTCTTTATGCAGAACCAGCCTCAGACTTCTGAATGTTTTTCTTGAACTTTTTACAGACATGTCTCCATCCATTTGAACTCTTTAATGTATGCACAATAAGAAATGAATTCTGATGTAACAGAGAGCTCAGTTCAAAACAGCAAGTGCTGGATCAGATCACATTTAAGATTATTTAATTTATTTATACTAAAAGTGAAATACAGTTGAGTTACAAGAGCTGCTCCTAAATAAGACCTGGCATAAGGTTGATTTTTGCTCTGATGTAAATGATGTAACTTGATCAGGTAGTGAAGTGATGCTGATTTACATCAGCTAAAGATTAGGCTTTGAAATCTTGTATGTGACTATGTGCAAGTACTGCAAGGAAACAGTAAGGTCTAAAGGATGGTTTTGTTCAGTATTTTATTAAAGCAAATTGACTCCCATTTGGAAAAGCTGCTGCCTGCAAGCCTACATGTCTTAGGGTGAGCTCAACTTCATGGACTCCAAAGGCATTATTACAACTTCTGTAATTACCCAAAATAGCTGTTCTGTGCGTAAGATTGGCATGACATTAAAGCTCAGTGTCTTGGGCTTTTGCAGGACTAGGCTCCAGTAATGACTCTTCCATTATCTAGATGGAATCTCCCTTTGAAATGCATAAAGTGCTTTAGAAAGCACGGGGCCGGGGTGTAAAATGTCTCATTTTTATTAACCATGTAAGATCTGCTGTTGGTAGGAGGTGTCAGGTCTTGCATATCCTGTGACTTGGGAAGAAATGAGAATTCAGGGAGCAAATTCTGTGTTTGGAATGGTAGAATCAATTTTATTATGGGTTGTTATCTGTTCGGCCTGCTGTTTCCATTGGCAGAGGGAGAGATTAGCACTGTCATGGCAGTATGAAGATATTAAATTTGATGTTTGGAGGTTGAATGAAGTGGAGGAAAGAAATGAGAAATTATGGATGTGACAAATGTTCTTACATAAGTACAACCACCAAAGTTACTTCATACACGAATAAATGACAGTTCTTATAAAATGCACATCTAACAGTGAGGTCTCCAAGATGACTGTAACTTGAAGAAATACTTTCCTGCAACCCCTAGATAAAGACATGGACTTTTTCTGCACCGTTTGCCATGCTTTAATTCAGGCATGCAAATAATGACTGAAGAACCTTCTTTCTTTAGTGCAGGAAGTATTTTCTGAAGAACAAACTCTGATTGGTATCAGCATTGTATTGAACATGGATCTATCCTTTGAAACCCCTTTTTTCGCTGCTTAAACTGCCTCCAGTTGCAAATCTTCTACTGAAGTTTAATTAGTTTTGCATTTGTTTTTCAGTAAATGTTACTAATCTGAGAACTGCAGCCTATGAATCATTTTTCCATTATTTATATAGCAATTAAGCACAGCCAATATAAATGTGTTTGGTTTTGAGCATTGGTTTTTTTTTTAGTGTATCAGATGTGGTTCACACCATCGTGCTGTACCACTGCCTGGTTTGGTACTTACACAGCTCAAGTTAAGTTACCTCGTGTGTGTTGTCACACAAATTGAGATCTAAAATGCCTGACTTGTAAGTATGCATTAACATATGCACAAATGTGTGAACGCTGTCCTGCTGAAGTGCTGGTGGAGCACTGGGGGTCTGGTGTGGGCTTTGCCCTGCAGATGGGGAAAGGAAGAGGGAAAAATACGCAGTAAAATAGAAATCTCCCAACTGGAATGGGGCAGGGTGGTTTTGTAATAGAAAAAAGCAATGGGACTTGAGATGATGTCTGTAAACGTTACTTTTCCTCTCCCTTGAAATCTCAAGGGAGAGCTCAAGACTTCCTCTGCTAGCCCTGGAAGTGCTGTGTTCTGGATGTTTCTGTGCATCACAACCACTTTTTCAGTGACTTTTTCATTCATCACTTGGGAGATCTGTTTTTCCCCTTTAAGTTAACAACCAAATAGTGTCTTGTCTTAGCATCAGAGAATACCTTGTTTACAGTGTTAACCAGTCCCTTCACATTTAGATTTTTGCTTTACAATTATTTGTAAACATTTTAGTAGATCATGCCTTGACATTACTCTTTCCTTTGTCTGTCCATGATCTGCTGTATGCTTGGGTGGTTTGTTGCTGTGTTGGGGTTTCCCCTTATCTCTTCCTAGTTTCACAGCCAGTTTCCTGGCAGGAACATCTTCAGAAGGTGCAGCGTTGGAGGAAATATGTGATTCTTAGCTCCCCGGCCCTGAACATGAGGACACCATTAATACATCCCAAAGCAATCGCCTTTTTACTGCACTGGTGATGAAATTGCTTTCTAGCCCACAGTGTAAGATATAAAACCACTGTTGCTCTGCTTTTGTGGGAAGGTCCTTCATGGGCCATTAAACATAATGGTCCAAATGCAATCTCCAGCTCAGGAAACACTTTGACTGCTGTCTGCTGCAAGCTAGAAAGCAGTACAGGGGCAAGGACCATCCCGTATCTGCCCTGCTGCTTGGCTGCTTCCTGGAGGAACTCACAACTGCCACTGTCAGACCAGACATTACCCAGGTGGGGTTTGAATCCGGCGCAGTGTGGCTGCTCTATGTTTATGTTCTTGAGCTCCTTCTGGTGCTGCCTCTGTCTTACTGAGTTGTCCCAGTGGTTGTCCAGCTGGCTTGTAAATTCTGAGTGCATGTCATCTAGTTTCACTGCAGCAACAGAACAAAATGAGATGAAGTCCATTAACTGTTTCTCTGACTCTTTTTTCCCAGCACTGTGAGTGTCTCTGTTTCATGAGGAAAAATAGTGAAGGCTTTTACTGGCTTGGTGTCAACTTTTGGTTTCTTCTGCCATATTTAAGTGATGGGCCCCTCTCCAGAGCTTTCCCTCCCCTGGGTGGGTTTGTGTCACTGCTGCTGTGCAAGCTCTTGGTGATGTTGGTGTCTTAAAGAGCATTGCTCTTTAAAACTTGTACTGCTATTCTGCATGCTGGGGCGATCTCCCATGTACCCATTTCTCCACAGGTTTTAATTTCTGGTGCTTTTCAATCTTTTCCTGCAACTAAATGACTTGTGTGCAGTTTTCTTTTTGGTTGTATGGATTTACACTGCTCCAGCTCTGTGCTTTGCACTGAGGAGAGGCATTCAGTTTACTACAACCCATTTTCCTCCTCTTATTGTCACCTGGAGGATCTTCTGAGCTCATTTAACAGCCTTCAACCTCTACTTTGTACCTGTTAATATTTTTCTTTGGATTCCTACTGTCCTCTGGAGCATTGCCTCTTACTAATTGAGAGTTAATGCTAAGTAGGGCAAACATTGTAAAGGGCAGCTTTTCCATGAAGAGCCTCTTTAATTGCCAGTGGGAGAGGTTTTTATCTGTAGTGTTTCCTTTCCTTTGCTTAATGCAGGTTTAAGTATTGCCCTTCCTGCTGGTAGATGAAAATACTTTAATGAAGGTTAGTGCTTTGTATTTGAAAGTAGTGGATAATGAACCTTCATGGTGTAGGATTATTTTTGGTATTAGGGAAAGAAATGGGCATGCAAATGTATGTATTCCAGTGATATCCAGCTTAAGCCATTCAAGCACTTCTGTGATGTTGGTGATTGTCTTTCATTTGCTTTGAGGGAAAAGATTACTTGGAGATAATAGACCAAAGGGATCCTCCTGTATTAGGGAATACTAAGAAATGTTGAGTCAGTGGTTTCCGTTTGTACCTCGCTGGATTTTGGCAGATTTGCAAGCAGCATGCTGCGTGATTGCCCATACCCGGTACCAAGTTGAGTGTGTGCTGTCTCCTGGTTTTCACCATCAGATCTTGTGTTTTCCCCCTCCTCCTCTGTGTCCTGGGAATGTGAAGTGTTCAGTAGAAAATTTCCTTGACCTTGGTGTGATGCTAAATCTTGTTGTCAGTTGAACTTTCCTATTTATAGATGGGGTTGGGTTGCTTTTAACTAGAACGCCTTCTTTTGTTTCCCTCCTCTTCCTTCCCATTAAATCTGCTCTAGCCTTTACAGCACTCCAAAGGGCACTGTGGCAGAGGGGAAACACCTGAGCAATGCAACATGAAGCCAAGAGCTTTAAAAATCTGAATTAATATCCTTTCTTAAAGAAATGTGGCCTGGGGCTAGACGTGTGCAGGTGGGAAAGACACATCTGCTTTTTCTACTGCTGTCTAATGGTTTAAGAACAGTGCCTTGGCTGTTCATTTCTCTGGTGATCGGTACTAGTGATGAATCAGGGTTTCTGGCTCTTTTTGTCCTGTTTGTGTTTCTTCTCCCTCCCGTGGGAAACCTTTCCATGTTTCAAACAGTCTCATAAGGCTGGTTAAACTGTGCCTAACCTTCAGAGCTGGCTGTGACCCTTGTGGCCAGGAAAACCCCAGCGGTGTCAGCCCACATGAGGTGGGTGCAGTGCTTCCCACTTGCTGGCTTGGCCCTGCCAAGGGATGAGCCACCTTCTCATTCCCGTCACTCCTTGGGAACCCAACCCGTTGGCCTCCTTGTTGTGCAAGGGAGGTGTTAGACAGCAGGTTAAGGCACTTCCGAAATGTGCCTCGCAGGCACATGCGAGGAGTGCAATGAATATTTAGCGTCTCAGAAAAATTGCTTGGAAGTTGTCACACCAAGTGCTTAGTTCTCAGCCACATGAGCTCTCTGAGCTGGCTGGTCCCACAGCTTCATGTGCCAGCGCTCAGAGAAGGAAGATGGGTCTCTTCTAGCAGTGTCACCTGCGTCTTAAATAGGCTCAGCCTGCTCCTGAACCTGAGTGGTCTTTCCCTGCTGCTGCGCTTATCCCAAAGCAGCGATGGACCTGACCTGCTGAAGCAATCTAACTTGAAATGATAGCTCATCAAAACTAGATACCCCTTCAGTGCTGGCCAGGGAAGTAGGGCACCTTCCCCTGCCTCCCTGAACCTTTCATGTGTTCAGAAAGTGATTCCTTTGGTATGAATCCATATCGGTATTAGTTTTAAACCAACAGCTTAAATTTAATTAGGCTTTTGACAGAGACAAACTTTGTGATTTGAGCTCTCCTGTAGTAGTTAATTTTCCAAGCATTTTGTAGATGCTTGGATGTCACTTATTTCAGACTGCGAAATATCTTTGTGGAGTCCTTTCTATCTCTGGTATCATTCCAGTCATCTTACCTTGGCTTTAAAACTATAGGCACTTTGGAGGTTTGGCTGGTGTTCATTCCAGCTGTGCACTGCTCATTCTCTGTGTTGTAGGGGTTTTCTGTTTCTTGTGTGGAGCAAGGGCAGGATTTGGTAGTTCATCATATCTGTTAAATTGGTGCCATGGAAGTGAATATTTAAATTGAAGGCTTTTTTTGGTGAAAAATAGTTTTGAAAGTGAGCAGCTTAGGAGTTGTTCCTAAAAATTTCTTGTTAATAATGATTTCTGTAGTTGGAACATGATATTTTTGTAGTATAGGCTTGGTAATCTCGTCCTTTTTCCTTTGCCTGCAACCTTTAAAAGAAATAGTATTACTTTGCCTTATGAAAAGGTAAATAGCAAACACCCCCACTTCCCCCAATTTCACTTCCCATATACTTGTCAAAATGCTGGTGTTTTGAGGACAAAATGAAGTTAGTCCTTGTTCTTAATTCTTCTTTCTATTCAAGCTATTTCTAGTATAGCTCCCACAACAGAATCAGACACGAGAAAGGGATTTTTGCAGCAGTGTTTTGCCTTTTCTGCATCTGAAGCACAAAGATAAGCATGTTTATGCTTGAACATGACGACACGATGGAAAGTAACTGTTGATCTGATTAGTGTATTGAGAGGGAACTTTGCCTTCCTGTGCTTTATGGGTGTTCATCTGCCCGCGGCAGCGAAGGCTGCGCAACTGCAGCTTCTGCCTCATTCCCATTCTGCAGCTTCTCAGAGGATGGAACAAGTTTGGACAGCAGACAAAAGGCAGGCCTGCAACAGTCCCTTCTGCATGTCAGCCTTTGACAAGTTTTTGTGTGTGAGGAAGCTGGAAGTAATAAAGGCTGAGCAGAAGAGACTCCTCAATATCTTTGGGAAGACCCATATGCTTGTTATTAATGTTGCTTGATTATTTTGTTCTTGTCTTGGTTGATTTTCGTTTCACGATAAAATGGATCTTTATTTTCACCTTCCTTTCTTTTAATCTAGGCATTCAGGAAACCTGAAATTGAAATTGGCTTGTATTGGTGGCTAGATAGAGCTGAGGAGCACACAACTGGAATTTCCCTCTCAGAAAGCAAGTATTCAGTTAAATCAGTAAATCCCCCTATGACAGTTTAATCCTAAACTGGAGCACAAAGTCTCATGCAATGAAACAAATGTCCCTAATGTTAGGGAGGACTCTCAGAAGCCTCATTTGACTGCTGGAAATAAAGACATGCTAACATGCTGCTCATTCCATAACTATTTCCCAGTTGTAAGCCATAATGGGTAAATACATTACCTTTCACCACAGTTGTGATTAAAAATGGTAGGATTGCTAAGCTGTCAGCATACAAATCACTCTAAGAATGTGCACCCACCTGAGGTGGTGTCTTTCCTCTGTCTTTGATTTTTGGCACAACTGAAGTGCGAAGTTTGGGGCAATAATGTGTGATATTCTGGCTCTGTAGAGGCTCTTAGGAAGATCACTTGTTCTTTACCTGGACTCCACATTTGCAAGCAGCAGTGTTGCAGAGAGGGTGTGTGTTTGACATATTCAGTCTGCAAGACCACCACATTAAAGGGTAAAGTATGATGGAAGGGTCTGCATTTCCTTGATGAGGTTTCTGTTCGTGATCAGCCTGTAGCCCCGTTGCCTCCATATGTCCTCTCCAGCTGTATGGGTTTGGTTTGACACCACTGCCTTGTGACGCTCAAGTATTACCTCCCCTTTTGCCTTGTGCTCTCCCCTCTGCCTGTATTGGGGTGTTGTATATCACCTTACTTTAGTCTTGTTAAATTTGGAGGTCAGAGAGAGGTTGGTTCTTCGTTTTTGGTGTGTGTTTGTTTTCTTGGGTTTGTTTCTTTCCTTTTTGTATTGTTACCAAGCCTGATGGGTTCTCCTCTGGGGTAAGAGAGAGCCTTTGGCCATCCCAGGACTATAAATTATACACAGAATTGTCTTTAACTTGCAGATTTTGAGCAAATCTTTCTTGGAGTAGCACTGGAGGTGGTGATTAGAGCTGAGGTTGGTTGTCTGAGGAGTGTGAAGTTCTCACAGCTGTCTGGCAGAGCTTCCTGCAGATCCTTCTTGTACAGTTGGCTTGGAATCCAGGGTAATAAAGTATCTTTTCTTTTTCTTCTTTTATTCTTTCTTTTTTTTTTTATTATTATTCTTTTATTTCACCCTTCTCTGACCCCAGCACATGACTCGGGTCCTGCCTACGTGAGAACAAGATGGGCCTTTTCTTCCTGACAGTGGCATTTCTGACCACTGACTGCTCCCCCAATCTGCTGTGCCACGGGCAGGGAGAGCATGTCTGGTTAGAGACAGCTCTGCCTAATTCTGGAATACTGCTTAAACAGTCCTTCATCTGGCTTACGGGATGCATGGGAGAGCAGTTTCTTATACCAGCCCAATTTCCACTCTATGGAACAGACATTTCCCAAAAGTCATACATAAAATAAAGGAATTTTATGGCAAAACCTTGCCTAGAACCTGTTTTGAACAATGGACCTTGTCTTTTAGTTTTCCCCTTTGTAAGGGATTGTTCATAAAATGCTGGAGATGCTCATTTAAATTCATCCCAGAAGTTCTGCACGCTGCAGAGATTTCAGATTATTCCAGGCACCAGAAAAACCCTTTGGAAATAGAAATGTACGTAACTGGATACGTGCATAGAGATCCCTGCAGGGTGTGTGTTACAGAGGCTCTTCTGCTGCTAATAACGGCCCAGAAGACCTCAGGCATCTATTTAAGGTTTTTTTTACTAAGGGGTGCAGCAAAAAAGATATGTAATATAATTTAATACAATACTAAAATACAAGTCAAACACATAAGTGACCTCTTATTTAAGGTACTAGATTAGCCTGTAGGTCCTTGTATTTGCACTTGGGTTTGGCTCGTGTTTTTGAAGGGAGGAGTGGGGGAAGCTGGTGTTTAAAATGTCTCAGTTTCTTTTATTCATGGTTGTCTTCCAAGCGTTTCACAGTGGTGAGTCTCACTGCAGATTGTCTCTACCTGGCACAGATTTCCAGTGTCACAGCTCTCACCCTCAGGCCCTTCTGAAGGGTGTGTGTGGATATACTGGTCAGGCCTCTCAGCGGTGTGCCTCAGTTACATCTCCTGCAGCCCTGCCTCTCTGCCTCCTTGCTGGCTCAGTGTGGCACAGTCAGGCTGGGTGCCCAACCACCCGTAACACTGGGCAGCCGCTCCGTGTCCGGGCTTGGAAGCGGAAGCGGCTGCTTGGCAGGGAGATCAAACTCTCTTCTGAGAACTGCATGGGTGTGAGACCAGACACAAGGATGGGTGCAGTTCTGGGTTTCCTTCTCTGTCCCTCAGCTGTAGCTTGCTGTGGTCTCTGCTCCTGCAGCTGAGAAGTCACAGAAGCTGGTTATCACTGTGCTGTGTGGTTATCACTTTTGGGGCCCCAACGTGACAGGAACGTGGACCTGCTTGAGCAAGTCCAGAGGAGGCCACGGAGATGATCAGACGGCTGGAGCACCTCTGCTAAGGACACAGGCTGAGAGCTGGGCTGGTTCAGCCTGGAGAAGAGAAGGCTCCTTAAGGGGAGACCTTAGAGCAGCTCCAGTGCCTAAAGGGGAACATGTCCCTGCCCAAAGCAGGGAGTTGAAACTAGATGGTCTTTAAGGTCTTTTCCAACCCAAACCATTTTAGGATTCTATGTTTTTATGATAGTACCATCATTTACTTGCCTTCTGTAAGATGACTGTATTCTAGGAGTAATGGGCTAGGAGGCTATATCTGTATTTCTGCCAGTAGAGCAAGTCTTTAGTGCTGGTAACTGTAATGTGAAGCCTTCCCAGAACATATCCAACCATTAAAAGTGACCTTTGAAGGTCCTTGCGAGCTTCTCGTATGTAGCAATATCCTAGTACAGCTCGTAAAGCAGCCACTAGCTGTCCTTGGTGGTGATTAGATCACAGCAATTCAAACATCTCCAGTGATCAGACAACCATCTCCTTTAAAGGGCTGTGCAGCATGTACAGAATGGCTCCTTCAGAAAGCCAGGTGGCCAGCTGAGATGTTCCATGCCTTGAGCACATCTTGTGGTCCTGCGGTGTTTTCCCATAGGAAAGGCATGCGCTGGTGTCTGCTCCCACACACTGCAGTCCCCAGGTGCAGCAAGGAAATTCCCGAGGTACATTACACTGAGGTCATGTTTCTCCCAACACAACTCCAGAATGACTTTCTGTGCATTCCCTCTTTCATCCTCTTTGGGGTTAGTGGCATGTTCCAGTACATCATGCATGTGGGGACAAGCTTTTGCAAGCGCTGCTTCCCCCCAGCCCAGCCCAGCTACAAGGCAACAAAACCAGGCTCTTTCTGTGAAGTTTTCAAAGACAAAGTCTGGAGGAATATGCATCTTCTTGGTGTTCACTGGATGCTTAACTTGGGCTTGGGACACATTTAGTCTGGTATGTGCTGGTGAGGACATTAAGGCTGATGTGGTGAGGCAGGAAAGCAGAGGTTGGTGAGAGATGACATTGTACACTTCCCATACGTGGATTTAAGTTTTCTCATTGTATAAAGAAAGGATTTGCAAACCTTTTTCTGTATTTAAATACACCATCCAAAGGTGTCTTCATCATTTAATGAAGTAATGTTGAAACCTTGACAGCTTAAGGGTACAAATGCACTGAGGTTTAGAGGAGGAGCCAAGTTTTCCAACTTCTTTTTGTATTATTTAGTCTGAGCAGAAAGGTTTTCAGGCCAACAGCCCTTCTTCAGACTGGAAAAAAGGACTTAGATGCAGAAAGCTTGTCAGTCCCTTTGGCCTCCCAGCCCCTCAGGCTCCTTGTTTGTATCTGTTGGTCTAATAAAAGGTATTACATCTCCTGAAAAATGTTTCCTCGCTAAACATTTAAACACACTGGTTTGGATTTGTCAGAACTGTCTCGGCGAATTAGGCAGGTTTCCGTAACACTCCTGAACAGCCTTTAAATCATGAAGATGGATTTGGAAATGCTATCCAGCTTTTTTTAAGTGGGTGGTAAAGTAGTATAGACAAGACAGAGGCCTTTAATGTTGCAGTTATTGGAAGCTTCTCTCATTTTGAAGCCTAGGTTACATCTATTTAAACACTGGTCCTGCAGCAGATGTTTGCTTTGCTTTTCTCTCTTAATGCAGCTGGGCTTTTCAGTTTCTGGAGCCTCTGGTGCACCATAGTCTAGTGTTACCTGCAGCTCTTGTTATGTGCTTCTGCAGAAGTCTTTGCTTTATTTAGTGCTTTGTCCACTGAACCCACCAAACTCTTTTATTTTCCACTAGATAGCTGCGTGTTCCTGTCTCTTGGAAGCACTGAAACATGGTTGTAGCCAGCAGCCCTAACATAGCAGGAGTTACTTGCCTGCTTTATGAGGTGCTGTGCCCTAATTAGTATTTGCTGCCAGCAGACTTGATAATCCCTCCAGAACAGACACATCAATAAAATAGTTCCCAAATACCATGGACATGGTGCAAGGGATGTGAGTCCAGCCTGCACCAGGCCTGGGGCTGCTCTGCCTTTGTCAGTGGGGAGAAGGGCTGTGCTGAGGTGTTGTGCTGGGGAGGACATCCCCTCCTTCCAAACACAAGGTGCTGGGAAATGTTCAGGTTCTTGGCTATTGGGTTTTTAGTATTAGCTGAGAAATCTTGACTTCTGTTCCTCAATACCAGGTAAGCCTCAAAGTGCTACTTTAAGGATCACAAAGCCAGTAACATTCTTGTGACAAATTAAATATAAAGGGCTTTGTAAAATGTATCCAATATCTCTGAGAAAAATGGAAAGTCAGTAGGCTGAATTCAGTGGTGCTGAGTATCTGTTTGAAGGTAGAAAACAGGAGATTTCCAGAAAGGTGCTCCTTCCTCCAAGGCATCGAGACTCATTTTTTCATGGGAATTTGAGAGCAGGCTCCTTCGGGCTGTGATGTCTTTCCTCTGAAATCATCTTGCATTTTTTGGTGAGGACAGAGGGCTTAGTCTTCTGTTTCTGAACCTCTTGACCCAGAGGAATTTGGCCTCTTCCACTGCCCGCAGTGGCCATCATGATCCCATCAGACTGGAAGGCTCCAGAGGAGATGGGCAGCCCCGTCCCTGCTCTCTGCTGCAGAGGCAGTTTCTCTTTTACATTTTGAGTCCCTGAACTTCTCAGGAAGAAGCAACTGTAGGAGTTCAGTGGAAATGGCAAATTTAATGGTTTCTAAAACAAGCAAGCATCTTATTTCTTCACATCCTACCCTCTGTGGAGGTTTCCTGCTGGTGCTGTTGATGACATTTATAGCTGTTGCTAACAGGGAAAGGGCAGAAAAAAAGGAGAGACTTGGTTTTTATGCTGTCAAAGCAGTACTCAGGACATCAGCTTTAGGACATTGGAACTGGAGAGCTCTCTTATTTGCTATTAATCTACTTCTTCCTATGCATGCCCCCCAAACTTCTTTGCAGTATTCTGTAACATGAGGTTCTGAAGCATTTGATCGTTCATTTTAACCTCAGTAACTGATTTAAATGCATTTACCTTCATAAAAGCTAAAAATCTTATTTGTTTCTTTGTGCAAGCTGCTTTCACATCTCAAAGCCACCATCTAGACTTCAGAATTCAGGTTGTTTCAAAGATGCCAGGGAAAACCCAACATTCACCTTCTGTTGTGGGCTGAAGCATAGAAGGTGTTCTGCTCCCCAGCCTGTTCTTCAATATCCAAGTGGCTGTTTAAAGGGGTTTTTTCCCCACTTGTGAGCTGTCTGTGAAGGGACCAGGAGCTTTGTGCTCTTCCCCCACATGGGAGGTATTCCAAATGTTGAAAATGGTTGGAGAATGAATCTAGAAGCAGCATTGTAACAGACTGGAAGAGCAAGGAATAAATGTGCAATGTTTAGAAATGCAGCATTTGGTGTACAGTTTTCTTTAACAAAAAGAAACCCCAAACAACGCCACAAAAGACTGAGGAAAATTGGCAGGGAAAAGGAGACTGAAGATGACAGTTCCTGCATGGAGTGGTGTTGAAATCTTCAAGCTGTCTTGAAATGATGGGTTTTAAAGGGAGACTTTCTCCAAACCCCACCTTAATGCTGGTTGCATGACCTGTATTTTCAGCACCCTTGCCATGTCGCAGCACTTACAGAGAGTTTTGTGCTGTTGGAAGCAGTCAGCTTCACATAACGCTGCTACAAGCAAAATCTCTTCCCTGCTTTTGCTTTTGCCTGCCTCTTGGTTTAGAAGAGAGCTCAGTGAAACAGAGCTGACTAAACCCCCATGTGCATGCAGCCCGCTGCAGCGGTGGTGCAGCTCTTTCTGCACACACACTCGGCTCTGTTTCATCATCCCTGCTGCAGCCTTTTAGGTCTGGCTCCTGTGGCTGTTTGAGGTTTACCCGACTTCGTTTTAGGAGTTGATCTTGAGGCTTCCTATGAAGCAATGATCCAAAGGGGTTGTCTGATATTTCTAATATCTGTAGGGTACAGTTTAAAATTTGATCCAACACATTCCTGCTTTTTTAGGACTTGGCATCGTGAAACTTTGCCTTTACTCAGGACAACCCTGCAGAATTTGGAAAGAACTCTTTCCTTCACATTTCCTTGCCTCAGCATTTATATGGTTTGCTTAAGAGTGCTCTTTGTCATTGGGGTGCATTTCCAAAAAGCTCTATAGAAAGGAGGCCAGTTCTGAAGACTTGTAAAAGTGTAGGTAGGCTTTGCTACTCGCTTGAGAAGATGTCTAGGGGAAGGAGGAGGTTCTGGTTTTGAGCTCACCCTCATCCAGACAGCACAATTTCCTTTGGGGTCTCACTCTTTCATTCTGACGTTACAATCAGTGCATTGCAGTGCAAATTGCTAACGCTTTCCCTCCCATCATTTCTTCCGGAGTCCTTCCTTTGTTCATGCTTTAAATATTAATATAAGGATTAATTCCTATGGTAACACCATGGAAGTCTTTCTTTGTAATTATTAAAGGTAACACTTCTCATTTTCTCCCTGTGCTGCTCCTGAACCTCTCCCTAATCTCCTTGGATTGTAACTGAAGGTTGTTACTGAGACCCTACCAGGATGAAAAGGTGAGGGGAAGTAGTGACCCAACTTTAAAATTTGGTCGTTGCCAGTTTTCAGCCCAAATCATTCTTCCTTTGTCGAGCTGGAATTATCTCTTTTGCTGTGTGGGCACAGAAGAATCAAATTCTGTGTTTGAGCTTTAAATGGATTTGCTAGCATGCACTTACAAGATGTTAAAGCTTTGACAGAGGGAGCTTTTATTGAAGGGAAAAGGAGAGATGTGGTAGGTTGTTTGGCTTCCCTTCCCAATTAGATTCTGGTAAAATTAACTTGATTCCCCCCCTCCCTTTTTCATTGTGTGACATACGTAGCTAGAAATCAAATAATGGGAGTGTGCAATTCAGTTTCACCTTGGGGAGAGCTGCTTCTACATTTCCTATGTTGGTCAGTGTGGTGCTCTGCGTGGAGGAGCTAAGCATCCCTTATCCCATAAGCATAGCAGCTTATGGTTTTAACTCCTTTGTATCCAGTACCTTTGGTACCTCAAGGAGGAAGCACTGCTGTGCTGTTCTCTAGATCTCCAGCACCTTTGCAGCAGGGGCCAGCATGGTGCCGTACCATATGTGTGTCCTACTTACTGATGCAACAGAAGGACCTGAATTCATAATCACGATAACATAATTTGTCTTGCTTGCGGAGGTCAAAAGGTTGAACTCATCTTCTCGGGGAGAGAGAATGCAAATTCAAAGCAAGACAATTTTAAGGTTGTTTGAAGGGTTTTTTAATAAGCTTTGGTTTGACTGGTCCTCTCTTTGCTACCTTGCTGTCTCCTTTTGTGTCTGAAATAGTAATTGCTGTGCTAACATTGTCATGACATGTTTAATAGTGTTATTTCCACATGCGCTCTGCCTTCAATGGCAGAGCCTGTTTAATTACACTGATTACAACATTAGTCTGATTTTCTGATCTATATCTCCTCTGAACTTTGTATTTCTTCCTCACACCAAGGCCAGGATCTTTCAGGTGATTGTGCTGATGGCCTTTCCTAGCAACTCAATGGGATGGGTGAGGCTCTGGCCAGACTTGGGGTTTTGCCACGTGCCTTTGGCTGGTTGGGCCAAACTGGCACACGTGAAATTACGTTTAAAGAGAAGATAGAACTTTGTTACTGTAAGGATAGTCAGAAACAGGAAACCGGGTGCCCGGAGGGGCTCGGAGTCCCCATTCTTGGACACATTGAACACGCACTGGGCAGGGTCCTGAGCGACCTGCTTAAGCTGCCCTCCTTGGAGCAGGGCGGTGGGACTAAGATGATTTCTAGAGTTTCCTCCCTGCCTCACTCGTTTTGTTACAGTTACTGAAGCTCCTTAAATGGCCTTTGGACTAGAGTTCACTGTTTGGTAAACCACTGGAAAATGCAACCCCCTTTTGCAACCCTTCTGCAATCGGTGTTGGATTGCAGAAGGATATATGCAGAAGGATTGCCGTTGGATATATGAACCCAACTCCAGTTGAAATTGCTCATGTGTATCTAAGACAAGGAGTCCAAGTTGCTTGCTAGTAAAACATTTGAGACTTGGGGCTGTTGGCTGCAAGTTGGGCAACGCATCCAAGCTTGGGCTGCATGTGGTAAACCTCTATCTGTGTAATACAAGGGCAGAGAACCTTTTCATTGCTAATGGCCCAGTAAATGTTTTCATCACATTTAACGGGCCACATCTTGACACACACTTCTTACTGCGTGTATTGTGCTGCGCATAATAAACTAAAACACGTAACATGGCTGCGAGCCACATGTTCCCTGGCATTAGCTGACTATGGCAGAGATTTTCAGAAGAGATTGAAACCTTTGGCTTCCTTGTATGTGTCGTCTTGCTCGGTCATCTCTGTTTGTGCCAACTAAAATTATTCTTGGGGCTTGTGGACTTGAGTTAGAGGCTGATAGAGATGTTAGAAGTTACAGGTCTGTCACTCTTTCAGCACCGTTGCACAGTTTTTCCCCATCAGGCTGGGTGCTTGCACTGACAAGTGTCATGTGAGTCCATTAAAAGTGTAGTTAGCACATGGACGTTGAACATTTGCAGGGGAGAGACCTAAAACCTGTCTGCATTCATTTTAAATGTTGCCTTAGAAGCATTCATACACAACTAGAGCAGTTCATACACAACCCAAGGAGCTCCTCCTGCCATCCAGGCAGAATTACTGCCTGCAGTAAATAGGACTGATTGTGGGAACTGCCGTTCTTGTAAAGACACCTCAGGATAACAAGCAGCTTGATGGGTGACTTTGCTTGCTGGCCTCCTGCAGTGCTTTGAAAGCCTGGGTGGTCACTTGCAGTGTCAGCATCTTCCTTCTTTAGAAAAAGAAGGGAAAGAAAGAACTTTTAAAGAGCCATAAACGAGAACAAAGCACTTGCAGTGAGAACAGGGGGTGAGTGCCTGGACCTGTTGCATGGGAGCCCTCAGAGGTGACATCCTGGGGGCACTGGGGTGAGCTCTTAAGTCACATACCTCCCTTTGGGGCATGCATCCAGCACCACACTTACCAAGCAGCATGCTTACTGCCTGGGGAGGTGCACCTGCGCTGGGGCCCGTGTGTAGGGCTGACACTGGGATGTGGCCTGAGCCTCCCCAGCATGGTGTCCCTCCATAGAAGGCAGGATGTGTGCTGGGGCTACGGGGCTGCAGGCCTCCAGCCTGCAGCTCCCAGCACAGCCTGTACGACCCAGAGGTGAGCCTGCTCTGAAGAGGGTAGGAGAAGCTGCAGGACAAAACACAGGCATATCTGCATGGTGGAGAAGGGAGGAAGATGTGTTCTCCCCACCTCCATCCCTTCCTCAGTCTTTCCAGCTATGGGATCCCCTAGGTTTGGGGGGCCTGAGCCATCTAGGCTCTGCTCCTCTCCTCACTAGCCCTTTGTAGAACATCCCCTGCTTTAGTTTTGGGAGGTTACCCCTCCTTTCTCAGCAGATGAAGTACCCCCAAGAGCAGAGGTGTCTTGGCTGTGCTTTGAGCGTGAAGCCCTCCAGCAGCTGTGCAGAAGAGGGCATGATGTGGAACAGCAGCTCTTTACATCCCCCTTAAGGTGAACAGCTGTGCCCAAACGCAGTCCAGTGCCTCTTTCTTCCTTTGATTTTCCTAAAGTAATGGAGAATGGAAGGAACACTAGGGCTTTGCTTGCCAAATCTGATCATTTAAGTGGTTTTCCAGGATTGCCATGTTTTGTCTTTTGTTGATTAAATGCCTGTTTACAGGGGATGAAAACATTAGGAATTAAACTGCCCTATTTTTTCTCTGGTTATGCAAAGGCTGATTCGTCTGTAGTCTAAAATGAGAATGTTCCATATTGAATTGTTTGTAACCCTTCTGCTTTAAATACATTTAATACTTTTACAGTTTGTTTTAAGCAGGCATTAACACTGCTTCAGGGGAAGGTACACATGTTAACATTGTCATGTTATTCTGCATCTTTAATGGCTGTGTAACATTAAGTTTAATGTCGCCTACACCTTCAAGGCAGGGAAGTGCCATGTTACCCAGATTCTTATGCATGTATCTGTGTGTGTATTTATCACTTTTAAATGGGGAGAGCAGATGGTAGAGGAGAAACTCTTACATCTGGTATCATAGGATATCACTAGGGGATTTAATGTGTGTAGAGGGATCCTTTCAGGCCAAGGAAGAATAGAGGGAGGATCATACTAAAAACGTATTTTGGAGCAAACTGTTCTCATTTTACTAAGAGGATGTGTAGGAACTTCAGTCAGCTCAGGGCTGGGATGACATATGTTGTGGGGTTTAGGAGTTAAAAAATGTGAAGTTCCGGATATGGAATGGGATTATCCCTGTGATGGCTGGGAAGGACCTGGGGGTCATTGTGGGCACTAGGTTGAGAACAAGCCCAGAGTGCGATTGTCACAAATAAAGCAAAGTGTTTATTATCTACGTTCTAGGGGCCTGAGCAGTACCATGAGGGAAGTTCTCACCACTTCTGCTTGACACTGGTGAGATACATCTAAAATATTATCCCCTTGGCTCAAAAAGGTCATGAGAAACCGCAGAGGGTTTAGCAGAAGGCCACCAAGCTGGCCAGGGCCCATGCGTCACACATGTCCTCCAAGGAAGGAGGAAGCTGGACTCGTTTCCAGCTAAGGAGTCACCAGGCAGCCACCTACAACTATGTGAAGGGCAGATGTGATGATGATGATGGAACTGAAACTCTTTGCTAGTGCCTCATGGTACAAGGAGCAATGGCCACATAATAAAGGGGTTCAAAGTTGTGTCAATAGCCCCGTTTCAAGAGGGAGGTTGGGTTAGAGTCCAGAGGTCCTTCATAATCAAAGCTTCTGTAATCTTGTGAAGAGCTTGCTCAAACTTCAGGGTAAAATGTGCAACAGCTGTCTACCACTGTGGTCTTGAAGCAAACAAAACCTGATCTGGCAAGTCTGAATGTGGCTTTGTTCTGATGTCTTCTGAGTGACTAATGCCATAAGGAGGTGGGAGGGAGACACGATGGGGAACATCTGGGTTGTCACTGCATGGCCTCACCGCCTACAACTTTGGCCAATATTTAATGTGACTCTGGTTGTGGTGGGTTTAATGTTGCATCTTATTCAAATCTAAATTGTGGTGAGCCTTCTGGAGGTAGGAAGGAGGATGTTTTAATCCTGGTCTGGAAGAATGTCAAGCAGGAACCAGTGCATGAGAGACTGAAGCAATACACGTTCTCTGGGCTTGCCTGCAGTGGGGACAGCTTTAGGATGTTGTTGCCTGGGTTGAATTTTTAGGCAGGAGGTGGTGAGGAAGTGAAACAGATCTTGTTTCACATGCAATGTAGATACTCCATTGCAGTCCTGGCAAAAACTCCTATCTCGTGACCGATACTTACTTTGACCCTCTGCACTAACACTACTCAGAAACTCTTGTGTGTGTCAGGTTAACACCCATGCACATTTCTCAGCACGCCAACAACACATGTGGTAAAGAAAGTATCTGCTAAGCATGTGGTTTTGCCGTGTCAGAATATGGCTTGGGGCAAAATAATTTCCTTTAGGGTTTATCAGCTGATGTCAGAGTATGTCAGGATCTGCGGGGTCTGGTTTCTTTCCTGGGTCAGCTGCACCTCGTCAGGGCAGACCAACAACCACTTCTCCCCTTTTGGCTCATGGGTTAATTCTTCTCTCACAGGACATGACGAATTTTCATTGATTTCAGCATGAGTTTGTCATCCTCTGTGGGAAGAAGTGGGCCCAGAACAGATACTGACTGCTGCTCTTGAGATTTTCCAGCAAAGATGTGGAAATTGTAGCATTTCCACTGCTTGCTGTGCCATCACGTGGCTGAAAAGCCCAATTCCCGTACATGGAAACTGTGGGCTCAGCTGCATCTTGGACTCTTGGCTGTGTCTTGGGTTTTCAACATGAAACCACTAAGCTGACCTTCAGGCTGAATATTTTTGGGGAGGGAAGAGGATGCAGCATCATTGTGCAGTTGGTACATGCTGCATCAATTAAAGGTGAAGCTGAGCTTGAAAATACACTATTCAAAGGCACTAAGGAGAAACTGGTTGTAGGAAGGCGAAGCTTGGAGGGTCACTACACTGCTTCACAGTGTTGGTGGATGTCTGCATGCTGCCCGGTTGGGTACTGATGGCTTAATTTAAGACTCTGCAAATGCTTGTGAGACCTTCCTGGATGTGAAATGACACAGTGGAGCAACGTTGGCAGTGCTGTTCTGCTTTGGCTTTATTTTTGGCTGGTTGGCTTAAACCGTTCTATGTAGTGTCGTGGCTTTTTGTGATTCATTTTTAGAAAGTGCAAGCACGGAAAGCTGTCTGCCTGGCTCCCTTTCCACATCATATCCCAAGATTTTCAGTAGCTTAGATATGACCACGGTCTTACTTCCTTCTGTCTGAAGGATGGCCGCCAGATTGAGAAGTAGCATGCATCATCACACTGACGCACATGCAGGGAAATCCGGGAGCTGTCGGCTGGAACAGATGCTTGCCCTTTTTTCGAAGGAAACTGGGAAAAAAAAAAGGGATGAAATTGAGCAACAGTGTGTGATGCTTGAGCCACCAGCACATAGACTGATCGTCTCCTCCGCCTTCTTCATCAGACAGTTGATAAGCAAGTTAGAGCAGCACTTGGGAGTTTTGAATATAGTTGAGATGTCCCAGTTTGTGAGGAGTTTCAGGGCTGTGCCTGTGGGCAGATTACTCAGAATGATGATTATTCAGAATGTGAAACTTCCAAATCAGGCAGGAAGGAAAGGAAACGTACTCAGGAGCTGGATCGTTTTGTTATTTTGAAGTGGAAAAATTCTGGTCAGCTTTTAATGGCAAGTGATGCATTTTAATGTGTTGCCTTCAGCTCGTGTTGCTGAAGAGAATTATATCCAAAAAAGAGAATCCTCTTTAGCTCACCACTTTGGAAGAAAGAGTTGAGAGGCTGATCTAGTTCATGCCAAAATCCCTTCGCTCTCTTTCTGGGGAGTGGGCAAACAGCAGAAAGCACAGACGGATGAGAGAGCAGCAGTGAGATCCTTGGTGGTGCTGAGGCCAGGGATGCTCCGTGCTGCAGGAAAGCGAGTGCATGAAGTGAGGAATGAAGTTGAGCTGCTGTCAGCCCCTCTGACAGCCTCTCCAGTGCTGCGTTGGAATGCAAGTCATTTCTGTTAAGGCAGCAAAACAGAGTGTCCCTGTTGCACTGTGGGTCGGCACAAGGAGAGATGTTGAAGCTGATCCTCTTATGTAGCACAGGCTAAAGCAAGGTGATGTGACCTGCACTCAGCGTTGCTTCTCAGCACAAAACCCCCCTGATTCTCCAAGGTTTCTTTTCCCCCGCCACATGTTTTTGCTGGGCAGTTGTGAATATTATCAGCTCATGGGTATGAGCACTGGGCTTCTATACAAGGGGGGAAAAAGATCATTCCCTTCTGATTGACCTCTTATTTCTGTCTCCTGCATCATCACTGCTTAATTATTGCTAATGATTATCAGGGAAAGTTAAAGGAGAGGCATTCATAGAGGCAGGAATGAAATCTGCAGTTGGACAAGAGAGGAGTAAAATCTCTGATCACCCAGGCTGGAGTTCAGCTCTGATACTCAGTATGGCTCTGTATTCAGCTGGGATTATGTGCAAGATTACGTGTCCTTCTGGACGGATCTTTAGCTTTAACTGGCTCTGTGTGAGGTGCGGGGGATCAAGCTGGAATCCTGTAGTATGTGGAATAAGTCATGCTCGGAATTGCACGTTTAACTTCTAACTATTTTAAAGGGGCATTTTCCAAAGAATGTTTGAATTGATGGTCAGCAAGGAAATGGCATAGCGGGGGATTTCACTAGGGTTGATGAGACACAGATATAAAATATTCTAAGTGTATGTTTGTCTGCTTTGAAAGGCTTATGGTCCCGAAAGCTGCATCTCAGCACTTCTCCTTCCAGTAAAACATCAGGTGGATAGTCTAGACAGAGGTGATGGAGGATTTCCCTCTCAACAGGAACCCAGCAGAAGCTAGAGGCTGGAGTGAGTCTAATAGAGAGAGGACAGGGCTTGGGGCTGCTCTGTTCTTATTTCTTTATTTATTTTTTATCCTGTAGTTAGCTGGCAATCCATCCAAAAACAGTTGGCTGTATTAATTCTTCCTAAGTGAAAGCTTTACATGGGTGTAACTCCTTCTTTTCTTTGGCAGTAAAAACATTTTTATTTCCAAAGGCAGAAAAGTCTGTTGTTTTTTTTCCTTTGGTGCCATTTCTAGGTAATGGAGCTTCAGCTAACCCAGCCCTGACAAACCTTTTACATGAAATAAGAAAGAAAATGGGGGGAAAGGGACATAAATGCAAACTGGGAAAGTGGGACAAGGGCAATGCTGCAGCTGGCTGCTTGGACAGACCAGATGGCCCGGAAAGGACATGGTGAGAGGTGGTGTCAGAACATCTCATAGAATCATGGAATGGTTTGTGTTGGAAGGGACCTTAAAGCTTATCCAGTTCCACCCCTACCATGGGCAGGGGCACCTTCCACTAGACCAGGACACGTTTTAGAACTTCCAAAGGGATGCTTTTTATGTAGCACTCATTAAGCCCTAAACCTTGTTGCTGCAATGAGCTGATCTGCCCGAGCCCTCCATGGGGTTAGAAGGATTATGGCCAGGTATCAATATTAGCTTTGGCAGCCATGCTGCAACAGAAAAATATGTGCAAGGGAATAGGATAATAATTAAGTGGGCTTCAGAGTGACTCTTTCAGCATAGGGATGATGCTGAATGGAAGTGCCCATTCTCGGGAATGCCAGATCCAAGGAGATCTGGACCTGTCTGCAGCTTAATGCTCCAGGTGGGACTCTGCTGCTGATCCCTGTGTCTGTTGAGCTGGAAAGCAAGTTTAGTACATGGGGGAATAAGGGGCATGGCAGCAGATGCTGGTTCAGTGTGAGCTCATGATCAACAAAGAGACCCTGCAGAAAGCAGACAGATGAGCAGTGTAATGAGCAGGTACACGTGTCCTGTCACTGCCTGCACGGTGGGGAAATCACTCACGTGGGCTCCTCCTCTCTGTCTTACCCCCGTGATTTCTCTCTGAGAGCTCTCCTGAGGCAGAACAGGCTTTGATATTAAATTATCTCTCCAGCTCATGTTTTTCTCCTTGCCAGGAATTCTGTCTCCTTTCAGTCATGCTGCTGAGGCTCCTGCATCGAATCTTTTCCTGGCACCTTCCTCTCGGCAAGCTGGGGACATTGCTCAGGTTCATGGATCCATACCCAGATTTCCAGAATCTGGCAGGCTCCTTCTCAGCTGTGGGATACAAACACCTGGAGTCCCAAGCCAGTGCCAAACTTGCAGATCTCTTCTGAGCAGCCTTCTGCATCCCACAGGGGACAGGTTGGTTTGATCTGTTAAACACAAGGTAGTGCCAGCTCCGTGGGGAGTGAAACATCTGGGTGTGCAAGCTCTCACATGGAACAGCTCGTATAAAATGTGCTTCTTAAGCTGCAGTGTCCCGTGTTTCTCCTGTCCCCCAATCTAAAAACATCCTATGGGCTCAGCAGGATGCTTCCTTGTAAAAGAGAACTGAGCGCTTGAGTAAGGCTGCACGGTTATGAGGGAGGTGCTGTGGGTTCTGTGTGTTCAGCATGGAAATCCTGTGATTTTACTTTTTAATAGCACCCAGGGATTTATTTAATGCAGGGACCATTTCCCCCTCCTTGATGTCCTGAGGAGCTGCAGTGGGTGTCTGCAGGGGCTCTGTGGGGTATCGGTGCTCTTTCTGCGAGGGGTATTGTGTGTGGTCGGCCTGTCTGAGATCTGAGAGCTGAAGGAAGTCAAGTCTGTGTTTGCTAGATGAAATACTTGAGGAGAAATAATTGACCATAATCTGACAGCAGATCTAGCTATGCAGAGGACAGCTCATCACCATGTTCACAGAGATGGGCTTTCTAACGGAAATGGAGCTGATGGATGTTTTCTAATTATTCCCTTGTGTTGCAAGTGCTTGAGAGCCAGCTTGAAATCTCTGCCCAGAATTCAGAGCCTTAATTTGTTTGACCTTTCCACTGCTGCAGACACAAGGCTGTATGAATTGCAGTCATCTCCATTAATTTCTCTATTGTTCTGGGGATGCAAATGAGTGTGTTCTTCTGCAGATACTGTATGAGGATGGTGTTTGGTGTTAGGTGATACTTCCAGTGCGTTTGAGGGGGATACTGAGCCATGCCCTGCTGGAGGGAGATCTTCCAAACAGGTTGAGGATGTCCTGGCTGACTGGAGCTGGAGTTTTGCTTAAACACACTGATGCCTGAGGGGTTTCTCTCCTTTTCCATGTCTTAGAAATAACCAGATACTCTGGCAGATCTATTTCTCGTAGAAATGCCTTGATTTTTGCCTTTGGAGAGATCCATTTTGATAAACAACAGTACATTTCAGATAACCTGTCTCAAGGACATATAATGCTCCAGTAGCATCCTCTTGGCTTGAAAAATAGTATTCCTTCAACCCCTTTGAAGGTGCATGTGGGTTTTCCACTAGTTTATCAGGGAAACTTTTTAGGCTGGCTTGCTTTCATGTTTTAATGAACAAAAGCTAGAGCTGCCCCGCATCTGCTAGTTCAGATGGTACCAAACGTGTGTGCATGTGTGTCCCTCCCAGCCTGTGAATCACCAGTGGGTGCAGTAGTCATTTTTGGTAACTAGGAGGCAGACGAAATTGCTGGTTATGATTTAAAGTCTTGCCCACAGCAGAGCAAGCAAAAGGGATGAATTAGAGACAGGAATAGTAGCACAGCCTTATTTTTTTTCCCTTCTTTTTTGTGTGCAGGAAACCTCAAAGCATATAATAAACTCTTGCCATTTTGATTACCCCAAAAGCAAAAAAAAAAAAAAACCCACCCCAAAAAAACTGAATGCAAAGATAAAATAAGAAAACCTCAAGCTTAATGGCTTTGCCAGTAATAAAAATACAGCACAGAACAAAAAGCCTGTGCAGCGGGGTTTTTTATATCTTGTATTCATTACGCTGGATTGAAAAGCAATTGGCAAAAAGCTGCTTTTAAAGTCCCCACCTTGCTTGTAGTTGCTCATTGTGCCTGGGAGGAGCACCTCCGTGGCTGTGCACGTCAGCAGCCAGCAGCAATAGTGGTGAGCATGGGAAAAGACATCATTGTGATAACGTTAATTGCTCTTATCAGAGGATTTATTTTACAACAGCCTCAGAATTCAAGCTTCCTCTTGTAATTCAGTGGCCTCTCCAGCGATGGCTGTTGTAGTCCTGGAAGCTGTGCAGGACCTGGCTGGGGACTCACCAAAGCCTCCCCCTGCTTTTTGACTCCAGTGAACACAGAGCCATTACGTTACACAAACACAAAGCTCCTTCGGGCTGTTCTGCACCGATGGGACTTGTTTGAATCCTTATAAATACATTGAACTGACGTTGGCACTTTAAGTAAAGCCTTTCATCTCCTTTCTATATAATGAGTATATCCTTGGCCACAGCCAGTAATCTGCTTCCTTCTCTTATCCCTTCCCCCTGTTCTGAACCTGCAGCTTCTCATTTATTGAGCTTCATCCTGCTGTCTGCTGAGCTTCCCCACATTGCAGCTGAGGCATCGTGTACTGCTGGCAGGTCTTGAGAGAGGGCAAAAAGCTGTAGAGAACTCTGGTTTTCTCTGGACACAAATCAGCCTGCATTTTAATGACAGTTTGCTGAGTTTTGGTGCATTGCCCTGATACAGATTCTCTCTGAGTGTCTTTTGCTATCTCTTGGGAGAGCACAAAGAAGTCTCTTTTCCTTCTCCTCTTGCTTTGGGTGTGGAAACACAGCACCTTTTTGGCTCCACTGGGATATGGTGGGGCGTGGAGAGAAAGCTAAAATCCTGAGTCAGCATTCCCTGCTGTTTTAAAATCCAACCAGGATTTTTTTGGTCTCCAGCACTGACAAAACTCAGAGGATACAGCTGTACTGCACAGCAAAGTGCCTTTCAGGCATATCTGGACGAGCTCCTGAGCTCCACCCAGGGTTATAGTCTAAGCAAGGCAAAATGCTGCTTAATCCCAAGTCGCTTTTTGTGCCCACAGCTTAACTTGGAGTTCCTGCTCTCAAATACTTCTCCTTTGGGGCTGAGGCTTGGATCGCTTCAAAGTGGTGTCATTACCGAAGCGGCATAAAATGTGCGACTGGATTTGCCGGTGTCTGGAGAAATACTGTGTCCCTGCAGGTTCATGGGAGTCTCCTGTCCACGTTGATGGGGAGACTGCGACTGCTTTCAGCCGATTCTTGGCAGCATTGAACAACCTGGCTTAGCACAGTGTTTGACAATGGATTTTCCACGAGGTGCGGCACACGGCGGTGCCCGGAGCTGGCTGCTGTTGGACTCTTCCTCGTTATGAAACTGGATGCTTACGGTTGGCACCACCGTGCTGTGCTCACAGCAAGGAGGGAGGCAGAGCAATACTGCAG